>NC_064599.1:41218443-41536414 GCF_943734845.2 Anopheles funestus
GTGAACAAGCATGTCGAACAACCGAATTATATACAGGAAATGAAATTTTTCAATTGGTGGAAATTGATAATTCGCGTATGCATAATGATGAAAATCATCGAATACGGGCTAAAACGTAAATTGTTCAGTAAGGCTTATACGGTTGAGGATCGTATTAGAGCAGAAAATATACTGTATAGAAAGGCCTAAAAGGATGTTTATCCTGATGAGGTAGAAGACCTTATCAAAAATAAAGAGTTAACAACAATTGGACCGTTGTCAAAACTCACCCCTATGTTAGACGACAAAGGGGTTATGCGATTCAAAAGTAGATTGGAATACGCAGAACAACTGCCAAAACAGGCAAGAGTACCAATTATACTGCCCAAACACCATCACATAACGCACCTCATCATACAATGGTATCATGAAATATACAACCATCAATCGGACAAAATAGTTCTATCCGTTCTGCATCAGAAATATTACATAATTGGACTGAATACAGTATTCAGGTATGTAAAGGCTAGATGTCAGCATTGTAAGAACGTTAGGGCAAAACCGATACCGCCAATAATGGCACCATTACCTACCTGTCGAACAGATGCCTTTGTCTATCCGTTCACACATACAGGAATTGCTTACTTTGGACCTTTTGAGGTAACCGTTAAACGTTCAATCGAGAAAAGATGGGGCGTAATATTTACATGTATGACAACACGTGCCAGTCATATCGAGATAGCGGAAAAATTAGACACTGATTCATTTTTACTCTGCTTTATGAACTTCCAAGGAAGAAGAGGAGCAGTATCGCATGTTTATAGCGATAATGGAACTAATTTCGTGGGAGCAAATAATGAATTATTGCAACTGGTGAAGCAAATCAATTCCGTAATGACAAGCGGACAGGCAATGAAAATGAATATTAGCTGGCATTTCAATCCGCCAGTAGCACCGCATTTCGGAGGATCCTGGGAAAGGTTAATTCGCATAATAAAGTCCAATCTGAAGGAAAGGATATATTGCAGAGCGCATCGTCCACCTACCATTGAAACATTAAGGGGCGCATTGATACATGCGGAATTTATCTTAAATTCACGACCGCTTACACATATACCCCTTAATCACGAGGACGATGAATCATTAACGCCTTTCCTCATTCTCATATGGAGAGCGGGAGCTTATTCTGTACCAACAGAGTTTCAAACCCATGGCTTGGAACGACACCACTGGCATCTGGCGTTACACTATGGGAAGGTATTTTGGGAAAAATGGAAGAAACAATATCTTCCATTAATCGCTCAACGGAACCCATTAAACTAGACGATATCGTCGTCATAACCGATTCGACCAACAAGATAGGAGCATGGTTAAAGGGGCGCGTAATAGAACTCTATAAGGGAAAGGACGGTGAAATCAGATCAGCGAAGATAAAAACCTTGCAGGGCACATACTGTCGCCCAGTTACTGGCATAGCTGTGTTGGATGTCTATAACAAGCAAGACGAAAAAACACAAGTAGTCGATGAAAAACCGATTGATGAACAATCAGTTAAAGAAGATCCGGTTGAACATGACTTCCTGGGTATTATTCAAGAAGGAACCCTCAGAAGGAAGATGGATAACATACCTGTAAGAGGAAAAAAGAAAAAAAGGGTAAGACCTTGTAATTGGGGATCAAAAAACTTACAGGCAAGTACAAAATATGTTACTGCCATCACCCCATATAACAAACAAGTACAAGAAAAGAATAACAAATCTAAAATATTATCATTAAATACGTGGAGCATTTTAATAATATGTCTTCTCTTTGCAGCCCAAACATTTGGTAGTCCGATCAAAGGTATAATCGCGTACGATTGCGCAAATGATAATATAAACATTACTAGCTATTCGTTGATGAAAGTAGCTTCTTGCATGCCACAAGCGAAAAACGTAACTACGGTCGAAACAAAGATTCAGGTATTACAACGTAGCCCAAAAACATTAACTCACGTTCGTCAATGTAAGGTAATAATTAAACGCTCGATTAAACACTGCGGGGCTTGGTCGCACACCTCCAAACAAGGAAGTTGTACTATCGGGGCCCGATAGTAGTGTGCAGTTAAGGGATTGACCCTTTACCTTAGCTGCCGCGTCGAAAACCAACCGTGGCTTGGGTGGATCCTTATTTTTATTTATTACAATGAGGTGTGGTAGATAGAACAGTGGTGATACTTCTTTTATCATTTCTTGCATAGCCTTTATCCACATAGCTCTTAAAGGTTGTTATGGCCCATTCCTTTAGAGCTGGATCCTTGGCTAGCTTATTCTCCATGTGCCTTAGTCTTGACATCGCATTGTCAAGACTCCCTGGAAATTCGGGTTTATCATTTTTCCATAATAACCCTACCTCGTAGAGTCCATCCACAAACTTTAAAGTATTTTTTAGGATGGCTTTCGCTCGTTTTTCATCTTCAGATTCCGGTAGTTTAGCCACTTGTTTTACTCCGAAATCTTCAGTTGAAAAATATTTTTGTATCAAGTCACGCATGTCGTCCTCTTGGACGATCATCGTGTGATCATTATTCGATTTTTCTTCACTGCTCAACTTACCGAAGACTAGCCACCCTAGTCGCGTTTTCATCCCTATTGGTTCTCCTGGCCTACCGAACCGATGCTTGAGCCCCATCAACAGGAGATTATTGTTTAGTCCTATCAAAATGGTAGGACGAATATTACCAAATCCCTTTATTGGTAGCCCTTTTAGATGAGGATACCTTTCACTCATCTCTTCATAAGGTAACGATTGCATTGGTAGTCTCAATTCTTCAATTGTTCTAACATCCTTTAGCAAAAAACCCTTTTTGGTTGCACCTTTTACATGCAGCTGTACCTGCTCACTAGTTTCCTGAACTGCCTTTATTCCTTGAGCCCAGTTCAGTTGTAGCGGTATGTTTGGCCCAGTTAAACTTAGTTGTCGAGCGGGGCTCGCTTCGATCATGGTTAAAGATGAACCCGGATCTAAAAACGCGTAAGTATTCAATGATTTATTCCCATTTATTAATCTGACCGGTAAGGTCTCATAATGGGTTGTCCATGTAACCTCCACATTATGGTGGTTATTCATTTGCTCCAACTGTACTGGAGCTTCCTGCCTTACATGAAGCATCTTACTATGCTTCTGTGAGCAACCATCAATTCCACATGGAATTGCGCTCTTGCAGTCTCTTATGCTGTGTTTATTTGAGTTCAGACACCCAAAACACAATCTTTTTTCATTTGCAACCTTTAACCGTTCCGACGGTACCTTTTTTACAAATGTGTAACATTTAGTCGTTTCATGCGGCTTGTTACATATCAGACAACTTTTCTTTGCCTGTTTTACATTTTTCCTGCTTTGATTAGTGGCTGGTCCTCCTGTTGTTCCCAAATCATGTAAGTGAAAATTCCCTTTTTGATTGTGAACCGTAATTGTGTTCATCATTTCTGCCGTCTTGGCATAGGGTTTGAGCCATCGACAAAATATCTCTAGATTCTGAACACTTAGTGCTGATGATGCGGCCGCCATATGTTCCGCTCTCTTGACTTGAATATTGTGCGGTAACTTGCCCGTCAACTCCAGCACTAACCTGTGATCATGCAAATATATCGATGTCCCCATTAAATTCACATTCTTGATGATGTTCTCCAGTGCACTAGTCATGTCCGAGATTATGTTTCTTGAATCTTTTCGTAATTTTTGGAGATCGCTCAGTAACTCCAAATATACCAAATCGGGTCTTCCGAAAAGTTCATCCAAACGTTTTATAATCTCAGGTACATTTTCGGCTTCCATCATCAACTGCTGAACGCTTTTATAAGCCGTTCCATGCAAAACCTGCTTGAGACGATTTAAGTTTTCTAAATTACAAAACTCCCCTTCTCGGGTTGTGTCTTCAAATGTTTTCTTAAAATTTGGCCATTGTTTGGGACTGCCATCAAATCTAGGTAGTTGCATTAGGGCCTGTCTTCTGATCAGGACCCCCATTTTGGCGGATTCTCCACCATTAGTTGCCATCAGTTTAACGAACTCCTTCGTTTGCTGTTGTTGGCTAACTATTAATTGAGAAATCATTGTCTCAAAGGATTGTTCCTTTACTGGACTTCCTTCTACTTCTGTTGATTCTTTTTCGGCTATTTCAACCTTATTTGCGCCTTCTGTAAAGGCCCTGAGCTCATCCCTATTTTTTGCTTCTGCATCCTGAAGGGCTTTTATTTCCTTCTTATTCTTGGCTTCTCTCTCTTGAGAAGCCTTAAGTTCGTCCTTTTGCCGATTAAGTTCATACTTAATCTGTTGCATTTGCGGCATAACCAGCACTCCGATGTTGATGGTCTCCGCGTCAGCTTGGCACATTTCAAGTGAAACCATCGGTCACACTCTGTGCACGCAATCATACTCTCCTCAGCGGTATCCTCCGCTGTGCAGAGTCGGCAACTGCCCTTATCATTTAAAACAAACGGATAAGGCATCTTGGACGAATCAGAGATTTCCAGCCTTGTTTATAAGAATATAATATCACTTACCCGATACCTCGGTTCGAATTTCTTTCCTAAAGCACCGACTGGACTCTTAATGGCGAAGCGCGAACAATGATTCCTGGCGAACGTTGGTTTCGGATGACTCACTATTAAATTTCTTTCGTAAATGTTTCTTTCTGTGTGTTTTTCTTTCGGATAGTGACACTATGATAGTCTACGCACTGATTTGAGATTGTTTTTTGGTTTTTTATTTAATCATTTCACGCACTTCATCTCGCTTCTACAGACACTGGTACTGCAAATGTACTATCCTAGGGTACGCGTCCCTCGGTAGTATTTTAAAATTGGCGTAACGATTCAAGATATCCTCGAACTCTTCAAGGATATCGCTTGGAATGTCTGCCTTCGTTCAGCGTCTGAACGATGGCGTCTATAGTCGTCGCTATCACCTCGTCCGTGTCGTCGTAGGTTGGTACGCGATAACGACTAAAGTAATACTCGTCGTTGTCCGATTCTTCCTGACTTCCTACGTAATCAAGAAGCACTGGTTCTCTGGGTTGCACGTCTTCGTATTCTTCCGGGTTCTCCCGTCGACGTGCTAACTCCTCGGCTACTTGACGATCCCAATTGTCCTCGTCCCAACCGTCGCTGTCCCACTGCTCGGCTTGAGCTTCCGCTTCCTCGGCAGCTGGTTCCTCGACAGCTGGTTCCTCGACTATCCACTGCTGGTCTATTACCTCCAGAATGTTTCCTCTATCAAATTCCTCTTGGAAGCTTGGTAGACACATCTGGATGTTGCGAATTTCACTTTTTATATATTATCACTACGCGGAACTAGCACACAGCTGTTCTTTTGGCGACAGCACACCGTACTTTTGTGAGTTCGACCACAGAGGATGCAATTATGCGCAAGCTTGCAAACTCCTCTCTGGAGCCACCATTTGTTGCTGACGGGAACAAATCGGACTACGGTCCGCCGTATTAAGTTGACTACGCGAAGGATAGTCAACTGGAAACTTCTTGCGCAAGTTTCTTTTGTCTTACGCGATCTGATTCGGCCTTTTTTGGTTAGTTGCTTCGAGTGCATAGGCGCGCTTTTCCTTATCGCTCCTGTGCGTATGTTACCCAGATGCAGCGGTTACCCGATGGTATGGTTTTTTAAGGGTTCAAGTGCAGTTTCATTACCCACCACGTGCTACGGCGCGTGGGCGTATGCTTATCGCTATTTTCGTATTCCTTTTCGTAGACCTTTCTATTGTTGATTGTTTTATCGTATCGTTTTTCCGATCGGATCTCCCAAGATGCACCGGCTAGAATCTTTGTATGATCGCGAATGGTGAGTCTGAACTTGACACTTTGGCCCGTATATTGCTCACCTTTTCGTGATAGTAGAAGATCAAATATAGTGATTTCTTTCGTTTGTTAATAACTAAATAATTGAAAACTTCTTATCAATGTGCACCATCAATTTGTCTCTTGTTTACTAAATTGCAAATTTCTTTCGTAAACCTTTTAATCGCAACTCATAATCTGCGTGTTATGTGAGATGAATATATATTTTTTATACAACGGGAAAGGAAATTAATACATCGTACTGGAGGTCTAAGATCCTCACGTACGCGTCCCTTGGCAGAATCTCAAATCTGCTAAACTTATTCACGATATCATCAAACTCGTTGAAGGTATCGTCCGATATTATCACTCCCTTGTTTAATGCGTCATTAATTATTGTTATCGTGGTATCTACAACTTCTTCTGTATCGTCGTAATTTGGTATGAACCGTAACCGTTGGTAAAATTCCTCTTCAGAGTCTTCTTCGTCCGCTTGCGGTTCCGGAAAGTCGAGTACGGGGTTGTCGTCCCAAACGTCTTCGTCTCTCGGCTGTGCGGGCTCAGGGACCTCTTGGTTGTTCCGATGGCGTTCCCAAGCTTCGTCGTCCCAACCAGCTTCGTCTCTCGACTGCGCGGGCTCAGGGACCTCTTGGTTGTTTCGATAGCGTTCTCAAGCTCCGTCGTCCCAAACGTATTCGTCCCACTGCTGCTCGGTTTCGGGAATTTTTTGGATAACAGGATCCCAACCTTCGTCGTTGAATACTAGTTCGGGATCGAGAAAGTCTTGGACGTTTTGGGCAACTGTTTCTTCGACAAAACGTGGGATGCACATCAGGAAAATGGAACACGACACGAGCGGATACCACTGCAGTTTGCGCACTTACACGTCGCACTGCTCTTGTGGCGGCCGTACACCTTACTTTTCGAGAGTACGTTCTTAGAGGATGCAACTTTGCGCAAGGTTTTGCACACTCCTCTCTGGAGCCACCATTTGTTACTGCGGGAACAAAGTCGGAATGCGAGTTCCGGAATGCGTGCTGGTGGAATTGACCGCGCGAAGTTCGGTTAATTCCAGAAACTTCTTGCGCAAGTTTCTAATTGCCTTCAGTTAGACTGTGATCAGACGTTAGGCTTTTTCCTGGATTAACCAGGATTAGTTCCTAACGGTGGATCTGGTGTCAACTGTAGGCTTATTTTCCGTAGATCGGCGATCGAATGGTTCTGGTAATAGGCTGTTTATTGAGTAATCAATATAAATTCTTAGTGTGGAATGCCGCTCGAATTGCCTAACAAAAAAGACTCGTAGGTTTGGATTACAAGTGAGTTTATTATCAAAATTTTCCTTCTTATATATTAACAAAATGTAAGATTATGTTTGTGTTTGTGCGTATACTCTTACGCATTGTGGAATATGGTGTTAGAATGATTCTAATCATAAAATGCATGAACATATTCTGGGTTTTATTGTTTCGTGGACAACCGAATTGATGGCGGTTACCTGATGCAAGTGCATTTTGCGAATTACCCGGAGATGTATTGTCGTCTGTCAATACTACGATATCTCCTCCTATCTCCTAGCCACGCATGTTTTATTTACCAATGCTTATCGATGGTATCGTGAAAACAGACCTTTCCAAAATTCTCTGTTTATTTTTGTCTAGTTCAACGATCCCATGCGAAAAGTTACAATTTTAAACAAATTATTCAAATCTAACGTAGCGTCCGTAACAGTCTCCTCCTCATAATTGATGCCTATTAATTACGCCTAATTTTAGGTTTGATTTTGGGTTTGTTTAACCTGTTTTCCGTTTCTTTTTCTATATTAAAATCTGGGTAAAGACGCTCGCTGTTTTGCTTGCAACTTAACTCTATGTTGTTAGTTAGATTTTCTACTTCTGCTTTGATGGTTTCTTCAGGTGCCGTTTCGTCCTTCATTGTCGGCTTTCTACAGTTACTGCGGTGAGATAGTAGATTGGTGAGAGAATCCCAGAATGAAGCTAACAGCTGCCACCCGAGACCATAGATATCGTATAGTATCTTCCCATGTATCACCGTATCGATTACAAATTTTACTATTCTGCCCATGAGGTAGATTCCGATTGCAGTTGAAGTCACGTTGCCCAACCAGGTTGGCCATATGATTAATTTAGACCAATATCTGTTGAAGGCGTTGTCGATTATACTTTCCGTAACTAGCGCGTCAAATGGATATCCTTGCAGTTTAGGATGTTGCTCAGATATAATTTTGTGCATTACTGATGATGCGATCTTTCTGTCGCCCTGCTCATACACCATGCTTTTCATCTTCTTCAAACTATCAGCATCGTACACTCCGCTTTTCATTAGGTTTGGTAGCGGTGGGTATGACCAACTCGTCAGTACGTCTGTAGTTAGCTGCTTTGGAGCTGTCGTCTCTCGCAATCGTTGATCGGTTGTGTACAATCGTCCACCGATCATAAATTTCGCTGGTAGTAAAGGAGTGCAATCAATTTCGGTACCTCTCAATTGTAGAATTCTTGTTACTGGCGCCATGAACATTGAACGATTGTTATATTTTACTGGAATCTCTTGATAACAATCCGTCTTGCTTTCGTATGTCACAAATTCTGGCTTGCATTCGAGGATATAAAGGACCTCCGCGGCTACAATTGCTGTGTAGCCCGAATTCTTCACTATGTTCGAGACAAATTCGCTTGGACTTACTCTTGCCAATGTAAGCTTTGTTTCCAGTAGTGCTTTGTCTATCTTGCACATTTCTGTCATCACATTCATGTAGACTTCATTCAACTTTTGGCCAAGATAATTTTCCACTAGTGTTATTTTGGAGTTGAAATATGTGAACAGATCTAGGTTTCTGCCGATGTTTGCCTTTCGAGTAAATGGTGATCTATATCCATTTGCCTCTAGCACGAAGATTCTTGGATGATCTGTCAAGTATCCGTCAAATCCACATATCTGCGTTTTATCGCGTGCTCTAATTGAAAACATATTAGTTTCCGAAAGCAAAGTGTACACTGTATTCGATCTGATTCCCAGCTGATCGTTGTCAACGGTTTTGTTGACATTTCCTTCGTAGATGGTCTCAAATTCTGTTTCTACGCCCAGTTGCTTCACATCCACCTCCCAGGTCATGTAACCGAATTCCACGTCGAGACATCATCCAGTCGTGTATGTGCAGATAATACCATTTCTTAGATTAATTTGGTTATTTTCAATATCTGCTATTGCAGTATAATCATGCATACTTATTTCATATTCGTAATAAACTAACGCGTCTTCCCAAGTGTAGCTTGATGTGATATATACTCCTCCTTTGCAGGAGGTTCCTTTAAGACTTCGTACAACTAACAATTCTCCTCTTGTAATACTATTCTTTTTTAATTCCATAACCTTGTGGTTATTCGATAATCTGATAATTTCGGTCGATTGAGCCTTTTGGCAATCATCAAGCTTAAATTCCCTGACAATGTACGCGTAACCTTGTTCATAATCGGAGGTATGTGAAAATGCTCCGCAGTATCGTATGGATCGTTTTATGATAACCTTACATTGATATACATGGACACTTGTTTTAGGACTTCTTTGCAATACTTGAATCCTTGTTTCAGTGGTTGTTAAATTTCTTGCTTGTGGGACACACGATGCTATTAAAGAGTAGCTAGTTATGTTTATATCATTATTTGCACAATCATATGCAATTAATCCCCTCATTTCAGATCCAAGTATTGTGGCGGTAAAAAACATTAGAATAGGCATTGCAATGGTTTTTAAGTGAAAACTCATCGCCTTTTGTTTTTTTGTGTGAACCTTTTCAGCGTTTGTATCTAGTGATCTTTTCTCTTTAATATAATCCACAATTTTTTTAAGTATGTCACATGGGTTAATAATCTTACCCAACTTGAGTAATTTTCTTCTGGTAGTATTACTCTTGTTTCACTATGTAAACCCATCACACGGATTTCCTCTATTGTATTTTGTTTATTGTAATTAGCGGGCCAACCTTCATCTGCTTCTAAAAATGACGGGCCGTTGAACCAGAGCCTCATATCATTCGATGGCTTAGTAGCCAAATCCGCAGGGTTTTCCTTCGATGGAACATATCTCCATTGACTCATACTGCTAAATTCCAAAATTTCGCTCACTCTATGAGCCACAAACTGATGATATTTTCTGTGCTCGCTATTAATCCATGCTAGCACAGTTTGCTAGTCACTCCAATATGTTACCTCACCTACTGGCAAACGGAGTTCTTTCTTGACAGTTTCTGTCAACCTTACTCCCAATATAGCTGCTTGAAGCTCTAATCGCGGAATAGACATGGCTTTAATCGGTGCCACTCTTGACTTTGCTGCTATCAATCTTACAATGTATAATGTATCTGCTTTACTTCTAGCATAGACACATGCAGCGAAAGCGTCTTGGGATGCATCTACAAATGTATGTAGTTCGATTGATTTTGGCTTCATTGCTATTATAGGCCTGATAATAGCCAAATCACTCGCAGAGGACACCAATTTTCTCCAATCTAACCATTTGCTTATTAAGTGCTCTGGTAGCTGCTGATCCCAAGAAGCGCTGGATACATGCGTAGCCTTAATAATTGTCTCTTAGTTAATTTCATACTTGCCGAATACTCGGGTAAGCATACTTTATATCCGAATGTATCGGTTATTGTATTCCATTGAACTCCTAATATTTTCTCCACACTATTGACACAATTCTTTTTCTTCTATTGACACAATTGTGGTCTGCTTACTTACACGATCACCGGAAATTGAATCTAACAATTGTTTTTTGTTCGATGTGAAGTTCCGGATGTGAAAACCTCCTTTTTCGTGTACCTTTATCACTTGGCATGTTGTCGACACAGCTTCTTCAAGCGTAAAAAAGCTGTCCAGATAATCATCAACGTAGTGTTGATTTACTATTGGTTTCAGTGCCAAAGGGTAATCACTTTTATACTTCTCAGCGTTTCGATTCTTCACAATTTGCGCACAAGCTGGTGAACATGTAGCACCGAACGTCATTACATGCATAACGTAGGTATCTGGTTCTCTCTGACTATCACTGTTTCTCCACAATATTCTTTGCGCATCTTGATCTCCTTGGCGAATTTTCACTTGGTGAAACATTTCTTTAATATCACCAGTTACACAAATACTTTCTTCACGGAAACGCACTAACACGCCGAATAAAGAGGCCGCCGAATCAAAAGCTAAACGCGGTTTCGGTTGAGGTTTGTTTCGGTTCACCACGATGAAGTGTGGGAGGTAAAAGGTTCTCGGAGATTTTTTCTCCGCTTCTTGTTTGGATAGCTTTCGCAGATATCCCTTTAAATGTATTTCTTATCCACTCTTGCAGAGAAGGATCTTTCTTTAACTGTTTTTCTTGTGATTCTAGGCGACGAAGAGCGTGGTTATAGCTGTCCGGAAAACATATGTTTTCTGTTTTCCATAGGAGTCCTACTTCATATCTCCCATTCTCTTCTTTGAGCGTTTTATCGATTATTTCTTTCGATCGCTCTTCTTCATGGGATAAAATTGTCTTTGATGCTTTAACACCAAAGTCCTCAGTGGAAAAATATTGATTTATCATATCGGTCATTAACTCTTCGTTTTTGTGGATCATTATATGATTCAATTCATCATAATTTTTCATTAAATCCTCTCCAAAAATAATCCAACCTAATTTTGTTTTAATTGCCACAGGTTCTTCTGGTTTACCCATTACTTTTTTCTGGGGCATTAACAGCTGATTATTGTTCAGGCCGATAAGAACAGTCGGTCTAGCATCTTTATACGGTTGGGTTGGTATGTGTCTTAAATGAGGATATTTCATTGATATTTCTTTTACATCAATGGTTTGTTCTGGCAACTTTAGATTCTTTACTGTTCTAACCTCTTTTAGACAATGTTTTTTGGAGTCAGTTCCTTGTATAAGACAACTTACACGACGGCTATCGTTTTCCTGTACCGATAGATTTTGAGTCCACCTCATCGTAAGTGGATCATTTTCGCCAACCAAGTTCAATTTATTTGTTATTTCTTCCTCAATTAGTCTGAGCGAAGATCCTGTATCCAGAAATGCAAACGTTTTTTCCACTTTTGTACCATTGATCAATTTTACCGGAACGATTTGGTAATATATCTTGCGGTTGGCTTGGTGATAGTTAACCGTTTCTATTGTTTCATTGCGGTGTAACAAAGGATGATGTTTCCTCGTACAATTTTGTATTCCGCGTGGCGTACTTTGACAATCTTGTGCCTTAAGCTGCGGGGCCACGACAGTTGAGACTTTCCCTCAAACTTCCTCAGTCACTCAAATCCCTCAAAAAGCGTCTCAAAACCAGTGTTGCCGTGGCCGTTTGAGGTTTTCCTCAAATTCTGTCACACAAACAATCACTCATGCTGCCTCTCTTTTCGTCAGCGACAACAAACAGTGTTTGACAAATGCTACGTATTTCATGTAATTGTAATCTTTGTTCAAAGGTGTTTTTTGATCAATTCAATGGAAAATATGGTCAATAAAAAGTTGTTTTAAGGAAAAGAAAGTATTTAAACATTTAATCAATCAAAAAAACGAGATTCAAGGATAGTCTTTCGCATAAAAAGTTTAGTTTTTAAATTAAAACGTATACATAAATTGTGTCACACACTGTGCAACAAATGAACAATTTACCGTCGCAAAAAACAAAAAAAATAAACACACAAATACGGTGTTAAATTATAATTAATGCTAATTTTAGTTCTTCAGTAGGTATTTGCATTAACAATGGCACAAGAAAAGTGTACTTTCATTGAAAAAAACCGCAAACAAAAATATGTTTTGTTTACATTCTGAACGGCTGAGGCATCGGAACTGTCAAAACGATTCCTCAAAAAAAGTCTCAAAAAGTTTTTGAGGTTTTTGTTGATCGGCCAGGTTTTCCTCAAAACGCAAATCCCTCAAAATCACTCATGAGTTCCTGAGGTTTTGAGTTCTGAGGGAATTCTCAACTGTCGTGGCCCCGCAGCTTTATGTCCGCTGCCTTTTAAACAATTACAGCATAGACGATTTTGAAATGCTATGTTATGTCTTTCTTGAACACTTTTCCTTTTAAATTGTTCGCATCGCGGCAATATGTGCGATCCAGTACACATAGGGCATTTTGGTGACCAAAATGGTCTTCTAATAATCGGACGCGGATTATTTGGGCCTTGTTAGGGATTTCTTTTTTGTTCCCTATTTGTTACAAAACCTCGACTTTCTGGCTGTTCTGGGTTATTTCTGATTATGCTTGGTGATGGCTTTGCATCATGCATATTGATCGACTGTCGATCATTTCGTTTTGGAAGCAGTCTTATTGTCGCTGCTATTGGCAGAAGCCAACTGGATAGATGCATCAGAGTTACAATTTCATCTTGTTCGATTGTCTTTTTATGCTCTATCCATTTAGTTTGAAGGTGAGTAGGCAATTTCAGTGTTAAATCATCTATCAAACGATGATCATACAAGTATGCTGTTTTTTTCATGACCTGAATGTTTGTCACGAGGTTTTCCAATGCGTCGCTCAGTTCAGGAACCTCAGAATCCATACGAGTTTTCGTAATGTCTCTTAAAAGGTCTTGATATACCTGTTCCGGGCGACCGTACAGTTCTTCTAATCTTTTCATTATAGAACTCACATTTGGCGGATCTAAAAACAGCGGTCTAACGCTTCTTTCCGCCTCACCCTTCAAATGCTTCTGCAGCCGGTTCATGCTCTCCAGCTGATTAAACTGGGCCTCTTTCGTTGTTTCATCGAAAGCCTTTTTGAATTTGGGCCAGTCTTTAGCCTTTCCATCAAAGTATGGAAGATTCATTAGCGTCGTTCGCTTTATGTATATATGTAGGTGCTTTCACCTATGCTGTTAATCTTTAGTGCTTCGACTAAAGTTTTGATCGCCGTATCATGGCTTCGATCATCGGGAAGTGGAACCCCTTGTGAACGGTCCACCTTGCACTTGATGCAGATGAATTCATCCCCTTTTGCTGGCATCTTGTCCAGTTTTACGCATGATAAGTGGAACCATCTATCACACTCATCACATTCTATCATAGTTTCTTCTGCGTCTGCAATTACCGTTCTCATTGATCGTAAAATATTGTTTCCCTTTTGCATCCATTGTGCTGGGATTTTTCTTGGACATTCTGACTGGGTCTTACTTCCCCTGCGGAATAGGTTTTTCCTACAGGACAATTATTTAAATAATTGTGTGCCCTACGCCCAGTTAACACAGGTTAGCCTTCCTGACGGAAAACTTAAGGTGTGTTTACCTATAGAAGGTTATTTTTATCCTCCTATCCCCTAGAACTGTCACCTTTTCTTCAACAGTTGGTGTGTTCTTTATTATTGAGAATTATCTCTGTCCTTGAACTATCACCTTTTCTTCAAAGTAGGTGTTTTCTTTAATAGCGATCAAAGTAATGTGGATGCGTTTATACGCTGAAGCCACGATGTTTGTACGTAATTTGCTCTCTATAGCCCTAACTTGTAGTTTTATTCCTCTCTGGAGCCACCAATGTTAACGGCCAAACCCAGGCCAGGCCACGCGAAGGAGAGGCCTTCCGAGTCCCTAGTTTAACCGTAAAGCAGGATAGTTGAGTTTCTGACCAAAAAGGGGTTACTGTCGCCAATTGTTCATTAAACTTCCCGCTAGTGTTCTCGGTGCGTCGGAACCTATACTGCGAAAGTGGAACAATCCGGTAATAGCAACTTTTCGGATGGGTCAGAAGACTCGGATGAGATTCAACGCAAAAGCTTAAGAAGAGATCAAGAAAATTCAACCGAAAGTCGAGACGTTCTCCATTCAAGTTCTGAATTAAATCTAATTTTAGTAACAAATTTCTTGATTTTATATACTAACAATGTTTGAAAGTGTTTGTGTATTATTTATGCGTATACGCCTACGCGTTGTGGTGGTATTAAGAAGTTAGATCGCGTTGGTCTTTTCCTATTTTCTTCTATGTTCATCCTAAATAAATACATGGCTAGGATCTGTTTTGGTGCCTTATCCTAAACATTTCAGCTTTATTGCATCCAACATTGAAAGCAGCTCATTGTGCTGCACATGCATTCCTTTCCCAAGCCGTTTATTGCACTTGAAACGCTTGTTTAAGTTTCCCATAGACCTCCTTCGCATGACCTACGCGATGCATGATTTATTCTTATCGATGGTATCGTGAAACCGACCTTTCCAAAATTCTCTGTTTATTTCGGTCTAGCTTAGCGATCCAATGCGATAAGTTACAATTTTTAAACAAATATTCAAATCTAACGTTGCGACCGCAACACCATGCAGTGCATTTAGATCATATTTAGATCACTTTCCTTTGTGCCGACTTTTCTCAATTCTTGCTTATCTTGATCTGACCCAAAGACCCATGTGACAAGTTTAAATTTATTCAACAGTTTATTTCAATACTTATCGGACTTCTGATTTACACACTTCACTTTACTTTACACTATAAAGTTTACTTTCCATTGTTGGAGTCATCGAGGCCTTACCTTGGGTAGGGAGACTCTCGATGATCTTGAAATAATAACAAGATTATTTATTCTGGAAGCCCAGTTGTGAAACTGATCATTGACAACTGTCAACTCGCGAACGATCACTGGCGACTGACCCCGTTCTAACAGTTTTGGTTTATTTTATACTGTAAGTTGTGGCTGTGTACATGGTTTTTACATAAGGGCTTATGTATCGAATGTTTCCCATTTCTGAGTTTCTATTCGCTTGTAATAATTAGTGATGCATTTTATAATTTTCGGCTGATATGCATTAGCAATTAAATCATGCGTAGAGTGGGTCTTACGAAGGAGGGCTAAGGAATGTAAACTAAAACAACCTTTTCAAGTGCAACCAACAGCTTGGGAAAGGAATGCATGTGCAGTGCAATGAGCGACCTTCAATTATGTCAACCTTCAAGTACTTGAATGGGATAAAACAGATGTGTTTAGGAAAAGCGTAAAAACCCTAGCCATGTGTTTATTTAGAATGAAAAAGACCAACACGATTGAACTAACCAATTCTATACTTTGACGAATTTTAATGTGCTGTTTGAGATTTCCAATATGGTAGTTATTTGATGTTTAGTAGATATCCTACACTTTGTATTTACTTCTACCGATCGAAATTGCCCATCTCGAACCGTATTAGTTTGAAGAATTTTACCTTTCAACCATTTACCCGGAGATGTATTGTCCTCTGTCAATACTACGATATCTCCTACCTTCAAAGGTTTTGTTTTGCTAGTCCATTTGTTTCTTTTTATTAGAGTTGGTAAATACTCTTTCTTCCATCGATCCCAAAATGTTTTTGAATAGTGCTGAATTCGCACGTAATCTTTTCTGTTCAATTTGGTTGTTAAGATTGGGTTCGGAGGTATGCTTTCTGATGACCTACCAATTATAAAATTAAATGGTGTTGATACTTCGTCTTCATCCATAGACAAAGGTATATTCGTGAGAGGTCTTGAATTAAGCATGTATTTTATTGGAATCAACGTAGCTTTCAATACTTCAGCAGAAGGCTTTCTATGCTTCCATTCTTCAGCCATAAATTTTAATTTTCTCTTTATTATTTGAATTAGTCTTTCCCATGCTCCCCCAAAATGAGCTGCAGAGGGAGGGTTAAAATGCCAATCAATTTTGTTAGCGGCCAAATCCAGGCCAGGCCACGCGAAGGAGAGGCCTTCCGAGTCCCTAGTTTAACCGTAAAACAGGATAGTTGAGTTTCTGACCTAAAAAACGATTACTGTCGCCAATTGTGCATTAAACTTCCCGCCAGTGTTCTCGGTAGGTGGGATCCTCTGCTGCGAAAGTGGAACAATCCAGTAATAGTAACTTTCTGGGGTCAGAAGACTAGGATGAGATTCAAAGCAAAGCCTTAGGAGAGGTCAAGAAAATTCAAGTGAAAGTCGAGACGTTCTCCATTCAACTTCTGCAAAATGCAATGCATTTTAACAGATCCTGTTGAGTAAATGTATATAACTTCTATTGTTTTTCAAAACTGCTTCTTCTACTTGTAAACGTAGTGATTGTGTAATATAAAAGTTTATTTCAATTAATACTTATCGGACTTCTGATTTACACACTTCACTTTACTTTACACTGTAAAGTTTACTTTCCATTGTTGGAGTGCTTTAGGAATCGGTGTTTCTCGAATTGGGAACCGTATAGGGGTACGATTATATTTGCATTTATTGCAAATTTGACAATTGTTGATAAATTGTTTAATCAATTGACTTTGTTTAGGAAAGAAATAATTGCGGAAGATTTGTTGTTTATTTTCTTCTACTCCACGATGTGCATGATAGCGTTCTTTAACTTAGCGTTTAATAATGTCAAGTTGTTCTTCTTCCAGTGTTTTGTCTTGAAGAAATATTTATGCATAACGAATTTTTAACACTCGATGTTCATTAAAATGTTTTTGTAAACTTCTTGCAGTTTTCCCATTATATTTTCGCTAGTTGATAATCCGTTAATTCTTATACTATCGCAATGTATTTTAAGGACCTGTAATAAAGAATTTTAATTAATAGGATTTAAATAAACTATAATTCTAGTAAAGACTATAAATGATTTCTCCACTGTGGTTTTGTTAGGACCTTCTTTAATGATATTGTGATGTATAAATACATTGATAGGAGATTCTGTTGGTGGTATATGAAAATGATCGCGGTAAGGCGTCAGCAACCATATTTAATTTCACTGACTTATACCTAATTTCGTAATCATGTTCTTTTAAATATGCTTTCCATTGTTTAAGTTTGGCATTTGTATTTTTTGGTAATAAAGTAAATTTTAGTGGTTGGTGATCCGTTAGGATTTCATATAAATAAAAAAAATCATATAAATAATTCCTAAATATTTTTGAAGAAGAAAATATGCAAGCATTTCTTTTTCGGGTAGTGAATACTTTTCTTCAGTTTTGGTTAATGTTCTCGAAACAAAATGGATCGGCCCATCTTTACCTATATTTCCTTGTGACAAAACAGCTCCAATTGCAAAGTTTGAAGCATCCGTTGATAGAATAAATGTTTTATTGTAGTCTGGATATATTAATATGTATTGATTTCATTTTTTAAAACATTCGTTTTCTTTTGACAAAGCGCCTGTAATATCCCATGACACCTAGAAATGCTAATAATTCTTTAATTGTGTTTGGCTCAGGGTAATTATTAACACTAGAACTACCGGACCAGTCATTTTGACTGGAACGCTTCATTTTCATCACATATTTTTTTAGGGTTAAACAATTCTAAGGTAGGTGAAACATGAGTTTCACATATATATTTTAAGTACGATCTCCAATAAACAATAAAATATATTCCAACTCTTCGAAATTGTTTACAAATTAACCACAAACGAAAAACGCTTAAAACGCTTGGTAGTTCTAGTGTTAATAGTGTAATATTAAAGTTTATTTTTACTTTTTCACCACTAAGCGGACTTCGGATTTATACTTCACTTTTACTTTACACTGTAAAGTTTCCTTTTTAAACGTTGGAGTCATCGAGGCCTTACCTTGGGTAGGGGGACTCTCGATGCTCTTGAAATAACAACACGAATTGTTTGATCTGGAATCCCAGTTGTGTATCTGATCCTTGACAACTGTCAACTCACGATCGATCACTGGGGACTGACCGCGTTCTAACAGTTTTGGTTTATTTTATACTGTAATGATTATTAATGCATTTCTGTAATTTTCGGTTGATACGCATTAGCGCATAAATCAAGCGTCGAGTGGGTCTTACGCAGGAGGGCTAATGAATGGAAACTAAAGTAACCTTTTCAAGTGCAACCAATAGCGTGAAAAAGGATTGTATATGCAACGCAATGAGCGATCTTCTATTATGTCACCTTCAGGTACTTGAAAGGGTTAAAACAGATGCGTTTAGAAAAGGCGTAAAAACCCTAGCCATGTGTTTTATGTTATGTGTCAGAATGAGAATAGAAGAAAATAGGAAAAGACCAACGCGATTGAATTAACCGATTCTATACTTTGAATTTTAATGTGCTGTTTGAGATTTCCAATATGTTAGTTATTTAATGTTTAGCAGATATGCTACACCTTCCCCGTTTAGGAGAATAATATCATGAATGAGTGTTTCTAGCGAATGATTAATATTATTCTTAAAAAAAATAAAATCTGTTTATCATTTATGCTACACCTCCTTTCTTTTTGAATAATGTTAGATAAGAAATCGTGACATTATTCATTTAAATGGTTTTAATCTGTTTTTGTGAACTGTAGATATTTTGTTTGTTGTGTTGTGTTGTATAACACAGTTTGGTTCCTGAATTTCGATTACTGTAAATGGTCCTATATAAAACGGATCTAACTTTTTTCTGTTTTCGTTTGTCAAGAATATTTGATCACCTATTTGCATATTAATTGGGTTGGTATTTTTATTTAATATTTGTTGACGCTTAATTTTTGAATTAATTAAATTTTGTTTGGCAATATTATTAGATTTTTGTAATTTGAATTTCATTTCATTGTAATATTGGTCTATGTTATAAATTGGGACTGGTTTAGTCTTGTATATGTCTTGTGGTAGAGTTGCTTTTCTTCCAAATACCAATTCATATGGCGTAAAGTTTGTGTCTGTATGGTCTGTTGTATTATAAACAAATTCGTAGAATTTTGTCCAATCGCCCCAATCATTGTGGTGTTCGTTTGTATAGCTTCGTAAGTATTCATTTAAACTTCTATGGTTTAGTTCTAATGATCCTATAGTTTGTGGATGATATGCTGTACTAAATGTTTGTTTTATTTTTAAAATTTCTGCTATTTTATGTAATATTTCATTATTATATTCTAATCCTTGATCAGATTTCAGTTCAATGAATGTTCCAAATGTTAATATAAAGTTTTCTACTAATGCTCTTGCTATTGTGTTAGCTGCTTTATTATATATTGGTAATATTATTATATATTTTGTTAAATCGCATTGAATTGTTATTGCATATCTATTATTTCTGTTAGTTTTTGGTAATGGTCCTACAGTGTCAATTGATATTATGTCAAACGGTTTTGAAGGAGTTGTCGTCACAACTCGTTTTGTTCGTTATGCCTGCTTTACATTTTTGTATAAATTTGCGGATATCCGTCTTCATATGTTTCCAGTTGTATTTTTCTTTTAATTTGCCATATAATCTATATTGGCCTATGTGTCCTCCCGAAGGGGTCACATGATAATCTGTGATTATTTTTAATTGCTCATCCTGTGATTCTATCCACCTGGGTGGAGTATATACGACAATTTCAATATCGGATATAGCTTTGTTTGCTATTTCTTTGATTGTCTGCAGGGAATAATACTGGAATATGCTATCATTCGTTGATAGAGCTAGCTTATTTCTGTTGTATTTCTTTGCGATTAGGCATACTTGATGCAGCGCAAACTCTAGTGTTTGGCTTGATTTCGCATGTTTATTTAATGGAATATTTGTCATTCCTAGCGATTTATTATAATTGTGGTTATATACCACGAGCTCAATAGTTTTGTTTGTAAGAGGCTGATTTTATTTTAAGAAGTTTTCTAACTTCTGAAGAATTATTTGCTTCCCAGCATGTGGGGTGATCAATCCCAGTCTGTTCTTCCTGTTTCTTTTGCAAGACTTGGTTTCTTGCCATTGCTCTTGTATTCACCATAAGTATTGTTTCAGTTTTTAGTTTTGGTATTGATGCTTTTAATTTATCTGAGTTAATCACTATTCGTGATAATGCATCAGGAGTTACATTTGCTTTTCCAGCTAGGAATTCAATGTCAAAATCGAATTCTTCCAAATCTAGTCTCATTCTTGTGAGTTTAGAAGTTGGGTTTTTCATACCAAACAGATATACTAAAGGTCTATGATCTGTTCGTACTAAGAATTTTCTGCCGTATACATATGGTTTGAAGTAGTCAATAGCCCAATGTATTGCTGTTAATTCTTTTTCGATTATTGGTTTGTTCTTTTCACCCGGAGTGAAACCTTTGCTGGCAAATGCTATTGGATGGTCATTACCATCTGTTATTTGTGACAATACTGCTCCACACGCCATATCTGACGCATTTTGTCGTTATTATAAATTGCTTCGTAAAATCCGGAAATTTTAATATGGTTGGTGATAGCAAGTTTCGTTTTAATGTTTCGAATGCATTTTGACATTCTCTTGTCCATTTAAATTTTACATTTTTTTAATTAGATTATTCAATGGTTTTGCTATTTTAGCAAAATCTTTTATGAATATTCTATAATAATTGCAGAATGCCACAAACCGTCGAGATTCGTCTGCATTAGTTGGTACTGGGTATTTCTTTATTGATTCGTACTTTGAATCATCTGGATAAATTCCTTTATCAGTGATTTTATCCCCTAAATATGTTACTTCTGTTTTGAAAAAATGACATTTTTCTGGGTTAAGTTTAAGATTATATTTTTTTAACCTATTAAAGACTTTTTTCATGTTACTGATATGATGCTGTGCACTGCATCCAGTAACAATTATATCGTCTATATATACAAATGTTAGTTCAGGTATTAAACCTGCCATAGCAATAGCCATCATTCTTTGAAAACTACTAGGACTAATATTTAGTCCAAAAGGCATCCGTTTATATTGATAATGCCCTGTAGAGGTAGAGAATGCAGTATATTTCCTTGAATTTCGTTCAAGCGGGATTTGATGAAAACCTGCCATTAAATCTAATGTACTTAAATATTTTGCTCTCCCTAGTTGGTCTAAAATTGTATCAATTCTTGGTAATGGGAATTTATCAGGTAGTATTTTCTTATTTAATTGTCTAAAGTCAACTACCAATCTCCATTTCTTTGTGTTATCTGTTGACTTTTTCGGTACCAATATAATTTCGGTACCATCTTATAATACCAATTGGTGGATTATAAGATGATACTGATGGTTCAATTATATCATTTTCAATCATTTTCTCAACTTGATTTTTAATTTCTTCAGTTTGTGAATGAATTTGTTTGTAATTGGGTATATGAGTAGGTATGTTATCCTTCAATTCTATATTTTTTGTGTAAAAATCATTTGTCGTAATATGATCGTTTTCTAAACAGAATTAGTCATTATATTCGGCAATAATTTGTTTCAACTTTTTCTGATCTGCAAAGGTACCGTTTTCGATATTAATTTTATTTAATAGATTATCGATTCTTTGTTTGTTTTCGTTTTGCTTTGTATTTTGTTTTAATATCTCATAGTCTCTTAATAATTCGATTTTTGGATTAAAATCATTATTTTTGATGATTTCTGTAGTTTCATTTGTGTTAATAAATTTCAGTACTTGATTGTTTTTGTTCAATATGGTGTTACCACAAAATACACCTGGTTTAATTTCTTGAGCTAAAACAATTGAATCTTCTGTGATTTCAAATAGTTTTACTTTTCGTATTACCTCGCTTCGTGCAGGTAAGATGATTCCATCTATATCTCCATCTTCCAACGGATGATATACTTCTATGCCATTGTGAATCAAAGAAAATGATTCCATTCGGTATAATATATCACAATTATAAGTTTTGAAGAAATCTCTTCCTAATATACCATCTACATGTAAATCTATTTCGTTTGAGACTAAATGAAATTTATGATTAATAGTAGTGTTGTTGAAATAAATTTATGAATACGTTGAACCTAGTGTACTAATTTGATTGTTAGCAATTCCTCTTAATGTGATTAAATTGTTAGTATTGATGTTAGTATTTTGTTTTACTTTACATGCTTTAATTAATGATACAGAAGCGCCTGTATCGACTAATAATGTACAATATTCATTGTTTGTAATTTGTAATTTTATTTTCACATAGTCTTCACCTGACAGATTTATTGTGTATATGTGTCGTTTTGGGTTGTCGTTTGGTCTAAAAAATTGTTGTCCTGGTCATTTGTTGTTGTATTTTTTTTTACTCTTCCACTTCACCTTTAAACCATCTAAGACTCTGGATGTGCACCCTTTCGCTATTTAAGAAACCCATCCGCCGTGTCAAAACTTGACGTAAACCACTGATCATTACTGTATTGTCTATGTTCGCATTTCTAAACGTTATTGCTTCGCGCACAAGCTCGTGAATTCTTTCCTCATAAATTGTGGCCACTGTAGGTTGCGGAAATTCAATTAGGAATTGAATTATTTCGTCTACTAAACGCAAAGTTGTATCGTGCACTGCCATATATTTTTTTTCTTTTTTTTTTAGAGACCTTTGTATAATTCATATGCTACTTCACATAGCCGACTACACGTGTGCTTCTTATCATTATCTATTTGATAATCCGCTAAAATTTGCTCAAATATTGGCATTTGTGTTTCATAGCGTGTTAAAGTGGTATTTTCAAGTGGTACCCAATGATATCTGTTGACAATTCTAATATATCCTCATGTAATGGGATAAAAGGTCCATTATATTCCTCTGGTTTTGAATTGTCGTAACTTTCTATTATCTCCGGTTCGTTTTCTTTAGTTATTGCCATTTCATTAAACACACATATATATTTTTAAAATGATCACATCACTGTCACCGAATTTTAACACAACACACTTTTTTTATTTTCAAATTTCACTTTTTTTCTTTTGAAGATTGCCGATTAATGTCACGGTCGCCATGTAATATAAAAAATTCGTTTTACTTTCGCCACTTAGCGGACTTCGGATTTATACTTCACTTTTACTTTACACTGTAAAGTTTCCTTTTTAAACGTTGGAGTCATCGAGGCCTTACCTTGGGTAGGGGGACTCTCGATGCTCTTGAAATAACAACACGAATTGTTTGATCTGGAATCCCAGTTGTGTATCTGATCCAATCCTGATCTGATAATTTTTAAAAAATGTCTTCCAATTAGTCGAAGCGATGGCGAAGACGTTGGCCCCTGGCTTTCCCGGATATTTCCATATTTGTTAAAAATTTGTTGAACCAAATCTAGTCGGAATTGTAGATGAGTTTTTGTGCCACCTTGTTTTGTATAGACGATGTACGAATTCCAGATTGTTTGATCCATCATATGAAAGAATAATTTTAAATAATATTTTTTGCCCCGTTTTTTGATGACGGCGTATTTAGTCAAATTTTAATCCACTTTATCCACTCCTCCCATGGTGTAGTTGTAATCTTTTACACGAGCGGTGCTCGGGATAGACTGTGGAGGGGTTATTTTCAAGAAGAGATGTTCTAAACTACATTTTATGTAATGATTTGGTGGCTTTAAATTTTAATAATGGTATTTCTAATATTGCAATTCCTTTTTCTAATTGTAACATTTTTTAACCAGGCCCTGTTAAACATTCGAAAAATCCTAGAAAAGTTAAATCAGCGTATTTAAACTCATTTGTAAACACCGCACACCGTAATGCGCTTAGTTAAACGCGCTCTTCTGCTCGCATATCGCATCAAGCATATCTTCTGAGAGCGTTTCGCTCGTCGTTCAGTGCGCAATTTACTCAATACTGGGCTACCTCCCGCAGGTGGTGGCAAAGCACCACCTAGGACGAAACGCATAAATTAACAAAATTTTCCATTTTGCTAAAACAGGGCAAGAACAATAAGGTCCTTATTTCCAGATGTTCTCGGACGCGAATCCAACCCGACGAACAAAGAAAATGAAGAACAAAAAAAAAATTGGTTAGTTACACGTTCAGCACAGTATACAAACGGTGGCATGTCCGTACCAAAAGTTACAATCGTTCTGACCCCGAGAAGGAAGGAAGGAAGATAGCCAGCCTCGATTAACGCTAGAAGGAAGGTAGGAAGACCAACCAACGGGCCAACGCTACAAGGAAGGAAGGAAGACAAGACAAGAGGCCAACGCTAGAAGGAAGGAAGGAAGACAAGCCTAACAGCCAATGCTAGAAGGAAGGAAGTTCGAATTAAAAATAGGATTCCTCCCCGGGAATTCTTAAATGTTTGTCTTCTGATTCCAGGCGACGGAGAGCATGGTTATAGCTGTCTGGAAAACATATGTTTTCTGTTTTCCAAAGGAGTCCTACTTCATATCTCCCATTTTCTTGTTTGAGCGTTTTGGGACAAAATTGTCTTTGATGCTTTAACACCAAAGTCCTCAGTGGAAAAATATTGTTTTATCTATCGTTCATTATCTCTTCAGTTTATTTGCATCATGATATGATTCAGTTGATCATGGTTACTCATAACCAAGTTTATTTGGATCATGATATGGTTCAGTTGATCATGGTTACACATAAAAAATAATCCAACCTAATTTTGGTTTAATTTATCAGGCGTATTAATAGCTGATTATTGTTCAGACCGATCAGGACAGTCGGTCTAGCATTTTTAAACGGTTGGGTTGATATGTGTCTTAAGTGAGGATATATCATTGATATTTGTTTAGATTTTTTACTGTTCTAACCTCTTTCAGACAATGTTTTTTGTTATCAGTTCATGGTATAAGACAACTTACACGTCGACTATCGTTTTCTTGTACCGATAAATTTTCCGTCCACCTAATTGTAAGTGGAGCATTTACATCAAACAAATTCAATTTAATCGCTAATTCTTATTTTACCTACAGAAGGTTCTTTTTATCCTCATACCACCTAGAACTTTAATCACCTTTTCTTCAAAGCATGTGTGTGCTTTATTATTGAGATTTATCTCTGTCCTTTCCAGATTATAGTTTTGTAATTGCGATCAAAGTAATGTGGATGCGTTTCTACGCTGAAGCCACAATGTTCACTGGTACGTAATTTGCTCTCTATAGCCATAACTTGTAGTTTCATTCCTCTCTGGAGCAGTTTACGGGAATTGATTACTTTGAACCCTTAAGTTGACTCTTAAGTAAGAAAGAGTTTCAAACGCATAACTTAGAACAACAACATTGGCGTCTGGAGTTACACTATTAGAAACTGTGGAAAAATTGAAGAAGCGACATACTCCATTAATAGATCATCATCCAAAAAGCTTAAAAGGACGTGTATTTGCCGCACAAAAAGTAAAGAGTAAAGATAGACAATAAAATTTCATGGGGATTCATACAGGAGATCACAGAAAAGATTGATAAAATTCCGACAACGCGTAAAGTAAAGAAACGTAAAATAAAACCATGCATATAGAACACAAAGATCCTAAAAGTTGATGCAAAATATGTTACGACCACAAGGGCAGGACGCGACCGTAATGTTTGTTTTTCATTCAGTTCAGGCCTTCGGCAGTCCAATAAACGTTTTAATTGCATATGACTCCGCTAATGATAATATCAACATAACGAGTTATTCTCTCAAAAAAGTAGCTTCTTGCATGCCAGCGGACGAATAAACATTGCGGAGCTTGGTCTCATATGTCAGAATATGAAAACGGGTTCGCGTACATCATAAAAGAATTTACCCCAGGAGAATGTAAACGCGACCAAACAATAGGCGAGATTTCACTGTCTCTTAATCAGAAAGTTAGGGAAATACGACGCAATCAAACCACTAGAGGGCAAACGTTAGTTATCGGCAGTGTCAAGGGCTCAGCGTGCATCGGAGGTCTCTACACGACGCCATCTGGAAGATGGGAAAACGCGTTGGTGTATTATGAGTACGAGATCAGCATGTTCGACTATACGGCAACGGTAGACATCGAAGAAGACCAAATAACACTGCGAAATGGCGTTGTATGTCCGTATAGTGTTGGTTGGTGTTTGGATTCCGAGTACGGCTACATCACATGGGAGGTAGATCATCAAAAGCTGTGCGACAGAACTGAGTTCGAAATCATCTACGAGGGTACGGTCAACAAGACGTTCGGCAACGACGGGATCGCTAATACAAATGCTGTGTATACCTTACTGACAAACGAGCAAATGTTCTCCATAAGGGCTCACGATGTGAAGCAAATCTGCGGCTTTGACAGCTATAAAACAGACCATCCGAGGATATTCATACTTGAGTTAAACGGTTATCAATCGCCGTTTCAACGCAAGGCGGTAAATGGGAGAAACTTGGATCTCTTTACCTATTTCAACTTTAAAATAACGTTGGTGGAAAGTTACCTCGGGCAGAAGCTGAACGACGTCTACACAACGGTGATGACGGAATTGTGCAAGGTCGACAAAGCGCTTCTGGAAACAAAACTAACGCTAGCACGTCTGAATCCTAGCGAATTAGTTTCTAATTTGATTAAACGACCAGAGCACACGGCGGTAGTTGCAGCAGAAATATTGTACATCCTTGAATGCAAACCGGTGTTTGTCACCTATGACAAAAGGGATGAATGCTATCAGGAAATTCTGGTAAAATACAACAATCGCTCGATGTTCATAGCGCCAGTAACTAGAATGTTACAATTGAAAGGCACCCAAATAGTCTGCTCGCCAATTCTTCCCGCAAAATTCAACATCGGAGGAAGATGGAACAGATCAAAGACTACGAGAGACAACGGCACCGCAGAAGTTAACGACAGACATCGTAACAAGCTGGTCCTATACTCCATTACCAAGTCTGATGAAAAGTGGTGTATATGACTATGAAAGCCTACAACAGATGAAGGACATGGTGTATGAACAAAGCAATAAGAGAGTCGCGTCTTCGGTCATACACAAAATGATATCTGGTCAGCATCCAAACCTTCAAGGCTTCACGTTTGATACTCTAATCTCCGAGAATATCATCCACGGCGCGTTCGATAAATGCTGGTCTAAGTTCGTATCATGGTCAACATGGCTGGGCAACGTCACGTCCACAGCAATTGGTATCTACATGTTCACTCGAGCTGTTAAATTCATCGTTGACACCATAATTCATGGTAGAATACTGTACGACATCTATGGCGTCGGCTGGCAGCTCTTAGCGTCGTTTTGGGATTCATTGACGAATCTGTTATCTCATCGAAGCCACATACAGAGAAAGCGATATGAAAATGTACCACCAGAAGTCGTCACGACCAACGAGCACAACGATGTAGAAATTCAGGTACCACGCCTTCCAAACACCAGGACCAAGCTATACCCCAACATACGCGACATGAATAGTCTCCACTAGCAGCGTCATCATAGCAGCGTCATTCTACAAGTATATGCCCATTCTTCAATTCATCAGCTATAGCAGCAACACACGTCGAATTCAGGTATCAATTAAATGAGAGTGAAATTGAGTAGATAATAAAATAATGTCGCGATATTTGGTAAAACTAGTAGTTTTAGAAGGGAATTATTAAACGAAAAGGCGAGAAACTTAAAACGATCATAAACAAGTTGAAGCAGGTCATGCCATGATACATATAAACCCAAATAATCTTGTGAATGTATTGAGATAAACATATCAATTGCGAACCTAATACGTTCAGACTACCATACTCGCATCCATGCGAAATAATCATAATAATTTAAAAAAAAAAAGATACGATTACCGCATAGTCATAAGTAAACAGAAGCGGAGCGTCCAGATGCACAATAAAAAACAATACGAGCTCACAGGAGCTGCGTAAAAGATGCATTACGATTGCTATGGTAAACGCTATGCACCCAAGTCCGACAATGTGCTTAATGTTAACATAAGGAAAATAATTCTACCTTTAATTCTTTCATCTCGTTTTTACTATCAGAACACATTGTTAGTATACAAACAGGAAAAAAATTAGTAAAGGTCTCTTGTAATTTAAACCTTAAACTGTTGTGTTCAAAGCTCGAAAAACGTTTTAGGTTCTGGCTAAGCAGAATTATTACGAAAGTTCGCACCTAGAAACTTGTTCTGGTTTACCCAGAACTCTCATCTTCCCGCAGAGAAATCGACGTCAATTGAAATCCACGACAAGAACCTAGCGCAAGTGCTTCGAGCTTGACTATTCTTCGCGTAGTCAACTCAACGACGGCGGATTTTGCGATCCGATATTGTTCCCGCAGCAATGACAAGCAAAAACTCTTCCATACACGAACACGAACAAATACATTGTAATAAAACTAGTATATAAGAAACAAATTTATGGAATAAAGCATCTTTTACACTCGAGACATTGTACGATCGACTTCGTCTTTGGTTTTGGTTTGGAATCTGGGCTTGGAAATTGGTGTTCTCCGAAGAAATCCTCTGAAAGAAACCTTCGAAGAGTATCGTTGTTGATTTAAAGAATTGGTTTGTAATAATACAGGAATCAAAAACGTATGTTTGGCCGTTGCGTCCAACGCTTCTCTGAAGAAATCCTTTGCAAGTTACATTTTAATTGAGTCTTCAACAAAGAATCACGTTTCGTATCGTAAAGAATCTGCAGCTTAAGTACCTTCGCACAAAGGTCGTATTTTAACACATGTCGAGCCAGTTTTTTATAAATAATTTTTAATTATTTTTTCATTCTAACGTTGTAGCATTCGAAATCAGTTGTTTAATAGCGCTTCCTAAAACGAATAAAATATTTGAAATGATCACGAAAAACCTCTTTTATGTACATATATATGTAATGGTATAATGGTTTAACAGCTCAGATGTTTTCGTGATGTCATCTACATTTCTTCCCCATGTGACAATTGACAGCATAAAATTCTGTCAAAAAAGCTGGCAAAATTGACAGGATCGCATTTTGCATCGGATGGAATAAAAAGACGACTCACGACAGTGAGGCGAGCTACCGATTGATGAGTGAGTGGAGTGAGATCGTGAAAATGTGAGAAAGGAGGCAAGTGAAAAAAACAAGGTGAGTAGGAGAATTTTAAATAAAAATGTAACGGAAAAAATTGGTACTTCTTCTTGGTATTTTCTTTATCTTGATTTCTTCGGCAATTTTTCTATGCTATTTTATTATTCGCCATCTTTGTATGGCATCATCGTGTTTTCTTCGGCTGTGTGCTTCGGCTATCTTCGGCAGCGCTGTACAATCCTTCGTAATTGCAGGTGGTGTGGGGGGTGGTAGCTGTAAGCAGAGAGAAGAACACATATATTTTATTTTTCTTAGGAAATGTTACTTACCTTTTTCGCCATTCGAACCCGTGACCGTGTGTTGGAGAACAATTCAGCGTTTGTATACGACTACTCGGGCGCGTTATTCGTATGCAGTATTGAGCGGAATACAAGCAGTAACGACGCGAATTAATTACTTCGCAATGGCGGAACATTTTTTGAAGTTGCTTTATTACAAGTGAGGTTTTGTGGGGTGGATGTGGGGTCGGTGTTGGTTTTTTCTCTTGAAGGTGTTTGATTTTTCTGTTTTTTTTAAAGTATTGCTTTGTTTAAATGCATTTTTTTATGTGTGCGTGTTTGTGTATGTATATTCAATCCAGACGAACGCGACACCAATAGACACGACACGGGAGCAGCGAAGACGACTATTCCGCTGCACCACTGAGAATGCACGCCAGAACCGCTGCATTAGCGAAGACGACACTTCTGCTGATGCATCAGATAGCGTTCCTACGCTCGCGGGCGGCGTACGCGACGCCGCCAAGGTTAGGCTTGTTTAGGGGTAGATTAGGTTATTCATTCTCCTACTGGATTCCAAAACGAGAAGTTGCAAATTAATAAACATTTAAATCCTAACTCTCGTCTTGTAATTATAAATATATGTATCTACAAGGAGTTTTAAACCTTCGAAGGATACCTGCTATGGGGGAGGTGGGGTTTCTATCCCAGTTCGTGTTTCGTGCGTGTTTGTGTGCGTGCGTAGGTGCGTTATGCTGTAATGTTATTAATTTACTTTTTTTTTATTTTAGTAAATATGAATTTAAATCAACGGATCGCTAAGCGCCAACGAGTCTAAGAGGTTGCGAAAGTTTTGTCATCTGTGGATGATTTTAGAGATTAATTGGTCCCATGCCGAGATGATAAAACAAAATGCGAATCAGAGGATGTGATGACACTGTTACGGCAAATTCTGATTAATCAGAACACAATGATAGAGGAATTACGTGAGCAAAGGGTGGAAAATTTTGGCGCTCAAGGGCAACCAAGAGAGAGGAAAGGAAACTATTTAAAAAAAAATCCAGTGTCGTTTGTGTACGTACAGCGGTTCAAAAGAATTCACCAGAAAGATTCAAAATATCAGGCATAAAAGAAGATTTTAAGGAGTTAGACCAAAAATTTACTATAGATATAGATTTTAATACGAAAAACAGAATGAACGATACAAGTGACTTGATCTTCTGCCCAGAGTTTTTTGTATGCTGTAGCTGGAAAGACGGTCCGTCCTCTAACCCAATGATTCCTTTAGCTGCATTTACAAACCTTTTAGGATTTTTCCGATCCGTAGGCATTAATTCTTTCACTCAGGCCACGGAAAAAGACTTGGAGGATTGTTTTAAATTAAAATTGCGCTATGGAAAAGATCGCCTTAATTAAAAAAAAAGCTAAAAGTGCTTCCCTATAGGTTTATAAATGTAGCTAAAAGAATTGGTGGTAAGAAAAAAAGAATAACGAATCATCACATTTCTACAATTTGCAAACAACTCTAGGGTAAGAAATAAATTCACCTGCCTCGTGTGTTCTGTTTTCTATTCATGGCTTTTGCCAAGTTTTCATTCAACACTCAAGTAGAGTTAAGGTTGATCAGTTTCTTTATTTCCATTATTGTTTTTGTTGTTGTTATTGTAATGTAATAAGTTCTAGTTAGTTGTGATTAATGTATTAAATCAGAATAGCGGTTTATAAGCACCATACAATACTGTAAATAAATCATATAAACTAGGTTAAAACTAAAATTTAACATTGAGAAAGAGTATTTGATTCTGTATCTGGATTAGCGGATTGCCTACCTTATACTGGGTCTACTCGGTTGCTTACAATCTATATATAAATTATTTAACCTATTATCATCTTTCTTTTCTGTTTTAACATATCGTTCTGTTTTAACATAATCTGTTAAAGTATGTACCAAAGGAGTAAACTACAATTTGGATTAGCACTGTCTTAATTGCAATCATTTCATATTTCATGTTATGTATAACTACAGTTCTAAGTGAAGTGGAAATGTCCTTTTCATATCCTACAAATTTTAAACCTATATCTGATCTAGAGGGAGTTGCAAAGCTTGAACGCCTCTTATCAAAGGATACCCGTTAATGGGCCAAAGCTGCGTAAATCTTCCTATACATGAATTAAAACGTTAGTGACTAGATGATTGCCGCTATAAACTACACTATAATCCTCGACAAATTTCCTTAACCTTTGTTTCAATGACCAAAAATACACCCTAATTTTTATTACCATTTACCTGGATATATCATGTATTTTGTACGACTATTTGGCCTTTTCTGCGTTGAAATATATGAATATATTCGTTTTTAGCTGTGGTGTTGACTTCCAATTTTCAATAAAAAGGTATTAAATTATATACCTTTATTTTATTAAAACAAAACTTCTGTACCAAACGTTTTATTAGAATTAGTGGGTACAAATCGAATATTGAATTAAAAGTACATTTAATTTTTTTTGAAAAAATCTGGTTTTTGCCTATATAATAGAAAACATGTTTTTTCAGAAATTCCTAAAGTTTCAAGCCGATAGCTTCATTAGATTAAAAAATATTTATATTTAATTGAGCAAACTGGGGCGGCCCGGTGGTGCATGTGAAAAACGGCGCCCGTCCACACGGCAGGGACCGGGTTCATATCCCATCCGGACCGTCTCCCCGTAGCATGGACTGACTATCCTGCTATGTGGTAAAAATAAGTCTTGATACGGCCAGGCCGTTCTAACCGAGCAAAAAAAAAAAAAAAAAAAATTGAGCAAACCGTACCCGGGTTTGTGGGTTCGTTGAAATGAATGTTAATAATGTTCGTGCGTACTCCCTTAAACGCTAAAGGCGATAATAGCTGATAGTAGCTGACAATAATAGCTGACGATAAAAACTGAAGGCGATGAAGACGATAAAAAGTTATGCTTAAAAGCTGAAGATGATAATAAAGCTACAGCGTCATACAATAATTTAAAATACCTCTAACTATTCTATCATGTAAAACTACCATTCCTCCATAAAGTAAAAAAACCAACAAATTCGGACCCTTTCCAAAAGTGTAAAGAATTAAGAGACCTAAATTTTCTGTGCATTTTCGTGGGCAAATGTATACTTATGAGCTCTTCTAAAATTGCATCCCGTTCATCATATTGACTAATTTTTTTAAGGGAGAAAGATCACCTTCGGCCCCTACTGTCCTCATTGTCGTTCTTACTCATATCCTTTACAATATCATATATTTTTTTAATCTGTTAAAGGTGTTTCGTCTTTCCAATGGCATCTTGCGCTACATGGTTCACTCCGGAAATTTGCATCGGTTCGTACATCTCCTGTCTTCAAATATAACTTTTCTTGGTTATTTTTTAAGGAAGTTCCGTATCCTTTTCATCCGAGAACACCGCTGTAGTAGAAAATCTCTGAAAAAAAGAAAAATGTCCGCACTCTACACTTGTACAATTTTGAATACTTACGTTTAATAAAATCACGTGTTGGTTAATCGGCAATTAATACTCTCACAGAGATTGGTACACGTTTTCCATTAATATTAATTTTGTTGTCCTGTAGGCTATTAAACTCCGTTACTAATGGCCTTAGGCATATTTGGTTTGATATTTTCAAACCACACAAGGCGATCTCACCATACAGCACAAGTGTGATCAAAGTCGGATGCCGATGCAATATCCGATCTCACCATACAGCACAAGTGTGAGCAAAGTCGGATGCCGATTGATGCCGATGCGAAATCCGATCTCAGTACTGTGTGGTAAGGTAGCTCATCAAATGAGCGAGAGGTATGAAATCGTCTCATGAGAAGATTCGGCGGTTAGCCGTTTGCTCACCATACAAACAGCAGCGCCTCACTATTGTGATGAGAAACGAAACTCTCGTTCACTATGGAAGTGGTAGCCCCTGGTAACGTCTCAGTATGGAAACCTTCTGCTGTCACTGCGCTCGCCATAGTGAGATGCTGTCTCATTGTCACATGGGTCGAATAGCTTTATATGCAAAGGTAACATGACATTGTAGTGCATTAAGTTGACAAGGAGGTAGGACGGTTTGTTGTACAGCTATTAGATATGTGCACACTGAGTGAGTGAGAGAGTGAGTTTAATTGTGCATAGCAGTTCATGGTTTCAACTCAGCCTAAGGAGTTTTTACGACTCTTTTATTTACTCATTTAAATAATTTAGAAGGAGTAACACAACACTTCCTCACTCTTATTGCGTGAGTTAAAACGCAAAAGAGTGAGTCATTAGTCGGCACAGGTGAGTAAATGCGCAAAGGAATAATTAAAGGAGTAGTTTAGAGTAATATTGTTGTGACTCTCAAAGGAGAGAGTAAAAGTTTCAAATCCTTATAACCTCTTTTTTATTCTGTTTCAACTCTCTGAAAAGAGTGAGTATTCTCATCTCTAGTTTGTACAACCACGTCCATAACATGAACCATTCTAATATTTTTGGCATATAACATTCCTTGATGCAATGGAAAATCCAGACATGCACTATGTTGGTTCGTCTGCCCTACGTTGTGTGTTTTGATTTTATAAATCCAAGCTCCTTCCGTTGGTTTTACAGCGCTTTTATTTCTCGACTATTCAGCATACAAATTCACGTGCGACAGGCTGTCCTTTCGCTTTTACTCTATATATCCTCTACTTCAATACTTGAACCATCCCATGTGACAATGAGACAGCATCTCACTATGGCGAGCGCAGTGACAGCAGAAGGTTTCCATACTGAGACGTTACCAGGGGCTACCACTTCCATAGTGAACGAGCGTTTCGTTTCTCATCACAATAGTGAGGCGCTGCAGTTTGTATGGTGAGCAAACGGCTAACCGCCGAATGTTCTCATGAGACGATTTCATACCTCTCGCTCATTTGATGAGCTGCCTTACCACACAGTACTGAGATCGGATTTCGCATCGGCATCAATCGGCATCCGACTTTGCTCACACTTGTGCTGTATGGTGAGATCGGATTTTGCATCGGCATCCGATTTTGCTCACACTTGTGCTGTATGGTGAGATCGCCTTGTGTGTTCACTTTTTCGGTGTGTGCGAACAACTCGCGCTAGTGAGGGAATGAGCTAACGTTTTAATTGCATCTAGGATTGAGGAAGCAAATCGTTGCGAATATTATAGCAAATCTAAGATAAAATATCAAACCAAATATGCCTAAGGCCATTAGTAACGGAGTTTAATAGCCTGCAGTACAACAAAATTAATATTAATGGAAAACGTGTACGAATCTCGGTGAGAGTATTCATTGCCGATTAACCAACACGTGCTTTTATTAAACGTAAGTATTCAAAATTGTACATGTGTAGAGTACGGACATTTTTTCCTTTTTTCAGAGATTTTCTACTACAGCGGTGTTCTCGGATGTATCAACGGTAAAGGATACGGAACTTCCTTAAAAATAACCATGAAAAGTTATATTTGAAGACAGGAGATGTACGAACCGATGCAAATTTCCGGAGTGAACCATGTAGCGCAAGATGCCATTGGAATGACGAAACACCTTTAACAGATTAAAAAAATATATGATATTGTAAAGGATATGAGTAAGAACGACAATGAGGACAGTAGGGACCGAAGGTGATCTTTCTCCCTTAAAAAAATAGCCAATGAGATGAACGGGATACAATTTTAGAAGAGCTCATAAGTATACATTTGCCCACGAAAATGCACAGAAAATGTAGGTCCCTTAATTCTTTACACTTTTGGAAAGCGTCCGAATTTGTTGCTTTTTTACATTATGGAGGAATGGTAGTTTTACAAGATAGAATAGGTAGAGGTATTATAAATTATTGTATGACGCTGTAACTTTATTAACATCTTCAGCTTTTAAGCATAACTTTTTATCGTCTTCATCGCCTTCAGTTTTTATCGTCAGCTATTATTGTCAGCTACTATCAGCTATTATCGCCTTTAGCGTTTAAGGGAGTACGCAAGAACATTATTAACCTTCATTTCAACGAACCCGCAAACCCGGGTACGGTTTGCACAATTAAATATAAATAAATTTTAATCTAACGAAGCTAATGGCTTGAAACTTTAGGAATGTCTGAAAAAACATGTTTTCTATTATATAGGCAAAAACCAGATTTTTTTAAAAAAAATTAAATGTACTTTTAATTCAATATTCGATTTGTACCCACTAATTCTAATAAAACGTTTAGTACAGAAGTTTTGTTTTAATAAAATAAAGGTATATAATTTAATACCTTTTTATTGAAAACTTGAAGTCAACACAACAGCAAAAAACGAATATATTTATACATTTCAACGCAGAAAAGACCAAATATTTGTACAAAATAAATTATATATCCAGGTAGGTGGTTATAGATGTTAGGGTGTACTTTTGGTCTTTGAAACAAAGATTGAGGAAATTTGTCGAGGATTATAGTGTAGTTTACTGCCGCAAACATCTAGTCAGTAACGTTTTAATTCATGTATAAGAAGATGTCCGCAGGTTTGGCCCATTAACGGGTATCCTTTGATAAGAGGCGTTCAAGCTTTTGCCATTCTCTGTAGATCAGATATAGGTTAAAATTTTAAACGATATTAAAAGGACATTTCCACTTCACTTAGAACTGTAGCTATACATAACATGAAATGTAAAATGATTGCAATTAAGACAGTGCGAAACTAATTCAAATTGCATTTTACTGCTTTGGTACATACTTCAACAGAATAAGATGATAATAGGTTAAATAAGTTAAGTATAGATTGTAAGCAACCGAGTAGACCCGGTATAAGGTAGGCAATCCGGTAATCCAGAGGCAGAACTAAATACTCTTTCTCAATGTTAAATTTTAGTTTAGGTGAATTTATTTCTTACCCTAGAGTTGTTTGCAGATTGTAGAAATGTGAAGATATTTTTTTTGCTTGGTTAGAACGGCCAGGCCGTATTTAGACTTATTTTACCGCGTAGCCGGATAGTAAGTCCTTGCTACGGGGAGACGGTTCGAATGGGATTTGATACCCGGTCCTGTCGTGTGGACCGGCGCCGTTTAATGTGAAGATTCGTTATTCTTTTTTCTTACCATTAAGGCGATCTTTTCCGTATCGCAAATTTTAAATTAAAAAAACCTCCATGTCTTTTTCCGAGGCCTGCGTGAAAGAATTGATGCCTACGGATCGGAAAAATCCTGAAAGATTTGTAAATGCAGCTAAAGGAATCATTGGCTTAGAGGACGGACCGCCTTTCCAGCTACAGCCTACAAAAAACTCTGGGCAGAAGATCAAGTCACTTGTATCGTTCATTCTGTTTTTCATATTAAAATCTATATCTATAGTTAATTTTTGGTCTAACTCCATAAAATCTTCTTTAATGCCTAATATTTTGAATCTTTCTGGTGGATTCTTTTCAGGCGCTGTACCTACACAAACAACACTGGATTTTTTTTCGATAAATACTTGCAATTGCAAATTTTATTGGATTGTTTTGAAAAGTTTCCTTTCCTCTCTCTTGGTTGCCCTTAAACGCCAAAATTTTCCACCCTTTGCTCACGTAATTCCTCTATCATTGTGTTCTGATTAATCAGAATTTGCCGTAACAGTGTCATCACATCCTCTGATTAGCATTTCATTTTACCATCTCGGCATGGGACCAATTAATCGCAAAAATCAGGCATAAATGACAAAACTTCCGCAACCTCTTAGCCTCGTTGGCGCTTAGCGATCCGTTGACTTGAATTCCTTTTTACTAAAATTAAAAAAGGAAATTAATAAAATAGCAGCAAATAACACCTACGCACGCAAGCACACACACGCACGAAACACCCACAAACCCATTATTTTTCCACGTCCTGCACCGCAAGGTGATTCCGTTGAAGGATCTGTTATACTGGATAGAAATCCCATTTCTCCCATAGCGGGGATCTTTCGAAGATTTAAAACTCCTTGTACACACATATATATACATACACACACATATACACATACATACACACACATACATTCTCCTAGATACATAAACGCACTTAAACAAAATAATAATTTTAAATAACCCAGGAAAATACCCACATTCTTCTTGTAATCATCATCATCATCATCATCATCATCAACAAAAAATTTAATTCAAAAAATGTTCCGCCATTGCGAATTAAGTAATTCGCGTCGTTACTGCTTTTATTCCGCTCAATACTGCTTACGAATAACGCGCCCGAGTAGTCGTATACAAACGCTGAATTGTTCTCCAACACACGGTCACGGGTTCGAATGGCGGAAAAGGTAAGTAACATTTCCAAAGAAAAATTAAATATATGTGTTCTTCTCTCTGCTTACAGCTACCACCCCCAAACCACCTGCAATTACGAAGGATTGTACAGCGCTGCCGAAGAAAGCCGAAGCACACAGCCGAAGAAAACACGATGATGCCATACAAAGATGGCGAATAATAAAATAGCATAGAAAAATTGCCGGAGAAATCAAGATAAAGAAAATACCAAGAAGAAGTACCAATTTTTTCCGTTACATTTTTATTTAAAATTCTCCTACTCACCTTGTTTTTTTCACTTGCCTCCTTTCTCACATTTTCACGATCTCACTCCACTCACTCATCAATCGGTAGCTCGCCTCACTGTCGTGAGTCGTCTTTTTATTCCATCCGATGCAAAATGCGATCCTGTCAATTTTGCCAGCTTTTTTGACAGAATTTTATGCTGTCAATTGTCACATGGGATGTCGGGCAGAATGAAACCGACATGAAACCGTTTATATGTCTTACTCGAGTTCCAACACACTAAATTCATTGATTCTACTTTTTCTTTAATTTTCGTAACAACACCAGATTTGTACACCATCTGTGGCTACGCTTACAACACGTGACTAATCCAACCGTATGATATCTAACGTATCTCGAACAGCGCAAAATATATCCTCTGCCGTTGTAGTATTTACCAACGGTGCCAATTGGAGAAATTCTTCCGTGCATTTACACCCGTAATAAATATAGCTAACTGAGCGATATCAGTGATGTCAGTGCTTTCGTCGATGGCAATTGAAACCGCTGTGATATCTTAGCTTTCCCATTGATGTAGGTACCATACACGCTGTTATCCAGATAGTAAACACAATCTCCTTTATTCAACGCTCAACTAAGACTGCGAACTTCCCTCCGGTTGCCGTTCCACACTCACACCATCACATTCATACTTAGGATCCCACAACCGCCACAAAATGTTTCACCTTTTCCTTCAGCTGATTGTCCAGATAAGCAGCAGTGTCCGAAATTCTTTTTGCTATTGTGTTTCTGGATAGGCTTATAGAATTCATGTCGTGTCGTTCTCGGGCACATATTTTCTGCAGCTAATAGTATGCAGCGATTGACGAATTCACCTTCAGTGAATGGTTTTGATGATACAGCAATTTCATTTGCTATTAAGTAACTAGCTTTCACTGCACCGTCTCTAATTTGTTGCGGTTTCACAAAACAACATTGCTTTTTTCAATAGCAACATCAGCTTTTTTAGTTCTTCGTCTCGTGCTGGTCCTTTTTGTTTATCCTTGTGATAAAATTTATTATTGTTTATTGCTAAATTTATCCTTCTGATACGAGTCATAATGCCGGCGAAGATTGACCTCCTTCATTACACCAATAGTTTTCTCGCACACTAAACAAAGAGGCCTACCGTTTTGTTCTATAAACAAGTAGGATAGTGTCCATCCGCTATTAAAAGCTCGACACTCTTTGTTGACTTTTTTTTTCGTCGCAGACATTTCAAGAGCAATGTTGATCACAGATACCAATCGCTGATACCTAATTGTTACTTCTTATAAAGATATGTTTCAGTAATGCAGAACAAACTACACTCACGCACGACTGCTCGTTGTGGTTTCAGATAACAGACTACTTTAATCATTTAACTTCTCGTTGCATATTAACCCATACTGAAGCAGAATAGTTGTATCTCAACACCCCTCCTCCAGCTATTCACTATTGCAATCCTAAAGATGTACAATGCTTTTTAAACATAGGTGGAGAAAGAGCCTTTGTAAACAGATCTGCAGGTTGATCAATACTAGGCTTGTATCGTACGCTGATCTTGCTTTGTTGTACACATTCCTTAATAAACTGAAGCTTTACTTGAGTATGCTTCAGCTTCTTTGACGGCGTATCCGATTCAGCTATAGCAATTGCTTATTGATTGTCTTCGTAAATAACCACTGCCTGATTTTTGCGCAGCCTCAGCTACTCAAATAATTTGTTGATCCAAAGCGCTTCACAAATGCAATCAGCTAAAGCACTACATTACGATTCGGTTGAAGAAAGTGCAACTGTCTTTTGTTTCCTCGAACTCCAAAACACAGTCGACCCATAAATTTGGAAAACATGTCCAGAAATAGAGTGACGGTCATCAGAATCTGACGCCCAGTTTGCGTCAACAAAACCAACTATCTGCTCAGCAGATTCACATCGATTGTATACTAAGTCTTTTAGTGTTGTTCCTCATAGGTATCGTAAAATCCTTTTTAAATGTTCCAATGTACTTGCGATGGATTCGATTGAAATTGGCTGAAATAAGTCACAGCCGTCGCAGAAGTAAACTTTCTACGTTTTTGTGAGTCCCTTTGATGCGAAGCTTATTATTCTTGCTTTGTCGCTATTGTCTCGTTGTGTTAGAACAGCCCCAAGACCTACAGGCGATGCGTCGACGTATAGTTCTGTTCTATCTTTTGGGTCAAAGAATCCTAGACGATGGACAGCGCTTGCAAGTTCTTTCTGTAGATCCTCGAAAGCGCTCTTCTGCTCACACCCAAAAGAATCTACTTCTCCTCTAAGAAAACATCGTAACGATTCCGTTCGCGAAGATAAGTGTGGAATAAATTGTCCCACGAAATTAACCAGTCCTAAGAAGCTTCTGACTTCTTCTTTGGTTTCCGGCATTCGAAAGGTATTGATAGCCTCTATTTTATCCTCTGTTGGAAATATTCCATCTGCGCTTACTTTGAATCCTAAAGCTGCGGGGCCACGACAGTTGAGGATTCCCTCAGAACTCAAAACCTCAGGAACTCATGAGTGATTTTGAGGGATTTGCGTTTTGAGGAAAACCTGGCCGATCTACAAAAACCTCAAAAACTTTTTGAGACTTTTTTTGAGGAATCGTTTTGACAGTTCCGATGCCACAGCTGTTCAGAATGTAAACAAAACATTTTTTTTGCGGTTTTTTTCAATGAAAGTACACTTTTTGTGTGCCATTGTTAATGCAAATACCCACTGAAGAACTAAAATTAACATTAATTATAATTTAAAACCGTATTTGTGTGTTTATTTTTTTTGTTTTTTTGCGACGGTAAATTGTTCATTTGTTGCACAGTGTGTGACACAATTTATGTATACGTTTTAATTTAAAAACTAAACTTTTTATGTGAAAGACTATCCATGAATCTCGTTCTTCTGATTGATAAAATGTTAAAATACTTTCGTTTCTTTAAAACAACTTTTTATTGACCATATTTTCCATCGAATTGATCAAAAAACACCTTCGAACAAAGATTACAATTACATGAAATACGTAGCATTTGTCAAACACTGTTTGTTGTCGCTGACGAAAAGAGAGGCAGCATGAGTGTTTGTTTGTGCGACCAAATTTGAGGAAAACCTCAAACGGCCACGGCAACACTGGTTTTGAGACGCTTTTTGAGGGAATTGAGTGACTGAGGAAGTTTGAGGGAAAGTCTCAACTGTCGTGGCCCCGCAGCTTAAGATTTCTAGCTCCTTCCCTGCGAGCAATATCCCATACAAAACTGAGTTACCCGCGAGGCTGAAACAAGGCTGTAACTCGGTTGTAAGGCAGTCAAAGTTACAACCTCTTTTGAGTGATTGGCAGGCGCTCTCGCTCGCTTGCATTGCCATCTCTTTTCTATGATTTCTTTCAGAATAGTGATAGTGATGGACACGATATTTGTGTGACAACGATGAAAATTTTTTTTTCTCTGTTTATTTTTCACATTAAATACAATTTTATGACTTTTTCATTCCACTTTGCTTAATATTATAACTTTTTATCACCATATTATAACTTTTTAATCACTAAACACAGCTGCTTTCCATCTTTGCGCTGTGATTTTCCAACGTAGCTTCGATGCACCAACGACGCCGGCTAGTTGTTTTTCTCTTCCTTACTGGTTGAAATGAAGCTGTGAAACTGGAAAGAAAATTGTAATTAGTAAGATTTTACCCAGCATTGCCAAATTAAACACAATAGCATACCTTTTATCAATATATTCAGCAAATATCCTTTATTTTATCGAAGGCTTCTCGGCACGCGTCTGTCGCTGCAAAACGATAACACAAACTGAACACGATCGACGGTATCACTAACTGTGTGCTTGCGTGTGTGTGCACTTCTCCTATAGAAGACGGCTCGTTTCAAAGGCAAAGGCCTAGAAGAGGGAGCACGAGCATTTTTTTCGTGTAGGAGCAACAGAGGCGGCATGCTAAAACCAACCGAATTTGAGTTACCTTGCCCGCAGGGTTTACCTCAAAAAGACAATTTGTCTTGTTGAGCGACGGATTATTTTCCTTCAAGATGGACAAAACATTTGTAAGCCGTTCGTTGTGTTCTATCTGATTTGTTCCCCATACAACTATGTCGTCTATATACATATATATGATGACACCTTCAATTCCACTTAGCATTTCGCACATGATCCTTTGGAAAATTTCAGGCGCGCAGTTAATACCAGTTAGTACCAACACCATTGGTGATATCCACTCAGCAGGACCAGCTACTGGCTCAATGATGTCCGCATCTAGCATTTCTTGTAGCTTCTTGTTGACTTTGTCTTCCATTGCCATTGGGATTCTTAGATATGCCAATTTCGTGGGAGGAACTCTGTAGTCGATTGAAAGTTTTAACAGAACATTTGGAAACTTGGGGAAACTCTCGGTTTTTGTAGCTATCCGGTTAACCTCTAGCCCCACTTTTAGGACTTTACGTTCTTCAGCAGTTCGTTTACTTAGTAGACATCTCCGAGCGTCTTGTATTACAAAGAATTCCGCATATGTTTTGGGCTTAGTTTCACTGATTGTAATCCAAGATTCAAAGATGGCCAAACGTTTAGCGAAATGTCCAACCTTTCCACAATTGTGGCACGTCGCACCTCGTGCTGCACACTCTTTCGATTCCCGTTGATGCCTCAATCCTTATGCCTCCAGTCTCTTAAATATACTAATTTGGAACAATTGACTGTCTCATCGTAGTATTGGTGATTTTTCACTTTTTTTACCGGCTTCGAACCTTTTCTGATTATTACCCAAACACACCTCTGTTATAATAATGGAATATGGCTGTGCGCTTCGGGCTGAAACCGGACCCGCATTTTGTATCAATATTACCAACACACCCTTACCATCGTGGTAGTGTTTAACTGTGCGCTTCGGAATTCTACCGGTCCCGCTTCTTTTACGACTACTATCCATATAGTAGTATATTGTCCTTACAACCATGATAGTGTTTTATTGTGCGCTTCGGAATTCTACCGATCCGGTTCTTTTTACTATTACTATCCATATAGCCACTTTGCCATAGTAGTGGTACCTCTTTGCGCGCTTCGGCTCGAACAGGACCCGCGTTTTGTCTCAGTGTTACCAACACATCCTTACCATCATGGAAGTGTTTTACTGTGCGCTTCGGCATTCTACCGGACCCGCTTCTTTTAGTATTAAAACTCGTCCTTCTGGTGAAACCCACACAATTCTCGCCCTTGTAACGTTGTTTGAGTGTGCGCTTCAGCTATGATCCGGACCCGCATGCTCCCTCATTACCAATACACACTTCATTCTTTGTTAAGTCACTTCCTTTACACACTATATGTCATCTAGAAGACCACAACTCAAGATATGGGATGATTCAATTCTTCCTCAATTCCTGTTGAGAATCAATCGAATATTGCCATCCCCAACCGCATACCAATTAAGATTCACCAATTGAAACTTTTCTGAAAAAAATGATCCTACCGGCTGCGTCAAATTGTACAGTTCTTACAAAATGTTAACCATTTATTAAACCATTCCGTTCGGTGGTTCGATAGCAACTGAACTCCTCTCTCTCTCATCCGCTCTCATACATGCTACATTCCTACAACTGCCTCTTTACTTGATCCTTTTTTCAAACCTCTTGGCTTCTGATCTCTCTGTTTAGGACAATTACTTTGCTTATGTCCTTCTTTTCCACAAGCATAGCACTTAAACTTCTTTTTTGTTCTGCCAGAAAACGCTGTCGATGTAACATCCTCTAATTCACCACTATTCATGCGTTTTACGCTTTCAACCGAGCCCTGACAAATTCCAAAGTACATTGGTGTTCCGACAGCGTTTCTAGTACCGTAACCAGTTGACAATATGAACGTGGCATCGATTGCAACAAAAAAATACAATCAATCGTTCATCCATCCTTATGCCAGCTGATTCTAACTCCCGAACGGATTTACCAAACAGCAATAAATGCTCATCTTTCGTACTGGTTTCGTCGTATTTGAGTGCCAACAATTTCTTTAACAAAAAAAAATTATCCAGAGATTCCTTTTCGTGCAAATGCATTCTGTAAAGCCTTCCAAACATCCAACGCATACCTCTTCTCTTTCACATATTCCAGTTGAGAATCCGCGATATTTTTGATCAAAACTGCTTTAGATCGAACATCCGACTTTTTCCATTCCGCAAGTCCCTTTGCTTTCACCTGCTTGACCTCTGCAGAATCAGAGTCAATCTCGCGGAATTCTTCAACTTCTTCCGGCTTCATCTGAATGCATGGCAGAAGTCCTGACTCCTCCAAATGCACCTCCATCCGGAAACTCCAGTTGGCAAAATTCATTCCGTCGAACAGGTAGATTTTACTTTCTTCTTGCATCGTATTCATGGTCAATCACGATCAACAAAGGAAATCTTCAGAAGAATAAGGAACTGGGATTCGTAGGAAATTCATTTTTTTTTATAACAAAACTGAGATCTTTAGCATGGAACTGGGCCCATAACCTATAAAGATATGTTTCAGTATTGCAGAACAAACTACGCTCACGATTGCTCGTTGTGGTTTCAGATAACAGACTACTTTAATCATTTTACTTCTCGTTGCATATTAACCCATACTGAAGCAGAATAGTTGTATCTCAACACTTCTGACTGTTTTAGCCAATATCGGGAAGCGGTCGCAACCAGTAGCGGATCTAACGGTGGGCGGAGTAGGCGATCGCCTAGGGCCCCGTCCGTTGTGGGGGCCCTGAAATACATTCGTTTATGGGGAGCCCCTCATAACAGTAAGCTAACTGCCAACTCGAACACCAGGAGCCCCTTTAACACTCATAACAAACGTTTTTCAAGGAGTCATATGTGTGGTATACTGGGTATACCTAGGCGATGGTGTGGGTAACTGGGTCAGTCTTGCGGTAAGCGCAATAAAGAGTAGACGTGTCACAATCGCGTGTAATGGGGTTTCTATGAGATATCACAATATGGATAGCCGGATTCCCAGTATGAATAATTCCGTACCCCCAAAAACAATAAACGGCGTTGTCTACAAATGTAACGAGCTGGGAAACATTTTCCGAAAGGGGAAGGTTCTTAAAAATTGAATTGTTTTTTAGGTGTCGTGTACCGATATTTGCATAGCATAGGAAAAAGTTACATACAGGAATTCTTCATGTCCTACAAAAAATCATCCGATCAATTTCAACAAGAAAATGCTTTAAATCAACAAGAAAGTGGAATTCAATGAACACTACATGCGGGCGTCAAATATTTCCCCCCTTTGTAGACCCAATGCGCAAAATTGGTCGCATCCGAGTCCGACGGCGGTCGAATGACCGTCCGTTCGACTGCCGTCGGACGTCGAAATACAGAAATCGTTGGACTCGCCAGATGGCGCTTTACTCAAAAATTACATCAATGTCAAATTCAAAATCACGGTTGTCAAATTCAAAAATTGTTTGAAAAAAAAATCTTACAAAAAACCTGCATGGAAATAAATTTACTTTGAAAAAAAGAAAAGGTTATATACTTTCTTTATGTGCCAACTTGATTCTGCTGCATTGTACCATTGTCAGTACCGTTAATTCTGAGAATGGTGTTGCCACTGCGCTGCTAATTTGCGGAGAGAGAGAAATTTATTAAGTCGGGCGATTTACCTTGCGTTAGATGTAGATTTGATCACCGATCCGAGCTGGTAAGAGTACAATCATTATACAACAACACTATTATACTGTCATGGAGTTGGAAGTTAAAAGCGTCTATTTAATCCTCATTGTAGCTGGAATCAGAATGGATACCAAATTGTCGGCGCTGGAAGCGGATATCGATAAAATGATCGATAATCACCTAATGGAGCAGCCATCGTCGCAATATATCCGTAAATCAGCCAAAAACTTGATTATAAAGCGACCCATTCAGAAACCAGCACCAACTAATTTTCAGCAAGGACCGATTACAAATACAATGGTTACAAATACAAATACTAGTTCAATGGTAAAATCATCAGCCGCTGTAACAATTGGTTGTGACTGTCACAGTGCAATTTTGAAATCAGTTCAAAACACAGAAGCGATTGTGAAAGCTATACATGAAACACAGCAAAAACAGGAAAAAAAGATTGAATCAATGGATACGATGCTGGTGCACCTTACAGAAATGTTGCGGACTGATCATTCTAAAACAACGGAATCTGTTTCTTTCAACAAAATCTCCAATAGTTCAGAGTTAGCTGCCCTGAATGAACGACTAGGTTCAAACCCCACGTATTTTGCAAAAATTTGCGCATGGTTGAACGAATCAATAAGCAAATTGGATATGCAGAATCGTATGCATCAAGCATTAGATATCATATTTCAAAGAGATTTTCTTCCACAGTGCAGTTGGTCTGGAGCTGGGCGTCCCGAAAAAAAGATAGCTATGTCCAGATTCACAAATATTATCAAACTGTTTGCAAGCGTGGGAAGCACGAGATTATGTACATGTACAGAAACTAATGTTAAAGAATTTTTTTTAAGGAAGCTGAAACATGCAAAAAGTCGTGTAAATTTGGATGGCAGAGTTGAGACTTCTTGCCACTATCGTTAAAGTTTTCATAATTTTTTTTATTTGCGTATATTACCTTCATATTTCGTTATCAAAGATATGTGATATTGAATTCCAAAATTTGAAATACCTTAAAGATATATATTTGAATTTTTATTTTATAAGTATATTTAGTTATTCTGTTAACATAAATGTTTCAGGAACTGGAATAAATATAACCGGGTTATCTTTAACCGTTGAAATAGCAGCAAGTTTACATTTGATTTCTGAAATATTAACCGCAGTGATATCCTTATCTAAATCATTATCAACGGCCTCACACATATGCAACACTGACGAATTGCAAGGTGTGGAAAAACATTCGCGATATTTTTTAAATTTTCTTCCATAAATTGTTACTCCTGAAGGTGTCTGTATTGCTGATTCGTAGCTTAAAACGGAGTAGGATTTTGTCATGAACCATTGGTTCCTATTGTCTTTCCTGAGACGAAAGTTGTGTTTGATGAAAGTTATTGTTTCATTCCTTTTTTGTACAACACGGGGATATGCTGATCGTTCCTGGTTTTTAACATCATTTATGTGTCTTAATTCTATTGTGCGATTTCTTATTTGCTCTAAACAGTTCTTTTTGCCTCGTGTTACACGCTTCATGTGTTGCAAGAAGTTTTCGTAAGGATAAGTAGATATTGTATACAATGGTCCAAATCTACAGACATCTTCATACACATGATGCAAATTATGAATATTACTAGATTGTAGTGTTTTATCGTACACTTCCCCGAAGTTTTCTATGTAAAGATTCAAAAGTTGCCCAGCATATTCCCATTTATGTTCATAAATTGCTGATGAAAAAAAGTGTACTGCACAAAAGAGTAGCATGAAATGATTATAGGCATCATCAGTTATTCTACCCTTAAGGACTACCACACTGGCATACAGCAGAAAGCTCTGAAATTCTGTTCCTTTCCATACTTTTATACAATTTAAACCACGCATCCTTCGAGGAATTTCACTGGGCAACTTAAGCAGTCGCAAGGTTGTAGAAATTTCTTCTATGGCTTTTGGTGAAAACTTTGACTGTTTTCCTAACTTGCCCATATAAATTAAAAGTATTTTGCGCATTACACCCAGGTATAATAAATGTAATTCATCAGCTACAGGAATGTCCTTAATCATATCAAAATTGATTACATCTGTAAGTGGCGTTGGATTTTTATAATGCGTGGGATAGGCATTGGCTCTGAACAGTTCATCTGTTCTTGGTTCCCCGTTTATGCCATCGTAATAGGCTCGACGGGTTTCCGGATCTCGCACTACTTTCACATTACATTTCAAGCAGCCACTAGCGGAGTTGCACGATTTGACTCCTATAAATATGCAAATGACGTTATTTTTTTATTGTAATTGCTTATTATGATATAGTTTCTTACCTTTAATTAAGCAACGAGCTGGAGTATCCGCAATTATGGCCCGCAAAGACACTTGAAACGTTGAACCGTTAATCACTATGCCGTTTTGTTGTAAGTGATTTAATTCTGTCACCATGGGTCTAAGATATTCCTCGATTAACATTGGTTTGGAATCACCACAATAAACTGCGACGACCAGCACTTGGTCTATAGCTAACCCGAACACTTTCATTAATATTGGCCAAAATTCAGTCACTCCGCTTCTATGCAGTGGAATTCCGTCAACGAAGAAATCTAGCCAGAGTGTTTCAACATTTGGCGTTGTTTTACTGTAACAGAAAACAAAATCAAAGATTGTGAAATAAAAAGCACAGTTTAATAAACTCTGTTTTACCTGAACTGATGCTGCAAACTACTGGCGATGCCCTGATACCATAACTGACCACCAACAATGGTAGTTATACTATTATTCTCATTGGAAACTGGAGTTTTAAGCAGCGTCCGCGCATCTTTCGGTATCATAAAAGATGTATCCTCACGTAGTATCGTCAGCAGCATGTTTAAGGCACGATGAGTTTGATTGGTCAATAGCGCCCAAATGCGAAGTTTATCTTCGAAAGATCGTCCTTCTACATATATATCTCCATCGCTAGAATCTTCACCAAATGATTCATACGAATCATCCGATTCTGCAAGTTCTTCTGCGTTATCGTCGGAACTGCCAATATCACAATCACTTTCACTATACGGTGTAGATTGAGACTCAACGTTGTCCAAGATGATATTTATTTCATCTACGGATATAAAATGTAAATATTATTAAATTGACCGCAAATATGAACAAAATGCTTCCCGTACCTTCGTTAACAGATGAGGAAGCATTTGCTGAACTAGTTTCCCCATGTTCTTCTCGCCATTGTTGTTGAAACAGAGCGCGTCGTTTATCACGGATTCTGTAAAACAATCCAGTTTTTCGCATCTTCTTCGGATACATGGCTTGAATTAATAATGTTTTCACTGCAGAATAATCAACTGTAATAACGAAGTTAACGGTTTGACAATACTTCTTCAATGCGAACCAAACCAAACATTGGATATTTGACAGCACTTATGAACCAAACACACCGCAAACGCACACACTCACAAAATCGGATGCTTCCCACACGATGACAGTCGGTTCGACCCATTTGGACCCAAACGCGACCCGATTGTTTGCTGGGGAGTAGCACTCAAATGTCAAAACGATCAAACAGGCACCTGTCTAGTGTGTCTTGCATTGCCGGGAAACACCAAGGTCCCTTTAGGAGACCAGGTCGAATATTAGCGAGTTTTGCCAAAATTCTTCTTCAGATATTTTGACATAAGCGGGTGGGGGTCTTAGGTTTACAACACTGGTTTTATGTGTATAGTCAATGTGTCATAATGCATAACAAAATAATGATGGTAAAATATACATATTACTCAAATCATTGGTACGAAATTGTTATTATTTTATCGATGTAAAATTTGTTTGAAGCATGCAAATATTTAAACATGGATTTTAACTTCTCTCTATCTCTCTTTTTGCCTTAACGTCCTCTAAGGCCAGCCAGCCATTTCTGACTTATTACACTTATTTTTACCATGTAGTCGGATAATCAGTCCTTGCTACGTTTCGGATTAGATGTAAACTTATTTTACTTTAATTGATGCATGCACAGGGGGTGCAGTAGAAAGCTTCTTTTCCAGATGGGGTGTTACGCTATACCTGAAGATGTGATATGCGTTTTCTTTTTTATGCTGTATATGGCATTTATAGGTATACATGTTTGGAGCTTTCAAGAATAACTTTAACAAGATCAACCATATCGAACGTACCCTCCAGCCACCTTATCCCTTCAACATTTTTACCTAAAATGAAAATAGCGTTGCAATTTAAACAGTCAGTGTATCTTTGCTTAGGTATTTGGTATGCTGTCAAACGCCCCCACCCTTGTCAAACGATGTTTTCTTGTTTTACGTCTTCTTGAATGTCAAAATGCTCTACATTCCACCACCTGGTCTTTTTAAATAGCCTTGGGGAAACACGTTCTTTCTTGTTTGATTCGTGTTGAAGTTAACCGCGTTCTTGGTTTCGGCACGTGAATTGAGGCTCCATTATCGTTTCAAAGTGTTTCCTGAACGGTAAGTTCTGTACAAATCCTGTATTAATCAAGTTTTTCATGTTTAGCTTCTATTTTAGACATTTTGCTCGAGAATAATTACATCCCAACAAAATGCTTCCAACCAGGACCGTGTTTTTTTTTATTCATAAAGAACGGCCTGGCCGTATTGCTAATCAGAACCGAGTTCAATGGAAAAAAATGATCGATGATTTGTGGGAGAACTCCATCGAGCAATGTATGGAAGCAGAAGGAATAAAGGAGCTTACTAACGCTCAGTTTTTAGCGTTTACCACTCGCATAGTACAGCCCATTATACGCAACTTTGCTTTGCATTTGAGCACCGATGGAAAAGACAAGTCGAAAGCTATTGCCTTACGCACGAAAGGAAACGTATTTTTCCATCCAACATCGAGAGAGGGACTCGGCAAGGCACTTACCCATTATAACCTAAGTATCGCGCACGCCGAGAAAGGTTCGGAGGAAAGAGCGATAGCCTTCGCTAATCAATTCCCAACATTTTTGTGGACAAATATGGCCAACCAAAAAATAATCAGTACTTTACTGACGGATCCTCTTCGGAAGCGGGCACGGGTTTTTGGTGTATTTAACACATGCACCGAAGCTTTCCACAAGCTTAGACAGCCATGCTCAATCTATGTAGCTGAGCTGGCTGCTATTTTTTATACACTTATATTAATAAGCGCGAGTCCTCCAGATGAATATTTCATATTCACCGACAGTCTCAGTGCTGTCGAAGCATTGGAATCCGTTGAGGCTATTGTGGTGATCGTCGCACATTCCAACAAATAATCCGAAATAATAGATTTCTTTTAACTCTTTTTTTTAAATATATTTTTATCAATCCGCACCGCAACCAAGCATCCGTTCTCGTCGCAATCTACCACAAGACTGAAGAACAATGCCTCCTTTTCGCTTTTCACTTGGTTGCCTTTCATGTCCTCTCTTTCGCTCCCTCGCTGACTTTCTCTTTTTACGACATGATACATTCTATCCTTTTTTTTACCTTTTTCCTTTTACCCCCACTCCCGATCCCTATAGCTATAAAGAGTTCTGATTATTTCATCAGAAAAATCTTTGAGATACTAAGCTCTGTTGGGAGACAATTTCTGTGTCTCTATCATTGTGTTCATGCGAACCCTGTTATACGTTTGACATATTATTATTTGTCACTTTGACATTTTCTTTTGGCGCCTTCAGCAGCCATTTTGTAAATAATAATTATTACCTGAATTCAGTGTGTTAATAAAGCCAGAGGAAGAAGCTCATCTAATAAAGTGTGTCGCGTCCTAGCATTCCGTCCGAATCTATTGCATCATTCTCATTAGGTTATGGGCCCAGGATTTCACGTGTGACGGATTAAGGATTACTCTATGAACATTGTTGTGTTTTAAAAATGGATAACGATAAAGATATTGTGCGCATTCCGCTGTTCGATGGTTCGAACTTCTCATCTTGGAAGTTCCGAATTCAAGTGGTGCTCGAGGAGCATGAGTTGCTTGAATGTATCGAGAACGAGATGGAGGAAGTAGAGGAACTAACAGTGAAAAAGGAAGATAGTGACACCGTTCGCCAAGCGAAGGCAAAACTATTGGAAAAGCGTCAGAAGAAGGAACGGCGTTGTAAGTCGATCCTTGTATCGCGGATCCATGACAACATGCTGGAGTATGTGCAGGACAAGAAGACCCCGAGAGCGATTTGGCTAGCACTAGAAAGAGTGTTTGAACGTCATAGCACCGCAAGCAGGTTGTACATGAAAAAGAAGCTTGCAACGTTTCGATATGAAGGTGGCAGCCTACAGGATCATTTCCTGGCATTCGATCGTATTGTACGTGATTATAAGGCCGCAGGGGCAAAATTGGAAGACATCGATATTGTGTTCCAGTTGATGATGACCATGGGGCCGAAATATGCGACGGTAGTGACAGCCCTTGAGACAATTCCGCAAGAGAATTTGACCCTAGAGTTTGTCAAATGCCGACTCCTGGATGAGGAGATGAAGTGCAACGATTCGTGTGTGGAGGGTGCATCTACGAAGCGTGAGTCTGCTGCTTTTGTTGGAAAGCCAAAAGACGGCTTGAAAAGATTAATTAAATGTTTTTCTTGTCATAAGCTTGGGCACAAATCAAATGAATGTCCTGAGAAGAAAACGAAGAAGATCTACAAGAGCAAGGGCAGTGCGAATGTGACAGGCAAGAGTATAAGTTTTGCCGCTGGTATGGTCGCCATAGAAAACCATAGAGAAAACAAATTGCAATGGATAGCAGATTCAGGCGCTACGGATCACATGTCCTACGATCGAGATCTGTTTGAAAAGCTGGTGCCTTTGAAGAATCCCATTGAGATTGCAGTGGCTTTAAACGGAAAATCCACGATTGCTAAATACTGCGGAACAATCAAAGTGATTGGGAAGATCGGAAGTCGACAGCACGAGTGCATTTTGGAGAACGTGCTTTTCATTCCAAATTTACGATGTAATCTTTTCTCTATCAGAAAAGCTGAGATGGCAGGAATGAAAGTAGTTTTTGAGAACGGCTGTGTTAAAGTTCTTCGTGGTTCGGAAATGCTCGCGTGCGGTAATCGTCATGGTCTACAGTATGAAATGGATTTTTATCGCAAGAAAGAAAACAATTCGATATTATATTCATGTGGAAAGATCCTCAAATGTAATGAGATGTGGCACAAGCGATATGGCCATCTAAGCGAGAAGAACTTGGAGAAGCTTATATCCCGCAATATGGTAAAGGGATTGAATAAGCGTGATGGTGATAAAGCTGAAACGATCTGCGAAACTTGTATAGATGCAAAGCAAACCAGAATGCCATTTGGTGAACGTTCGGAAAAACGAGCAAAGCGTGTGTTAGAAATAATACACAGTGATGTATGTGGTCCCGTGACACCTGTTGGTCACGATGGAAGCCGATTCTACGTAAGTTTCATTGACGATTGGAGCAGATTTGTTGTAGTATACACCATACGTACGAAGGACGAAGTCTTCGATTGCTTCAAGTTGTACGACGCAATGGTTACTGCCAAGTTCGGTGTTGATATTTCACGAATAGTATGTGATAATGGCGGTGAGTACCGTAATGCCGAGTTCGACAGATACTGTAAGCAGAGAGGTATCGTAATGCAGTGCACGATTCCGTACACACCTGAGCAGAATGGCGTGTCTGAGCGAATGAATCGTACCCTAGAAGAAAAGGCCAGATCGTTGCTGTTTACATCAAAAGTTGACAAGATGTTTTGGTGTGAAGCGGTGGAAACTGCAGCATATCTTGTAAACAGGAGTCCAGCAAGTGCCATCATTGAAGCTAAGACGCCTTATGAATTATGGGAAGGAAGAAAACCTGATGTGTCGATGATGCGAGTCTGGGGTAGTCCCGCATACTGCCATATACCTAAAGAACACCGGAAAAAGCTCGACAAAAAGTCTTGGAAAGGAATTTTCCTTGGTTACCATTGCAACGGCTATAGAGTTTGGGACCCAAAGCGTGGTAAAGTAATCGCCGCTCGAGATGTAATCGTCAACGAGATCGGTGGTGATCACAAGGTAGTAGAATTTCAGAACAATTCTTCAGCTGGAACATCGGAAGACGTGATTCGTTTGAGACCTTCAGTTGAGTCCGAATGTTCGATTGTTCGGGATGAAGAAATTCGAGCAGGAGCGGAAATGGAAGCGGTAACAGAGTCAGCTGAACCCGACTTGAGCGAGACCGTTGAAGAATTTGTAGATTGTGGAGAAATCTTTGACGAAGGTGAAAGTTCAGCAGGGGTCAACCAACAACTCGCGCCAGAAATAGACAACAACGTTCGGAAGCGTGCTCCTCCTTCTTGGCAGAAGGACTATGTGATGAACTATTCTGCATATGCTTTGAACGCTGTGAGCTACATCGAAAACTATCCGGATTCGTTGGCAGAGATGCGCAAGCGTGAGGACTGGAATTTGTGGAGCGCGGCTGTAAAGGAGGAAATGCTGTCTCATGAGCAGAACAATACCTGGTCTTTATGTAAACTACCGGCAGGCAGGAAGCCCATTACCTGCAAATGGGTGTTCAAAATAAAGAAAGGTGAAAATGGACTTCCTGATCGATACAAAGCCAGATTGGTGGCTCGTGGCTTTAGCCAACGCTACAACTACGATTATTCTGAGACGTATGCTCCAGTTGCCAAACTGGATACTGTAAGAACAGTATTAGCCGTAGCAAATCAGAAGCGTTTCCATGTTCACCAGCTTGATGTTAAAACAGCATTTTTGAACGGAACTCTTAAGGAGGACATTTACATGGTCCCACCGGAGGGACTTGACGTACGATCGGAGAATATTGTTTGTCGTCTGAATCGTAGTCTATACGGACTCAAACAAGCTTCACGTTCGTGGAACGAAAGGTTTCATCAGTTCGTCATCAGGCTGTTTTTCAAGCGAAGCGAAAACGATCAATGTCTGTACGTGCGAACGGTACAGAATGAACGGATGTTGTTGCTTCTTTACGTAGATGATATACTAATCATTGGACGTGACGTGAAGATGATTTCGGCAATCAAGAACTGTCTTAAAAAGGAGTTTGCAATGTCTGATTTTGGCGAAGTGAGCTGCTTTCTCAACATGCATATTGAAAGAAATATGGAAAATCAGTTCATGAGAATTTCCCAGCGAGGATACATGGAAGCACTTCTTCGACGTTTTGGCATGGAAGACTGCAAGCCAGTGTCCACCCCAATTGAATGCCATCTGAAGCTAAAGAAGGGAAGCGAAGTAGAAAGAACGGAAAAGCCTTTTCGTGAATTAGTGGGTTGTTTAGCCTATGTTGCGCACACGACAAGACCAGACATATGCGCCACTGTGAACGTGTTTAGTCAGTTACAAAGCTGCCCGACGAATGAGCACTGGTGCTATCTTAAGCGCATCTTGCGATACATTAAGGGGACACTTGATGTAGGCCTGGAATTTCGAGGAGGTCAAGCAGAAGCACCTTTGACAGTTTACTCAGACGCCGATTGGGGTAATGATATCAACGATCGACGATCAATGAGTGGTTACATCCTGCGAGTGTTCGGAGGCACAGTTTCATGGTTGACACGTAAGCAACAAACAGTGGCCCTATCGTCAACAGAAGCTGAATTTGTTGCGCTTTGCACATCCGTCAGCCAAGGAATGTGGATGAGAAGGTTGTTGGTAGATCTAGGAGTCGATATCAAAGGATCTATACCATACTATGAAGACAACCAATCATGTATGCGCGTGGCGGAAGAGCCGCGGGATTCTCGTCGTATGAAGCACGTTGACATTAAGTACAATTTCATCCGTGAACAGGTGAAAGGTGGCTTCATAAACATAATGTACATTCCTTCTGAAAAACAGCTGGCAGATGTTATGACTAAAGGGCTACCGTCCATAGCATTCAAGCGTCTTCTGGAGCAGATTGGAGTGCGAAGTTCCAGAAATTGAGCAGGGGTGTTGGGAGACAATTTCTGTGTCTCTATCATTGTGTTCATGCGAACCCTGTTATACGTTTGACATATTATTATTTGTCACTTTGACATTTTCTTTTGGCGCCTTCAGCAGCCATTTTGTAAATAATAATTATTACCTGAATTCAGTGTGTTAATAAAGCCAGAGGAAGAAGCTCATCTAATAAAGTGTGTCGCGTCCTAGCATTCCGTCCGAATCCATTGCATCATTCTCATTAAGCTCTTTGTTTAACAATGCGTTTCGTATATCGCTTATTTGGCTGTCTGCTCATTGCGGTATCCCTGGAAATGAAAAGGCAGATCTATTGGCCAAACGAGGTGCCTCTGAGGGCAGCTTTCTTGAGAGGTCGATTCCACCTCACGAGTTTCTTTGCACCCCACATCAACTTTGCATGGCACGTTGGCAGAGCATGTGGGATGACGATGACCTCGGGAGGTTCCTGTATTCAATCTCACCATAGGTATCGCTGCGTCCTTGGTTTTACAGGCTTCCGGTAGGACGTGCGTTCATTCGTATAATGTCTAGACTTATATCGAACCATTATGCAATGAATGCGCACCTTCAACGTATAGGCATATCCGACTTCATGGTTTGTAGCTGCAGCGTTGGATTCCACGACATCGACCACATCCTCTGGCCATGTGGGGAATTTGATGCCGCAAGACCCGGACTTCTAACAGCCGTTCGGGCATCAGGAAGAACCCCTGCTGTGCCGATGCGCGACATTCTGGGTCAGAAGGACTACGTGTACGCACGGATTCTTTTTGGCTTCGCCAAAGAGATCGGAATTACCCTGTGATTCCTTCCGGCTTTCCCATCCTGTAGATAGTACGCACTATCGTCTTCATAACTGTTTCTGTATGTTGTATTACTATATGTTTCCCTGTCTGTACCCCAGTAGTTTGTGCTATTGTTGTTTGTCGCTGATAACTCTAAGACATTTTGACAGATTAGCATGAACAAACTGGTCAACTAACCCTAGATCCAGAAGGTTGGACAGAATGGAGAAGATGACAGAACTGCGTCGGGTTACATGGAATCCATCATTAGAACTATGGGAACAAAATAACGAAGCGAAACGAATCGAAGGGAACCAAATGGAAAGAACGTCTTACTCGATTGGGGGCTCAGCTGTTAGAGAGCGCTTATTGGGAAAATTATTTCTATCATCCGATAGGACAAAACGAACTTCGTCCTCGTGGTTCCTGTTGATTTCGTAGGATTGAGCACTTGAGGTTCCGCCAATATAAAAATCCGTTTCTTGAAACATAGTACTACATATGTACGCCGCAACATTTGCTAACCACCGAGTTCACCCGGGATAAGGTGCAACCGTAGAATAAGGGAAGGAAATGTCCCTTATTCACATAACTATAAGTAGCGTAACAATGTTAGATAATAAGGATAGTCTGCAAGATATACGGCCTGGCCGTCCCTACGCTAAAAAATAAATAAATAAATACAATTATCTTTGTTTAAATTAATTTAAATTTAATTCTAGATTACTTTAGGTTTAAACAAACCTTGCACGAGAAAAGTTAAACAACCTTGAAGTCGCGCCAGAATCGCAAAATTATTTTGGAAAATTGAGCTACTTTTTTCGCGTTCGCAAACGCGACAATTGCTAAGCATGTAGTGACGGGGTATCAAGAATGAGTAAAAATTTCAAATTCTTATAACCACTCTTTTGTTGGATGGGAGTAATATCCTACCCCTCAATTTAGTTTGACAGATGTTACTTGGGGAGGTTACCGAATCTCGTATATAAAATTTCATATTCGAATTCTGCCAATAGACATACAAGAGTGAACACGTGTTTTTCTGTCTTTCCATACATCGTCAATTCGAAATAGTTATTCCGATTTAACTGCGTACTCCCAACATCTTTCACTCTGTTTCAACTCTCTGTAAAGAGTGAGTATTCTTATCTCTAAGGTTGCAAATATACGAAGCGAGGTTTACGCGGTGCGAGTAAAACGCGGCTAGTTTATACCAGTTTTAGCCCAGTTCAGGTCTCAAATTTGTCGCGCCTGCTATCGCGCCCGCGTTTCCACAGAGTTGCTGAAGTGCAGCAACTCTGCGTTCAGTCGGTAGCGCGATCGGTGACATTTCAGAGTTGTTTACAATTTTATTGATGATTTTCTGGTTAGGAAGAACCAAAACATAATGATTTCGCTAAAAGGACTTAAAAATACAACAAAATGAGTAAGTTTATAACTGCAGTAAATAGATTTTCTTTAGCTATTGACACTGCGTACGCGGTTAGGTCCATACATGAGGCGCGTTTTACTCGCCTGTTTGACCGACGTTATACCAAAATTGATAGGCGCGTTTTACTCGCACCGTGTAAACCTCGCTTCGACTATTTGAAACCTAATAGCTATCATATGATTTAACATTTGTAGGTAATGAAATTGTAAATAAGTTTTGCAGCGCTCCGGAAATTGCCAAAGCAGATCTTTTAGATCTACGTAAAAACCATATTCACGTTGTTTCACGTATAAAAACATGTTTTTCAGACACATTTCTTCATGTATTTAACGGTACGCGTTACTTACTTTCACATATTCGAAAACATTGGTTTTCAAAACAAAACTTTGTGTAAATTGACCGTAATTACATTCTTTTTTATTTTATTCTTGTCTGTATCTCTATTCCTACTGCTATATCAAAACTTCAAAATTTATTTATACTTTAGACGCACGATTACACTTTCTTTGAATTGTAATACGGATGTATTACGGAAGATTTAACTTTTCGGAAGGAGGCTTTGGTAGCCTAATAACAAGACGGAAGGTATAACGGAAGAACGGAAGACAGAACGGAAGAACGGAAGAACGGAAGATGTTGCTTGTACAACGATCCAATAACGAATATCTTTATTCAGCATGACAGTTGCGCAGCACACTGTCATGTCCAATGGTCATAATTCACTCTGACATTTCGAAAGCTCTTCACAATGATACCGGTTGCGGACCTGACACTACAGTATATTACAGCTCGGCTATCCTGACTTAGGATTGACCTCAATTCTACTTGACTACATACCTAATCATATTTACGTATTAGTGGCCCACTTCCTAAGCTTATCAACTTCTAGAACGCCATCATAGGCCATTTGTGTATGTTGACATCCCTCAACATCTCTAACGACATAGCGGTCATGAGGAAGAATTTTGTGAATTATATAAGGGCCGCGAAACCTACAGTTAAGCTTTTTGTTGACACCGCTTGTGTCTGTATATTTGATAGCTACTAGATCTCCTACGTTGAATTTAGGAGCTGGCTTGTTCCTATCGGCTAAGTATTGCTCATTTCGATTTTGCGATATTTCGATATTTTCCTGTGCTTCGGAACGGAGACGATTAAGGTCTCGACTAACGTCTTCTGTTTTGGACTCAAGAAATTCACGCAATTCATCCAAGACCCAACCCCGCTGCTCGACCCCGAAGAGTAGAATGGACGGTAGGAAGCCCGTGGAACTATGGACCGTATTATTAAGAGCGTATTCGGCAGATCGTAAATGCGAACTCCAATCAGAGTAGTCGGTGAGCTCAGACAGTTTGCTTAGTATAGGACGGAGTACACGATTAACGCGTTCGACCTGACCATTCGCTTGGGGAGAGGCTGTAGCATTAAGTACATGGGAGATATTGTGAGACTCTAGAAATTCTTTAAAAAGATTCGAAGTAAAACACGTTGCTCGATCACTAATGATCCGTTTTGGTCGACTGTAGTATGTCATATACTGATTGAGTGCGTCACATACCTCGTTAGTGTTAGTTGTAGCAGTAGCATATAATTTCGTAAATTTAGTAAAAGAATCTATAATGACCAAAACATATTTCTTGCGAGACCCAGTACAGGGCAATGGACCCAGATGGTCCAAGTGTATAGTGTCAAAAGGCAGCGGTACTTTTGGGATGCTAAATAGGTTACGATTATTTATCCTAGAGGGGGCTGAATATACAATACATTTTATACAATTTTTAATAAAGTTCTCAATCTTAACTGTCATTTGAGGAAACCAATAATGCTGACGAATAGTGTGAAAGGTCTTAGTAGTTGCGAGATGACCAATCTTTTCATGGTTGTGTCGTATGACGTTATCTACCATTTCACGAGGTACATACAATTGTAGGGGATAGAGGGGAGACTGATGATAAACAAGACCATCTTGCAAGATGAATCCATTAACAGGACCGACTTCGAGTTTTCGTTTTAAAGAGTCAATGGAAGGATCTCTTGATTGAGCTACCTGAAGTTGAAAGTCAAGGTCTAATTCGCTAATTGCACCTACTGCTTCAGTTCGGCTTAATGCATCCACGTGAGCCATAGAAGTTCCGGAACGATAATGAATGGTGTAATCATAGTTCTCCAGAAAAAGAGACCATCGAGCAATTTTTGCAGATCCATTACGATTCTTTAGGGTCTCGACCAATGAATTACAATCTGTGAATATCTTCAAAGGGAGCCCGTGAACGTAGGTATGGAATCTCTTAAGCGCATAGATAACGGAGAGCGTTTCTAGCTCATAACTATGCAGCTTCGCTTCTTCTTTCGAGGTTGTTTTCGAGAAATAGGCGATAGGATGAAGTTTCTTGTCGTCCTGCCTTTGCAACAATACTGCTCCAAATCCGAATGAGCTTGCATCACAGTGAAGTTCGGTTTCCCTTTTTGGGTTAAAAATGGCGAGTACAGGAGATTGAATGAGTCTCTCACGGAGAGTTTCAAAAGCCTCACGACAATTAGCATCAAAGCTAAAGACGGCATCCTTCTGTAGTAACTGAGTAAGGGGTTTAGCAATGCAGGAAAATGACGGAACAAAACGTCGAAAGTAAGAGAATAAACCCAAGCATCTTCTAAGTTGTTTCACATTTAAAGGCATTGGGTAGTTTCGTAAGGCCTTAATATGCCTGTCACTAGGTCGGATACCAGAGGCGCTCGCCTTATATCCTAGATAATCCAACTCCTCATGGGCAAACCTACACTTATCCACCCGTAGTTCTAGGCCAGACTGTTTGATTCTTTTCAGAACAGATTGGAGGGTTTCCAGGTGGGACTGGAGATCGGCGGAAGCAATAATAATGTCGTCCAAGTAGACCACTACTTTTTCATCATCAATAAATTCACGGAAGATTGAATTAATGAAACGCTGGAATTCGGAAGGAGCGTTTTTAAGGCCAAAAGGCATTTTGGTATATTCGTACTGACCGTCAGGGGTAACAAAGGAGGTGTAAGGAATGGAAGATTCTTCCATCTGTACCTGATGGAATCCGCTCTTCAAATCCAACAAGCTGAAGAACTTTTTGTTACTGAGATGCTCCAAGCAAGTCTCGATCAACGGAAGAGGGTAGTTGTCCCTTACAGTAATCTTATTTAGCGGTCGATAGTCCACGCACATCCGTATCTCTCCACTCTTTTTCCTAACGAGCACCAGGGCAGACGCATAAGGGGAATTACTTGGTCTGATGACTTCCTCTTCGAGTAATTTGGATACGATTTCCTTAACTTGGTTCCGCTCTCCATAAGAGAGTCGACGGGGTTTAGTAAAAATAGGAGTCTGATGAGTGAGATTGATCTTCATTTTATGATTTACTAACTGAGTGCATTGAATAGAATCGTCGAGATAATTTTCCTTAATGATTGATAGGACAATAGCGGAATGCCTGGAAGATAATGTGGGGCCAACATCAAGCTCAATTTCCGATTCATAGACGTCAATAGCAGAAATTTCATTGGTTGCTACATCTAGTGAATCCTGGTTCTGGGTTTCAATTTCCCCCCGAGGGGGCTGCGTAAGAGAGACGTAATTCTTAGAGTACGTAAGACTGACGTTAAACGAAGGGAGTATATCTCTACCTATAATTATTGGCCAGGCCATAGAGTTCTCGGGTAATATAATAAATGAATGATTGAGGATCACCTCCTTAAATTTTATACGGCACGTTACTTGACCACGAGTATAAAGTCGGGAGTTCCCAAGGCCACGAAATCGAGAAGGGGCTAACGGAGCCAGGAGTCCAACTGGCACTATGGATTCATTTATAAAACTTACAGAACTACCTGTATCAAATAGAGATTGTATTCCTTTTACTACCACAACCGGTTTTCCTAACTTAAGAAAAGAAACACTCACCTCTTGTAATTCATCTAATGCCAGAGTTTCATTATCATCAGCCGCAATTGGATCCGGATGAGCATCCGGATGAGCAGCAGCATTCGCAGCAGCATTCGCAGCAGCATTCGCAGCAGCATTCGCGACCTTCTTTGGGCAATTTTTGTAGTTATGCCCCATCTGGAAACACGTGAAGCATGCCCCTGGTGGTCGGTTGGGGCGAGAACAGGCACTCTTAAGATGTCCAAACTCCGAGCAGTTGTAACATCGAATGATGTTCTGCGTTGCTCCTCGATCGGTCGAAACAGGAACTTTCTCCGGAATTGAAGATGATGTCGTCGTCGGCTTGGGGACTCTTCTGGACCGAATAGTCTCGAATTTCTTAAGCATAGGCTTCAGGTCTTCCACGTTGTTCGCCATGAATCGCATCCCAGCAGTAAGAGATGGGCTATCCAGACCATCGAGGATAATGTTGATCAATTCGGGTTCCGGGATGGGGGCTCGGCTGGCAATACGTTGCATATCCAACACATAACGTAAGGTGGTCTCCTTTGGGGAGAGACGACGGGATCGTAATTGTCGAAGAACGGCTTCAACCGTTGGCGGCACACTCAAGGTTGAGATGAGTTCTTCCTTTAACTGTTCCAGGGTAAGGGCACGAGATGACTGGGCAACGATAGCCGCAGATCCTTTAAGCAGCCGACGAGCATGAACGAATTTATCAGCATCCTTCACACGATGTAGGGAGAAAGTATAATCGAGGTCATCCAACCATTGGATGATACATCTGTCGTCGTCTCCCGTGAAGGGTTCGATTATTTTATCGAGCTTTAAGTCAGCAATCGGTGGTGGAGCATATTCAGACTGGTGTTCCAAAGCCTGAATCTTACGGCGCAAATCCACTAACTCCAATTGTTGCTGCAATCTGCGAATTTCGTCATCGTAAGTAGCCTGGGTGCATTTGTTAGCCGGGTTACATTCTTTGGCTGCACTATCAACACGCTCCGCTTCGGTAGCGTCCAACATGGCAACACCGCACTTTACGGGGGTAACACTTGAAGTGTCCAAAATGGCGACATCACGCTTCGCGAGTGTGGCACTCGAGGCGTCCAAAATGGCGGCATCACGCTTCGCAAGTGTGGCACTCGAGGCGTCCAAAATGGCGGCATCGCGCTTCACGGGTGTAGCACTCGAAGCGTCCAAAATGGCGGACAGGCACGTGGTAGGAGCATCGGTCAAAGGCGCTTCGGAAGCTGATTCCTCGTCTGGTATCGGTGTGGCGTCAATTCCCATAATTTCAGCAAACAATCTCCGGATCTGGGCAACGGTAGCGGAAGGGGGAACCGCAATCCCCGCATCCGACAGAACGCCCAACATTTCATCACGACCAGGCATGATCTAAACCAAGATGACACAACGGCAGCACGGGGCGAATCCCACTTCTGAGATGTAATACGGATGTATTACGGAAGATTTAACTTTTCGGAAGGAGGCTTTGGTAGCCTAATAACAAGACGGAAGGTATAACGGAAGAACGGAAGACAGAACGGAAGAACGGAAGAACGGAAGATGTTGCTTGTACAACGATCCAATAACGAATATCTTTATTCAGCATGACAGTTGCGCAGCACACTGTCATGTCCAATGGTCATAATTCACTCTGACATTTCGAAAGCTCTTCACAATGATACCGGTTGCGGACCTGACACTACAGTATATTACAGAATGAATAAACGATAAAGTATGACGGCAAAAAAGTTGCACTTTTATCGGGTTCTAAAATTTTTATCCGACGATGTGTATGCGTCAAATGGGCTAGATTTGTTGCCTGGGCATAGCAGTTGCTTTGACAGTTCAATTTGGTTGCTTGGGTATTGTGCAAACTGTCAATCGCACACCCACAACAATATCATCAGCTGCAGTGGCTTCAGGGCTGGCAGTGTGCGTGTTCATTTCTTTTACTCAGTTTTGTTTGAAACCTTGGATGATAGTTTTGTGACAGAGAGTGTTTAACCATTTTATCAATTTAACTTAATCCATCGTGGATTGTACACTGTGGACAGTTCAGCAGTGCGGTAGAACTAGAGTAAGTTTGTTGATCATTGCGATCGGTAAGACGGCGGAATGCGATGGAATGCACGTGCGTATGAGTGCGTCGTTTGCTGTCAGTTTTGTGTTGTCGATCACAATAGTGGAATGCAGCCAGTGTGTTGGTGTGTAGATTCTTATTGGAAGTTGTAACCTGCCATAACGGTACGCATTCCTCGCGGAAAGATAACGTGCGTTGGAGGTTGAAAGCATTCGTTATCTAGTGGCACTTGTCTCGCTCGCACCGCCAAACAGCTTCAGCAGTGTCTTCTCTACGAGTGTGTTGAAAGGTGCGAAACAGATGAAGGAGAGCCGAAATTGAAGCGCACACGTAGGTGATTTCAAAATGGCGATCGGATTTGGAAAGCGATGAGAGATCAGTCGGTACGCAAGCAGCCACGAGAGAAGTGTGTGCGTGAGCAGCTAGATCATCTTGTGCGGTTGACAAGATCGTTTATTTTTTTTTTGACGCGCGGTTATTGCAGCATGTGTACTGTGGTCAGTGTTACCTTTTGCTAGGGTTATTCGGTTCGTATATTTTGGGTTTGTCGCCCAATATGTCTGGCCTTTGGGCCAGTTGGACTGTAGCGGTTTGCCACGTCTAACATCTACCATTAGTTGTTTAATCATCATCCGGTTCAACAGCTAGTCGAGTAGTGAACTATAAATTTAGGAGTTTTAGTTAATATATGCCTTCATCTCTTCGTGTTCATGTGACACCGATCGAAGTAGATCGCCATAGTGATCATGCGTTATATTAAAGAAGGTGACAATAATTCAACGTGGTAGCATTAGCCTTAGTGGAATCTTGCTTAGCATGATTGCAAATTGGATCGCATATTCAGTCTAAGACGAGAGTTGAGGATCACTCTTCAAGTGCTTTTCAGTGAAAAGGTGTGCGTGCTCGCGTGCGTGTGTGTGTGTCATGATTGCCCTGTTGTGGAGAGTATACCTGCGCGCTTAAAATATTTTGCTGTCAATCCACCCCTTTGCGTCGTCGTTGTCCGACAGGTGACCTAATCAAGTCGGTCAACAAAGATCACAGCGCAAAGAATGTTTGGTGCGCATGTGTGTTGGTAGTGGAAATGTGTGTGAGATCGTCATCTTTCTCAAAAGCAACAGTGTGAATCTGAATTAAGAGTTTCGATCCTTCTTCTGTTTAAATCCGTGTACGTGGGAGTACGGGCGAGTTCGAAGAGGTTTGAAGATAGTGGCAGCTGAGAATTACGTCAACATTTTGTCATTGCGTTTCTCATACGGACGAAGCTGCAGTTGGTTGTGCGTGTGATTGTGATTTCGAGTACTTAAGAAAGTAGTGGACGTGCGGAATAGATTGCACACTTACGAAGGCTTAAAATCCGTTCTGGTTTTTGTTGTGGATTTTATGGTTTTATTTTTTGCTCCTACTACTTAGAACTCCCGAAAGGGCTCACTGAAACAACCACCGGAACATGTTAGCAACACCTGCGAGGGGGGAGGTCGTATAATATTTAAATTTCCCGCGGTTTTTAATAAGTTTGTTGTGCGTTAGTTGTCTGTTGGAATTGGTTTTGCTTGTGGTATGACAGCTGTGTCTTTCCCTCTTGCAGTGCTACTTCATTTCTTTCGTATGCCAACAAACACACACACACGCAAAAGCTATCGATAGGAAATCTTAGCGCAACACTTTATTTGATCGATGAGCCCCAGAGTCCTACCATTCTGTTCAGGAGTCGTTTGTGGCCGTGTAGAGAAAGCCGCTCGATATTGAAGAATGGTGGGATAGGATAGGACGAAGCAACAGTCACGGAACCGGCCATCAATAGGTGCTCAGAAACAAAAGATAAAATAAAACAAACTTCAATCCAAGCACAATTCACTGTTCTGCTTCATCGACACGGAAACTAACTGTGGGCTCCGATTGGCCACGGTGTGATAGCCATCCTGATCATGTATTTTTCTATGTAACCAGGAATCATCACTCACTAGCATTATCATCATCATCATCAGCTCTTCGCATTAGCAGCAGCAGGTTCCCGATGAAGGTTAAATAGTAGCAACTGCAAAACTATCAAGGTAAGCTTCAAAACAGTCCATGTGGAGGATGCATGTGTGCCTCCTACCGTTTTCCAACACAAACTTTCCCTCCTTCCGTGCGAACGCAATTGATAGACGTGAGAATTGGCAAGGTGAAGAAGAAAAGAAGAAGGTAGGGATAGAACTGGCGAGTAGGTGTGAAAGTGCAATGAGTCGGTGCAATCCCATTGGACAGAGGAAACAGAACGAAATGGGTTGGCAAAGCCCTTTTTGCTTGTGAATTTAAATCATGGAATGCAATGGCAGTTGAATGAGCAAAGTACGGTGGTATTTGTCTTTAATCGTTGATAAGCAATTGACTGCAGTTTGTTGTACGTACATCCAATATTGTCATCAACCGGTGATCGTAAAGCGAGTGTTGAATATGAACTAAAGCAACCGGTTATAATGGTTGAATGTGGCTGACACATAAGAGAATGTGACCGATGAATGTGTTTGATGAATTCACGAACAAAAAAAGAAAAAAATATCAAAAAATATGAAATTTTATAAATGAAATTCTTAACTCAAGGTTTCTAATTGTTCTCTTCAGTTATCATTTGCTCATTCGAGTTCTTTGGCACTTGAAGGATTGTTTAGAATTAAATTATGCACTCTTGGGCCTGGAACGGGGATTTGTTTTTGGTAGTTAAAAAGATATCTACCTCATATTTTGGATTAATATTGTTTCCATTCGAAGGCAAAAAAACCAAACCAAATCGACGTTTTTAACATTCTTTTGGGCGTAATAAAAAATCCCGAGTTCGGAATCCTAAAATATAAAAATAATCATGAATGATAAAAAAATCCAATATCTATCAAAGCAGAGTTTAACAATTTATTTTATTTACAAAATAGTGAATGTTTTAAGTTGAAGCCCCGTTTTTAGGCTAAACAATATAAAATTATAAAAATTTCAAATCAATTATTTCGTAAGCGTACGAAAAATTTTGGATACAAATTTGCTTTGAGAAAAACGCATTTGAAGATTGAGCTTACGCATATTTAATAGCGATGAACTTAATTGTTGGACTGTTTCTTCGTCAATACATTGATATGAATTTGCTATCAGATATTCTAGAATCTCGAAGCTTTGAGAAAATACATTTTTTCTATTTTTTGGAACATTTCCGAATGATTATCTCCCAATAGTGCATGTCATTAACATATCTATTCTCTAGAAATAACCCTAAATGACAACAAATAATGTTTTGCATTATCATCCAGCAGTTTGAAATTGATTGTTAGGTAACCATTAACAAAACCGCAGTAAAATCCTTGATAGTTCTACTGTTAAGTTTAATTCTTTTCCCAAACAAATAGAATGATCGAAAGAGAACGAAAACTTGTGGCAAAAATGCCACCAAAAAGAGCATCAAAATTTGTTGGCTTGTAAAAATCAATGCTTGCATAAAAGCATACAATTGTACAGTTTTGAAACAAATTTAAAATCAATTAATGTCAAATGAATCATTTTGTTTAGTTCGATAATTACATGTTATTGCTTATAACTCTGTTGTCAATCTATAGGAAGACCGTTTACTGTGAGATGGTGTATTACGTAAAAAATAAAATTATATTAAAGTGATAGAACAAAATAATATCATTTTTAAATGCTTTTACGTATTTTTATTGTAAAGAGGGATTCATTTAAAAATAACGTTGATCAATTGAAACACGTTTTGCGATATACTACAAATTCCATTTGCTATACTGCATCCTTTGTTAAACTTTGCTAATTCCTATCGCGACCTTACGCGATTATCCTTTCACCTATTGCAAAAGTAAAAACAAAAAAAAAAACTTAAAACTGCACCCGTGTTATAGCTAAAAGCGACCAGAGCCGGAGGAGAACTGCCGAAAAACAATTTTAAACAAAAAAAAAAAACAAAAACCTTTCCAACTAGAAATAGCCAAAACGACAAACGCTTACAGCACACACCCAATTTTCTTGCGTTTCTTTTCCATTTCACGCAGAGCAACACCAACACCACTGCCGCCAACGTCTCCAGTCCACTGTCCAGCCCAGCGACACTTTCGACGAACTGACCATAACTTCCACACGCTTTATTGCACCACCCTTGTCCCCCTTCACCAGCATCAGCAGTGTAAAAGGTGTCGAAAGTGAAGCAGAAAGCCATCTCGCGAGCAAAGCGCAAGTGAAACAAACGGACGGCGAAGACGGTGCGTTGCGCCAGTAGAGGGGAAAAGTTAAAAGTCTGTGATTAAATTCAATTAGTGCGGTAGCGAAAACCAGCCACGCTCCACATTTACTACAATAAAGTGTCATCGCATCATTGCATCCGCTGCAAGAAAGGAAAATCCAAAGCCGGTGCATAGTGTCGCGCCCGTGTGTGTGTGTTTATGTGTGGGGTTGGGTTAGGGAGGGAGTGAAGAGCATAGTGGTGGTGCGCGGGGTGGGTCGGTTTTTTGGCTTTGGCGTTGTGTGCTTTGCCTGGTGCATCGAGGTGTGACAATAATAGGTCGCGAAGTCGAAATTTCGGACTTGGGATCACACCCGTCCCCCAACAAGGGTGGGATAGGACAAAACCGTCACAGACCCTAGACACAACCGCATCACATACCGTCCCAGGTAGACACCATGGAATCGATGGAGTACGAGGAGGCGCGCAACATGACGCTGCTGTTCTTTCTCGAGCGGCTGCTGGATCGTGGCGAGCCGAGAACGCTTCACGACCTGTCCTGCCAGTTTGGAGCACGTGGATTCACCAAGGAAATGCGTCAGATTGCCGGTGGAAGTCAATCAGGTCAGTGTAAAATGGATTCTTTTTTGCTTGGGTAATATGTTCCCTTCTTCTAGTGACTCGTTCGTTGCAGAGTCGACAGGTTTAATTTTAGTGTTGCGTTTCGTTTTCTTCGGCCTGTGCCTCAGCACACATCACCTTTCGGTATTAGCACATGCGGCAGAAGGTACAAGCTAAACTGGGCTATCGATTTGCTCGGTTTCTGCTGGGTGTTAGTTTCTTACCTTTTTACCCCGAACGGGGCCGACTTCCGGTAAGTCGCGTTATTCCGTGCCACCATCCGGTTGTCGTGTAATCTCAAAGGATTTTTTTTTCGTACAAGCCCTAGGGAGGGTGAAAGTAAGAAACGTTCCGTTCTTTGTTCAACGCGCGTGGAACGAAGAACATAAAAATAATAATAAACTAAACCTTTGGGAGGGAAAAAAAGAAACAGCTGTGGAAGTTGTCCTGCACCAAACTAGGACACGGTTTCCAAACGGCAAAATCGTGTTAGCTTTGTTGGCACCAGATCCTGACTTTTCCTCACAATGGGTGCCAGTTTGGATTCAGCATTGATATTGAAGAGTTATATTGAAATGTACACAAAGTTGCGCTAAAAATTAAAACCCCTTTTGGAAGCAAGCAGACAGTTTTTTTAACCGATAAGTGGCTTAAAAATATTTGATATTGATAAATGACAAATGATATTGATACAATGACATAATGTAAAAGGTAATAAATTAGTAAATAACTAATTGTTTTTACGACTAGCTTTGGAAGATATTTTATACCTCTAAATATGGAAGATTAATTTAAATAGGCAAAAAAAAGTTTTACCTCATCTTTTTTATCTTTATCTTAAGTTAATCTTTTAAATACAACTCTTAAGCCCATGAAATGCATCTCCGAATTAGGTGGGACTCTTCATATGGTTGTATACTATGAGTTCCCATCGAGCTGATCCGGTTGCTGATCGAATTTATTTAATTTTCTTCTGCAATCAACTTTTTTCCTCCCATAGTTCTCCCAGACAGTCCCTTGGACAGCTAGTTTTTGGCAAGAACACTCAAACCATTCTCCAGAAATAGAATCAAAATAAAGTTCGTCTTTTTCGGTCGTTTGTTGCGGTCCTCAGTTGTTGTTTTGCTATTCTCTCTCTTACAAGAAAGCAAGTGGAGCAAGTTCATAGCATGTGGAGATTTCCCTTTGTCCCTTTGGACTGGTGGCGCTTTCCAGCTGAACAATGGCAAAGGCTTATATTTTATTATAGTTTATTGTTTTCAGATTTACATTCCTAAACCACCCCGGACGGTGTCGTCGATGCGACCACTCGTACGTCAGCTCCCGAGTGTTCGCTTTTATCGGCCAAACTTCTTGAAAACTTGTTGTGCGCATCGGCTCGGTTCGCAAGACAAGGTTATGTTTGACTTGTTCATTGGAGTGGAAGCGCGTTCTGTGCTGTAGGGGCTGTTGTTCCACAAGATTTCTACGGCACTGCACAGAAGCATGTTTTCCTATGTTGCATCGCGTACACATATATCGGTGTACATTAAAGTTCGGTTCGGCCTCGGCCTAGGCCACGGTGGCTAGCATGCTGAACCATCAACAATGACGAACCAACATGTTCGAACGGGGTTGGCCTCAGGGAACAGGAATAGTGGCAGTCAGCCGAGCGAGCAAGTCGCGGGCTGGATGGGTACGAGGAGGCTACATTTCCTATCGTAACAGGCTTGTTAATTCTATCCGGTGTATAGTTTGTAAACATTCGCAAAGGAAAAAGCGTCGATTGTGCTGCAGCCGGAAACCCGAAGCCTCGTACATTTGATGCTACGGGCAAAATGATGCCTACGAGAATCTGGAGCAGTTGTTGCGCATCTTCAAGAAAAGCAATCTGCATCACCATTTGATTCGTATGCAGAAAACGGTAAGCAAGAGTATCTACTGAACTGGTGGCCGGTCGGTCGTCCAATCGGTGAAGAAAAGTACCGTGCGTACGTGGGCAATGCAGAAGTGAAGGAGTCGGACTTCTTGGGGCTTCCCTTTTGTATTATTGGCAGGATTTTATTGCGAACCGCAGTCGAGAAATGCGTTCGGGTTGAATGCGGACCGTGTTACGACATGGGCCTGGCCGTAATGGACAATAAATTATAACACAAATATATCTACACACACAAACACACACTAGCTGCTTACCCCGGAACCGTAAAACAGGGAGATTGTGAGGAGAGGATTGCATGTGTGTACTGCAATTGCACCAAAACAATCAACAGCAATTGCAGCCGTTTAGTATGCGAGCGGTGTGCTTTAGGAGTGGTTGGAATATAATATATCAACCGCTTTGTGCAAAATTGTTTCGTGTTGTTTCGAATTTGCCCGAATAGAGGAGGAGTGCTCGTAAAAAACGAGCAAAAACGTAATTTGGACATTTATTGTACTAAAGTCAGCAGTACACTATTAAAATATGGTTGATGAAGAGTGTATGCTGCAGAGTAATTTAACTGTTATGAGCATAAGTTATTTATTTTTGCAATAACTTGTTAAATTGATAAAAGTGGTCAGATATAACAAAAAAAGTGGCCAGCGGTAAAATTATGGAATTCTTAGTAAGAGGATGAGTGTAAGAAATTCATAGGAATTTCCAGTCACGAGTCACTTATCTTCATATTAGAGATTCATAACCTATGAATATGATTTTGATTCAGATCAGAAATATGCACACAATTCTTTGAATAATAGAATTAAACTTAAACTTAAAACAGTTTAAAAACTGTTGAAAACTATTTTTATGTATTAAGAACGTTAGCTTTTTTAATTAAATGATGTAAAAACATCAAAATTAAGATTCAAACTATTGAAGAAAAAAACATTAATTTTTCTTCTGCACCTAATAAAACTTAAATGCGATGACTCGGTGGTCTATGTTGTCCCCCTTATCAAGGAATTACTTGAATACGACCTGGCCGTTCCTTACGAATAAAGAAACTTAAATGCAAGTATCCTTTAAATAAATTCTGAACACTACATCACAGGCTTTTAATAGGTTTAATGGCGTAATGAATAAAATTTATTTACTAAATTACAAAATTACATTTTTATAATTTATACATATTACATATTATACATTATACATATCGTCCATTTTTATAATCAATTTTTACAATGTTTCAAAGATTAAAAAAAACGATGATATTATTTGTAAGTTTCCGCGAAAAATGTAAAAAATGCTGTAGTGATTCGGCATCAATGATAAAAAGTATAAAAACATAAATATTTGTTTTTCTTATAATAAATTTTTTATTGTAAAAAAAAATTCAATTCTCAAATATTTTTTTAATTATATTACTTCAAGAACCGATGTAGTCAACGGTATGAGTTCTTTCCCGGTCAACAATCGTGTTTTATTATCCAATCTCCCTGTGGGGAAGTAGAAAGCGGACACCACCACACACGTCACAACAACTCTGCAAGAGATGGACAAGTGCCATTGTTGAAGGAATCCGTAACACCGATAGGTTTTCGGAGTGTCAGTTTTCGCTTCGGCTTCAGCAATGCAGTGCAACAGTGCGACAAACCAGAAAAAAATTAGTAAAAGAAAAGAAAAACACAAATCACACACAAATGCACACAAAATAATGCAGTTTAGAGCATCGGGGAAAATCACTGCACAAGTACCTGGTACGATTCTTCCAACCGGTATCAGTGTCATCCGTTACGAAACGATATTTGTGTAGGTTTTGTACGTTGCGTTTAAATCCACTTTGAAGGATTGTACCTTCGTACGGTGGTATACTGGCAGGTCAGGTACGTAGTGTCGGCACGGGTTTGTTGTGCGTAGTCAGGGCACAACAGCAAAACATAATACCTTTTGCCTCATAACTGTTTAGTGGTTGGATGACACAAAAAAGAGACTCAAAAACAAAACATTTTCAAGTGTACGGCAGGTGGACACTTAAACAAGGACTCAACATTAGTTCAATCATGAGAATGAAGTCGGTATGTGGAGGTCTTCTCCTCACGTCGCAGAAATAAACAACGGGGCGATTTTTTTACGACAGGTACCTAACAACGGGTAGCACATTGTAGGAGGTCACTGGTGTAGTAGTACTCGATGGTGACGTAATGTGTACATTAGCGTCGTTACTCTGCACCTTTCGGGTATGTGGATATTTATGGATGGAACTTATTTCGTCAAGAATATCAAGCACCCTGAGCATTGCCGGACGGTACGTTATGTCTTTTGCTTGCGAAGGTGGCCATAACCGTAAGTGCTTCCGCAGTTGGACCCAGATCTCAGTTTTCCTCGTGTTCCGTACCTTTTTGTTAATGTTTCACATAACTGCGGTGAAGAGAAGAAGAAAAAAACACCGCCAACAACTTGATGGCGTGCTCTCATGAGATATGAAATGTTGTCGGTGTTCACGTGCGTTTTACGCACACAGCTTCTTCGTAGTGTCCCGATGTGTTCCTTAGTTTGTTTTTGGTTTTTTGCTATAAGCCGTGGTCGCCACCGTCAAACGCCGCATAATGCCAAGGCACAACATACACTCGTCAGTGCGTCGGAGAATGGCAAAAATGGGCAATCATTATGAAAGAGGACTTCCCGCGTCTGAATCACCGGCGGAGGGAGCAGCGGGAAAAAGGAGGTTTTAAAGTATGGGAAGGGGAGAGGGTGGGGAGTAAAATAAAAGAAAGCAGTGAAGAAGCGAGTTGAAAATGAAATATTATATTAGCAAGATCGGGCATGCTGGGAGCAATAAGAGAAGAAGGACGGTGGACAGAGCTATTGCAGGCGGGAGGAACACGGAAAGAAATTACCCACGTGGTGCGTTAATAGGTTCAGGCTGGCTGGATGGCATGCTGTGTGTAGGAAAATTAAGAGCAACCACCGGCAAACAAGCTGGCAAAAAACGCGACGAACGGAACTGAAAATCGAATGCCATTGAATGGACCCACGAAGTCCAATGCTCGAGTTCGCGTGACTTTCCTTTTTTTGTGTTTTTTCCCTTGCTGGTCTGAATTTTCCTTCTCCACGTCACAATGGGGCACCACAAACACACAGTCTTGCGTAGTGTGTAGATCACCCTCTTGCACGGGGATGTATAACTGTTGGCGGCAATGACGGCGGGTTTGGCAAGTTCCGAATCCGGCGCACATCGATAAACCATTTTCCACCGACGGGGTGTGATGCATTCGGTGCTTTTGGGAAATGTTTGCTTTTGTTTTCGAAAGAAGTGCATTACGATTTCACGATGTTGTTGCTATGGGTGCACCAGCACCACCTGTGTAAGGAAGGCTTACGATGACCAAACGGGTGCCACACAACACAACACCAGGTGATCAAGAAAAAAACACAGCTACCCCTAAAGCTTTGCGTAGTGGAGCAGCAGCCTACTAATACCGTCCAATTTGGGGGAAAATGCCAACCCCTCTCATCCACTAGCCCGGAGTGAGTGGTGGTCACTCCATCATGTCCGTTAAGTTTTTATATTTTAACTCTGTGTTTTTTTATATTTCGTGAAAGTGAACGCGTGCGTAGCTTATGGTTTCCGTTTTTGTTTCGTTTGTCTTATTACGTTGCGATGTGTCTTTGCTGTTGTGTGTGACCGCAACATGCAATCGGATGTTTTGGACCTGGTGGAAAGTTGCGGTAGAAAAGGTTCCTTGATTAGGGGCGTTTTCTTCGAAAAATGAACCCAAAGCAAACATTAGCAGTGGTCGAACCGTCCAACAATGGAGCAAGGGGTAAATGGTAGAAATTATGTTGACGGTTTGGCAATCGAAACTGACCGATTGAAACGCGATCGTTGGCTGATGATCGTACACGGTTTTATTTGCATTTGAATTATGTCTTACTTGCCATGTTATGAGAGGGCATTTAGAAGGACGAACAGTGTGTTGATTTGATAATTGTACTGTTTTTTTTTCTTGCGTTCAAACCCCTATAATTTTGGACCATATTTTATTGGTAAGATGTAGTACATGACCAAACACGCGTAGATTGATTGGGATCCTAAACGGTTTAGCTGTTGACATTTTTCTTTCACATATATATTGAAACCGTGTAGGTATATTGAAACACGTTGAACACATGTATATTGTAAATTTTTAAAAAATCGTACGATCAATATCAAATGCGATTATGACATTATCACTATTATCACTATTATTAATGAGGTTTTATATGTGTTACGGCGTTTGAATTTTTTTATAATTTGTATAAAGTTTGGCTACCTGTCTAGATTTCTTTAGTTACTTAAAACTGTATATATAGTTCAGTGTATTGAGTGAGTAAATTTGAACTCAGGTCGGATGTGTTGTTGAGCCTATTGTTATTGATTGAATCATTTGCTGTAGGAAGCTATACGCAAAAAATTAAATATATATCTGAAAACTAACGCTTGAATAGGTACATAATTAAAAAAAATTGTAAGAAAAAATTAAGTAATAAGTACAAGAAATATAATAAACATAAGAACCAAAAAAATTACAAAAAAAAATATAATAATGACACACAATAAGCAGTGTTGATTGTCGAAACTGAAAACTACACAAAGTTTTAAAGTATACGTAGAATGAAAAAGTATTTTATTTTCCTATAAATTTATGTTTTAAAACAATTTCTGTTCAAAGTATCATCTTCTTACTGTATTGCATTTTACAAGTAGAAATTGGGTTTGCTCACCAACATAACCCGCACTTTAATGGCGTTTATTAGTGACGATAAATAGTCGGCTTTCAACGGAAAGCCGGTCGAGTATAAAAGTTCACGTCAGGATCTAGACTGAAATCTCCACTAGACCTGACAGTGCTTTGGATATGTAGAACAGACCTACTTACTATGGATCATTCAAGTCACAAGTTAGTCAACGGTGTTATGCACAGCTGGCCGATATCGACAATATTAAGTTATTCAGCCAAATGAAGAGAAGCAAAAATTAAGACACACGGTACTCAACTATTTCTGAGGTAGTGTATAAATAATAATTGACTTTTTTTCAATTCATTTCAATTTACATTTATTATTATTATCTATAATTCGTAATTTGTTATCTGTAAGCACAAATTAAAGCATAATTCTGTGTTTTTATTATAAGTTTAAATATTTGAAAACAATTTTTCTATTTTGTTTTTCTAATTGTCAACAATAACACAAAAAATAAAAATAATATTAAATTGATTTTCTCAGTTCCTCGCGTAAAGACACAGTTCAATACACAGTTGCTTTGCTTTATACTTAAAGCTTCAAAAAAGTCTTATACAACTATTTGGTAAAAGGTTACAAAAAAGAATATAAATGTATAAATGGAGGTTTTTGTCAATTAAAATAAAACAAAACGATTTCATTTGCCTATGGAACCATGTTTACGAACAACACGTGGGGATGCAACGCAACACTAAAAAGCAAAACACCAACACGTATGGGAAGCAATTTTAAACAAACAAATGCAATGTTTGCTAAAGTGTGCCAACGCCGATGTGAGCAAGAATTTAAAGCGCAGCGACGAAATCAGTAGAGCAGAAAAAACAAGTAAATACTCGTACACCCGGTGCAGATTCGCGATAAGAAAGGCATTCGTCTGCGATCGACTTCATTCACCCGTAGCGCAGTAATGCTGGTGTGGGTGCAGTACACTTACCGCCTTTATGTTATTATGTTTTGATGCTTCTGATTTGTTTTTTTTTCACTAGTGACAACCACGGGAGCCACCTTTTCTCGTGGATACGGTGAATGAAACATTGCGAATCAACATACTTACGGGCCGCACCTTTAGTTTTACTTTGTATTCCTGTGGTTGCTGCTTGTAATTAGCTCGTCTGTCTGTTTACTGCTACAGGCGGTGGCATTGGTGAGAAAATAGGGAAAAACAAGCAAACCATCACGCTTAGAAGAAAATGTCAAAAGAAGTATGACGATCGTTTTGAGACGTTTTTTTGCTAGCTTCCGCATAACATCCGGCTGTGTTTTGGCTTCCTGTTTGTGCAACTTTAAAATGTAGTTTCTTCCATTGCTGTTCCTTTATGGGTATTCCCATTTTCCCACTGTTAGTGTTGTGTTGGTTGTGTGATAAAAATATTTAATTAGGGAAAAATAAAACATCACCAACATTATCTGCTGCCTAGACAGTTGTTTGGCATTAATTTGAAGATCGCATGAGAAAAAATCGCCTTTTTTCCCCTTGCATCAATCACCGAATCACGAACTGGTTGTATCGCGTTCATGATTTTCCACTGAGAGTCGGAATCGGAAAATCGTCCGCCCTGCAGTTATTCTTATAATGAAGCAATTTACCAAGCCGAGTGAACAGTCACGGATACGCATCATGATAAAAGTGTGCACTACATTATGCTTCCAGCAATTTGAATGGGTCCCAATGGACACAGGGTGGAGTTTAAACTGGCGTTGAATCGTTTCGTGTTGGGCACAAAACGAAAATGTTACATCAGCTCAGTCGCTCAACAACCACCATCCCGGGGACCATCTTTGGGGACGTTATCGGCAAATCGTTTGATTTCTATATTGGAGACGATTTTTTTCTATTTACCTCCGCCTCGTGCTAGGGGTAAATCTCTGTTCCAGCAACCAAACACCCGAAGAGGAGGGTTCGTTGTCACGCGCTTGCCATCACCACATATCTCCCCAGCACGTTGCGTGCGTTTTGTCGATAGCGCTTGAATTTGCCAGATAAGGGAAGCTTGTTGGTCGTGGTCGAAAAGTTTTCGTGCGCGTTTTTTTTTTGTGTAAGTGTGTTGTGCTGTAATAAACATCGAAACGATACAATTTCGACCGGCAAAGCACAGCAGATATGATGCTACTTTAGGTGGTATTACCGAGTGTTTAGCTTGTGCTTGTCTCGCATATGGCGATTAAATGTGCAATAAAGACTACCATGCACGCCCGCTAACAGACCGGGACCTTTTGCGATGTTTGCGCTTTCTTGCCCGCACATATGCTTGACCCTCGGTCTTCATACATTGGCACTACTTTCGATTTCTTCGTCAACCATTCGTTTTTATAGCGAGCCGTACCTTAATTTTAGTGGCCCACCACAACCACGATGCGGTGTGAGATATATTTACGCACCGAGTTCGTTCGCAAGTGTAGCGAGTAATAAGCCGAATACTCACCACGAGTGTGTGAAACAAATGGACGTCCGTTAGCTACACGCAACAAGTAGCATAGGCAAGAGAGTATGTATTGGCAAACGAGCGTAGATAGTGTACACATTGGTGGAAATTGCTGTCGTCGGCGTACAGCTGCCAATGTTTTCAAACGCTTGAAAATGGTATCGCGAGAGCCAAAAACGCCCCCCTTCTTTGGGGCGAATATGGGGAAAAGCGTGGAAATGTAACGAAGCTAGCTGATTCGATCTCCCACCCCAATTGGGTGCGTACGTAGGAGTGAAACATTGAACGCGGACGCTTCCGAATCAATTCATGAACAGATCCGGGCAACCGGCGTGAACCATTATTCGAGTAATTAGCAGTTTCTCCACGCGTCTACTACAAAGCACTTTCTGCGTTTCTCTCACCTGCTGTGGCACGATAAGAAAGGCATGAAGTGTAGGAGTCGGTGCTGTCCGGTAAAGGTGCGTTTCGATTTCCACCGTCTTACCCACCAGCGCCCAAAACGCTTATCGATCGGCTTATGGGGACTTTTTATTTCTCTGCATGATCGTACCAATGTACACACCTGCAAAACGCATCGAATTTCTGTGATGATGGTCACTGTGTTCGATATATTTCGCCTTCACTTTCGATTTAGATTGTGGTGTTCGTTGTTGTCATTTTTTGTTAAACACATTTTACGGAGACAATTAAATACGGGGTGTGGAGAGAAAAATCCTGGCAATAAAAAGGGGAAAAACTATACACGATTCAGTTTCGCTTTTTAATTGTTTCGCGATCGGGGTTTTCGGTGGCTTTCTAATCACTTGGTAAATTTAAGAAAAGTGAATTAAAAAAAACTATAGATTATTCCACGTCTGTTTCGGATATTTTTTAACTGAAAGTGATTGAAAATGTAATTTTTATTTTTTTCTGTTACTTTTAAAAGCAGCATGAAATCATTCTGGTAAGAGATTTAACACTAGAACTACCGGACCAGCCATTTTGATTGGCACGCTTCCTTCCAATCACATTAATGTGTGTGGTTAGATAATTCTATTGTGATAAAAGCAGGTAGTTTTAAATATCACATCTTTAGAACGAACCTAAAAAAATAATAAGAGCTAATTAAGTTTTTAGAAATTATTTATAAAACTAATAGCAATGTAAAATGGTTAAAACGCGTGATAGTTCAAGAGACATAAACTACCTTAGGTAAAACTTTATGAAATTAACAAAACTTACATTTTTATTCTAAAGTGAATATTCATCCATTTTTTTATCACAAATTAAAATATCTATGTTATGTAGTGTCATGGCTTATTACAGGGTTTCTCAATTGAATTAAGAAGGGCAGGATACTTTTTCAAAAATTATACTGCACTTTCGTGGAATTGTGATTTTTATTCATGAGTTTGGAGCAAATTTTCTGTACTGTAAAAAATGAAAACATTTTTCATGTTGCATGTTTTGCGTTGTTTTCTTGCATAATCGATCAAGATGAATGAAATTATTAAAACGTTTTCAAAAACTAATAGGGCATTGTAACGACTATTTGAAACTGTTAACGAAGGCAATTTTACTATCTCTGTATAATTAATAGATTCAATTTTCTTCTTGCCTTAATGACCTTCTAGGTCATGCCTGTGTAGCAGATAATATCTAATCTGCTATACAGCTAGTATTAAAGTAACAGCTATTACAGAAATCAGACTTTGGTATCGGTATTTAAGAAATAGACAACACAAGTATGCAACCCAAATTTATAATGACCCACATAAAGTAAATGAGTCCAATGCAAGTAGGCTACATACATGTGCTGCGTAAGCATTGGCCACAACCATTGGAAAAGTCAACAGGTAGAACCCGGATGATTATTTAATAACACCAACTCAAAAATCAAAACTGACCCGCGCAGCGAAGCCCAAAATTGTTTACGAGGCAAAACATGTCCACACTATGACAAAAGCGTTTAAGCGCAAGAAAGTAGGTCAACCCGCGAGGCTCCGCCCAAGAACGACAAAGGCGTCAAACTTAAGCATACTTTTAGAATGATATATAATAAAGTACCGGGCCAAAGTAAGACAGACTTAATCTGGACTTGGCATAGAACGTAACCAATCTGTGTCCGTTTATTTCCAGACCATTGAGTAACGTCTCAATGTGTCCAACGTTCGTAAAGTCAGTAAGATATATCCGCGCTTCACTAATTTCCACCAAGTGATGGAACGGGAAGAAAGTCCGATGATAAGATAGGTGACAAAACAGGTAAAGTCAAAGCCTGTTACACCTGCTATTTCTGTTTTGCTTATTTTCACCCCGTATTCCGTTTGTCAGTACTTGCCATGGTGCAACGATTCCGGATTCCGTAACAGCGCTGCTACCATCAACGTCGTCAAACAACGGCTAGTACAACTATAACTAATATCAAAAATATAATACAAATGTAAGGAATTATTTAGATAAAAAAACACGTTAATTGCACAACTGAATGTTTACATAGGATTGAACTTCTCGTTTTATATCTGTCTATAAACTGTAAAACGCATTTCGACAAAAAATCATCCTTCAAAACTGTTTTGTATTAATGACGCGATTCCATTATCTCGAATGATAATTTGTATGCGGAGAGTTAAGAAAGGTTTTGGCCTTTATGAAGTAAACCCTGCCATTATCACATTTTGCAATGACGGTATAATTAACGTTCTCAAGACGTTTCCAGTGGATAATTACTTTGTTTACATGTTTACAAATCGCTAAACTTTTAATTTTACATACTTAAACTTACTAAAATACTACTATTTACTACTACTACTACTACTACTACTTATTTTATTAGTTATTTATTTAAAAGTATTATATTCAAACATTTTCTAACATTTTGGAAGGGAAAGGCATCTTTTGTGTTAAGAGAAACCACAGCAGAAATAGTCCTAATATAATGCAAAATGTTAATCCAAATTGCACCATGTTGGTGTGCAAATAATTAATATGCTCTATTTTGCTTTGTTCCTCTGGCAACGAGAAGAGCTGCATCGTTCCGAAAGCTTGTCTATCCTGTCGCACAATAACGATGCACAACAGAAGCAGCAGCACCAGCATCAGCTGCTAAACACTGAACAGCTTTCTACACAGGAAGCACAGCTGAACATGGACCCTTCGCAGACACTGATAGTAAAAATAATCATGCAATAGTTATGATTACATGTTTATCCCTTCGCCTCGAGCCGCCATCACATCCCATGCTCGGTTTGATCGGAAAACCGCTACAGAAAACCGGATCATCAAATGCCTTTTCGAATGGGAGCAGAACCGGTCCGGGGAATGGGTGGGTTATCGCTATCATGCCACCGGCAGCAATCGTGATATAGTTAGAGCCTCTCTCTGTGTGTGTGTGTGTGTTTGTGTGAATGTGGTTTCTTCTTTTCATTGATGGCTTCGATGGGGTGTTATGGCGAGCAGAGAGATCAAGGCTGCAGCAATTGGCGGATGCACGTGAAGCGAAGATGACGCGTTGCAGCGAATAATACTTTCCGTAACTCTCAGTGTTTGTTACCCAAAAGGCTTCCGTTCGCTATACTAGTAGCAGCACCACGATCATCATCATCATCATCATCTGATCTGTGTATTAGTAATGATGCGCAAAAAACATCCAAACCTCATCATTTACCTTCTTCATGGTTGAAAAAATCGAAGAAGTCTAGGCTTCTCCTCGGTTTCGGTCTTTATTTGTAATATTTTCTTTTTGGCAAACTGCACCTCAGCGACACGGATACGTACATACGTGGAGGGAATTTTGTTTTATTTGTGCGAATCTCTTCGTTTGGTTGTTGTTGTTGTTTGATGAAATCTGCAAACAATGTGAAGTGTGGGGGTTGACGTTGTCGCCATTTGGTTGAGAAATTTGCAATGTGGCCCCGACACGTTTACTCGCTCCTCTTGTCTGGTGTAGTCGAAAGAAAAGCAAAGAAGAGTGTGTTGCTGCCTGACTAGATATGTAAGCATTGGTGGTGGTGGTGGTGATAGTGGTGGTGTTTGTATGATTATTCCCCTGGAAATATGTTTTAATCATCTGCACATGTGTTGTAGCAGAATAAAAATAAAGCCAATTTTAAAGCAGTTTGTTTGAACGCTGACACTGGCAATGATGCTGTATTTTATTGCTTTAAAAGATTATTTTAATTCTACAAACTCCAAAAATATGATCAATATTTCAATTTCAATTTCAATTCATTTCAACAAGTGAAATGATTTTTATCAGACCCAATCGGTAAATGTGTAATTCAGTCGGATAAATATTTGCTGCTTCCGGCGATCGTGAGGTGCTGCAGCTTTATATCCAGCTGATGCGAATGGGATGGTAAATTATCTGGGTGCAATTATAATTAATTGCTTTATATAGATTTGTTTCGAAAGACGCAGAGATGGACATGAAACGGGGCAGTAAAACTCTTCGCGCTTACTTACAGTCCATTCAACCGTGAAGATTCGTCGACCAAATTTAAACGAGGGAAATTGATGAAACACCGTTGAAAGATGCACAAAAATGGAAAGCGATGGTGTGGGGTGGTGCAGCCGCTTTTCCTTTTTCCACCCATGGTCCATGCACCTGCAATGCAAGCTGTTTCACACGTGGACCCACCCCAAGCCGATCGTTTGCGGTGTGGTGAGTTTTGGGAAGTAGAAGATAGTAAAGAAAGAAAAGACGATGGGAGAAGCAGCTTTTGGGCCGATACGTTAAGACCACTTTTCATTTCACTGGTTGCGCCTATAAAATCCGGTTTGGATGATTTTTTTCCTTCATTTTGCAATTTCGTCGTTTATTTCCCGAAAATCAATCTTGATGTGAACATTCGGTGCCTTCGGATAGAGTAAACTGAGAAGGGTGCAACTATACACTGCATCAGTGAAAGCATGCTGGATTTATACTCGGATGAAGCAATGGATTAGCGCAACTAAGTTTGGGGTTAGTAAAAGTCTATCTTTTCCCTTTTTTTAGTCTATTTGATACTCTATTTATTGCTCAGCTAGCAATGTTTGTTGGTTTATTGTTTTTTTTTTCATTCTTATAATAATAATTTATGGTTTTTGCGAAGCAGAATAATTTTACAGTGTAAAAGGATGTTTTCTTTTAAATATATTTCATTAAACCACATCGAAAAATTTACTCGCAGAAAATACTGTTTTGCATATGGTGGGATCTGAAGGATGTCATATATTAAGAAATGGTGATTCCATTTCCTTTCCAGTGGTCTAAAAACCATCAAAAAGGAATGATATCGTACCCACTTAATTCGTTTTTTGGATTCATAACCAACAGAATATGAGACTAAAAACGAATCAGTAACTTTTCTTCTGGACAACGTAGTTGAAAAATAATGGAAATTCTACATCACCGCCTGCATAGTCCAGACTTGGCACTATTCGACTGCTACTTGTTTGGATAAATGAAAATTATCCAATCTCTTAGTTATCTGCTTGAAATAGGATTTATTTTCGTGCAGCTAATCACAATATAGAATATCCCAGTAAGTCCAAGCACGGTTTGAATGATCGAAATGAATAAAACGGGTTCCGTTTTTTAAGAAATCATTGTTTTAGATAGTTATATTTTCTGTGATATTTTACTACATGCCCGACATGACATTTCCGAGATTTATTTAATTGTATGCCACGGAGTGTACCTTTGAGCTCTAACACTGCTCATACATCACAGATCGTTTGCTAACAATTTTTGATACTTTTTCCTGTGTTTTTCAAACATTTTTAATAGAATTCACTTCCAAATATTTCCCACATTTTCCCGATAATATATTTGTTCCTAAAAATATATTTGTCAGGGCCCAAAGCTTCTCAATAACTGGATTTGTTATTTTGCCCAGAAAGATGACATTTTTTATGGAATGGAATTCACAATTTGTCAAAAAGTCACTAAAAATGTGTACTTTCTGATGGTCAATCCTTTTATTAAAAGACTATGTAAAAAATGTAAAATTAATTTTATTCAAAAAATTACGCACAACATAACAAGTTAAACTGGTAAACTTAATATCAAATTTGAATTTGTTAGCAAAGTATTTGTAGTTGCACTAAAATTATTCCCAATTAATTTTTTATTTGCTACAATTTTGTGCATAAAGCTCCTATACCGTGCATCTCTTGAACTATCTGCGCTCAAGATTAAAATAAAACAGATTAGTTGATGTAATAAGCTGTAATAAGCGGTAATAACACTAAATATGTTCATGTACATTTTGTTATGCATTTGTGCGTTTTTAAGTACAATTTTTGGACTTGGGAACATTCTACCGCCGTGAGTTCGTTTTTTGACTACTGCTAGGCTAGCGGTTTTATTCAACACTTTTCATTTTTTCAAAATTAAAAAATAGCATAACATTTTTGCAGACGATTATGTATCACAAATCTTTTTTTAAATTAACACCTTTTTAAATTATTAACTCCTTACCTTCGCTTAACCTCGATCGATCGCTTGTCAACGATAAAGATGATGCACCAACGGAAGATATTTTATTTATCACTTTTTAATTAGCGTCTCCAATAGACGCTTGAGTTTCCCTGTTAAGATTAACGATGCCAGTATTAACGTGCATACGTATATGAACATACCGATAAAATCGCAACGATCATTTGCTAATCTCAATCTCAAGTCAATGAGGAAATAAATACCACAGACAGTGCATCGCATCGCCGATGAGCTGATGATGGCCGCATTCAATCTCCGTCACATTATCGCTGCCGGGAAAGTAAGTCATGTGCGCGTTATGGTTATTGACATTATAAAAAAAGGAAGAAAAAGGCCATGTTTTATGAAACGTGTGTGCAAGTCTACTGTTTGCGTGAAGGATTGAGAAAAAGCAAGCGAAGCTAGTTTTGGATGCAGGGACAGCAATTGACATTAATCCCTCGGGTTTTTTGCTATGCGAGTTGTATGCATAATCCGCAGTTATTTCGTGTGGGAAAAAAAGTCGCGTATTGCAAATCGTCTCAGCGAGTGCGGTGAAATTGAGGGAATGCACAAGTAATCGGCGCCGTGAAGCCAAACTACACTTCGTCGTATTCTATTTAAATCCGTCCCTTAATGCCGGTGGTTAATGTAAACTTGTGTAAATATTCATCTAACCGGTCGCAATGCTACTGCAAAATGGGTTGGGTGCGAATGGTATAGGAATTGGCAAAACTAGTTAAAAGACAAACAAAAACTGTGCCACGATCGTTGTTTGTTGCCAGCATTCCTTGCAAATGAGACCCATTGTATTGTGTCCAGTCCTGGTAGCTTGTGTGGGTTTATTTTCCCGTCAACCATGCGGGTGAAAATAGAGGCCGCCATTTCACACCCAGCTTTTGATGGTGAAGTTTTTAAAATGGCACTTTACTGTCTTATGAAAACTTTTTCTTTACCATCGTTACCCCGTGTGCAATTGTTTGTCGTGTGACAGTTGATGTGTTTGCCCCTGACGCGGTTCTCTTAATGTGGTCAGTTTGACACCTTCGCTGTTCCATATACCAGCCAGCCAGCCAGCCAGCCCTTTCGGATGGCAGGAAAGCTTTGGATGATTGTGATGATGATGCTTTTTTATTGTTTTATTATATATACACCGTGTCGCGCAACAAGGTCGGTTTGCGAATGACGAAGGAATTCTTCTCATCAGTGTACCATTTTTGGAGCTTAATTTTAACCTTTCACAACACTGAATGGGTGATGTTTCTCTCTCTCTGGAGGTATTTCATTCGTTTCGTTGTTCGTATATGGGGGTTGGTTGGTAGATTAACTTTGTACACGCTGGCGAAAGGATTAGCTGGAAGAAACAACGGCAGCAAACAGCGTCCTTCCGGTGACGGCTTCGCTACAACATAATCTCCATCGGGGTTTAGACGATTGCTCTAGGAAATTCAAACGATCGTACACTTTCGTTGTACGGGTTCAAGTGTCATTCATTCGATTTATCACCTTCCCATTGATCTTATAAACACCTTTCGCTGCCAGTCCGGTTGTTGAACCGAGCCGTTTAATCGAAGGGAAAGGTTTCTTCTACCACGTTATCCGACAAATCACAGCGTCTTTAGCTAATTGGTACTCCGCACCAAGTGTACCTTGGAAAGTGGTACAAATTGGCTAGCGAAGTTAGTAGTGAGAAGTGTTAGCGGAAGTTTCGTGCTACCTCGCTTCGTAGTTCACCTTCTGTTGACTTTGAACCGAATCGAATGGAGAGCGTCAGTACACGAATGGAAAGCCAACGGCGGCTTCTATTTTGCCATCTGGTTTGCCCCCGTTGGATTGATTTGACTTCTCGCATTCCTCTAGCTGTACTTGACCACGGAATCGGGGTTTGTTATGTTGCGTCTCAAATGGTTGTAATTGAGCACTGATCGATCGAATTTCTTCCGTCGATGTGTGAAAATGGACACTTTTTGGCAGTGAATAAAAACATAAAAAGGTCAAACGTTGTACACTGTGATCATCAACCGTTATGTTGAATTTCCCTTTCATTGATCGTCATCGAGTCACGTTACGCAACACGTCTTATCTCACCACCCATTTGTCCTTGAACTGTGGTAATTTTTTCCTCACTTTGAAACGTTGCTGCTAAACGTTTTGTAACGCTTTGATCACAAAATTATTCAAATCCACTTAAGCAACAAGAAGAAAATATATAGGGAGGGATAAAAAAAAGTCCAAACAGTTCGCGCTCCGTTACGATCGCGATGTGAATGTTGCGATAGGGATAATTATGTGTATATTGTAACTTAATTTGGGTGATATGAATTTTGAAAGCCGAATTTGTTTCTATCCCACACATCAGAGGGGATAGCTGTACGATAAAACTATGCAAACGGCACAGGTATATGATTAACGGAGCGGTTAATTGTGTGATGGATCGCTTACTTACGCAGGTGCGTCGAGGCGCAAGAAAGCAACAATAACATGTTAACATTAGCCGTTGCGCTGCTGTATGATAAATCCTAAAGTGGGTAAAAATACGCATTTTTAATTTATAGTTGATGTTTTTGTGAGGGCGCTGATTTACTCAAAAGGGTGTTTTATTTACTATGAAACTTCAACTATTCTTGTTGAAATGTTCAGATGGTGTTAATTTTGATTTGTGTTTTTTTTGGCCGTCAAATAAACTTTATTGTGAAGTATTATCTGTGCAAAAGATGCATTTGTGGCTCAAATCTAATATCCATTAAAGTGTGGTGTATTTGATGGGAATGCTTGCAGGTAGTTTACTACGAGCCGCTTGATAATAATAAGACGTTGTTTTTTTTTTAAATTTCTTATATTTTTTTTATAAATTTAATCTTTTAAAATTACCTTTTATCTTTTATAAACCTAATAATTAAAGATGGGTGGCCAGTTGTGATAAACGGCGTCGGTTCCACACGACAGGACCGGATATCGGATAACTTTTTCTAGTACTTTGTAAGACTTTAGTTACACGAACGCATTTCCCAGTACGATGTAGTGATTGAGATATAGAAGAAAATTATATTCTTTGGGTGGGAATTTGGAGATCTAGGCACTACGAACCCGAGTATTAGCAGAACTATTTATAGATAGATGTTTTACGCTGTCAAAGAATGTTTAATAACAGTTTATAATGGATTGATTAAATTATAAAATAATCAACAAAACAACATGGGTAAAAAAATCGTTAGACATGAGAGAGTAAAATTTTTCCGCCATTACTCATACTCAACTCTTCTTTACTTTCGGGTGATAAAGGCGATGCTTCATGCATATCAAACCATATCAGTTTGTGCAAAATAAAAATATTGTGTTGCATCTGTTGAGCATTCCAAAAAGGATATCGACGATAGCAATACGGTAATATTGCTAAAAATGTGGCATTCAATCTTGTCATTCGTACCGAAATTTGCAGCCGCACCACACGACGGTACACAAATTCGAACCCCACCGACAGTGGCCGTGGTTGTGGGAAGGTTGTAAGTAATCCATAAGCAGTAACGGTTATTTAGTCAAAGTGGTTCCAGTCCGTTTCCTTTCGCGCGACGTGAGTGGAAACCATAATCAGTAGTAGTCGCAGCACCGGGTTGAATGCGAGATTCAATTTTCAAACCATACATTTCGGTTGCAGTAAATGGCCACACTCACACTCGCGCGAAACTTGCTACTAAACGTGTACATTGAATATCATCAATGCATTTGCCGGATAGGAATAGTGTGTAGAACCCGAATGGCCGTATGGTTTGATTTGTGACATTCGGCAAACAGCACCATTTTCCTCCCAGAGAAACAGAAAAAAACTCCCTTTGGCGGTGTCTCTATGAACCTGACGGCGTCATCACCATCATCGGCGTTTCGATTTCGGTCACGGTCTCCATAAAGAAGGGCGGCGAGACAAACATCACTAACGGAGGAAACACCGAGTGGTGAAGGTGATTGACGTAGGCAAAAGGTGAACGTTCCCAAACCCGGCCAGAACCTGACGGTGGTGTTAAGTGTTATTCGCACCTGATTCTTCGACGGCAACCAAAACCATACGGCGGTCATGCCCTGCCGGAGGGTTGTTTTGGTACATAGAAGCAATGAAACAGGGACCCCGCGGAAAGAAAATGTGGCTGAAATTCTTTCCCCTTTTCGAGTCATTTTGCTTTCGGACCGGCACTTTCCTTCTTTGCATCGTTTTTTTTTGGTGGTTCGGTGTGTTTTGGTCGGTGGCGATGTTTACATTTTACCCACATACATAACTTAACCAAGACGAAGAATTTATATATATATTTATTTTATTCCATTTTTCTGTAATTTACACCAAGGGTCGTCGGTCTCGATGGTCGTGTCGATGTGTGTGTCGGTGGATGCGGGATTGGAATTGATTAGGGTGGCAACTGGTTTCGATGTTGTGTTCCATGTGTGCCAATGCTCTAGCCCCATACCAATAACCCACTAGGCTGCACCGAGTGTCAAAGTCCTAATACAGAATCTTGGTGGGTTGTTATTGTGCCTGCACCATGGTCTCATGTATTTAAACGATGATAAACGTATGCATTCAACGTAGAACAGAAAAACCAATGCGCTTGACACGAGAGCGGCAATTAAAATGTATTTCTAAGCTGTGTTAATGATGTTGTGTTGCGAGGCCAGATAAGCGTTCGTTGAGATTAGCATCAGTAGGACATTATTGTTTCTGTTACAAACAAATTAAGTGGAACGCGATGGAATATTTTGACGAATGGAAAATGTGTACAGCGCTGGCGTAAAAGGATGTTCGGAAGATATTAACATATAGTTTAAGTTATTCTGTATATTATATAATTTTTATAATTCATAATCACCTAAATTCGAATAAAAACCCGTTAAAGAAGATCGTTAAACGTGGGGCGGCCCGGTGGTGCATGTGAAAAACGGCGCCCGTGCACACGGCAGGGACCGGGTTCAAATCCCATCCGGACCGTCTCCCCGTAGCATGGACTGACTATCCTGCTACGTGGTAAAATAAGTCTTGATACGGCCAGGCCGTTCTAACCGAGCAAAAAAAAAAAGATCGTTAAACGTATCAAACTGTACTTTAATAATTTTGGGTGTATCAGTAAGTTTCAGGCGTTTCAGAAAATACTGGACACTGGACAGAAATCTCTTGCTGAAAGCTTGAATATTTGTAACATCTCAACCGTTAGCTTATGATTTGTAGCAAATACGCATTATTTTCGTGCTTCTTATTCTTCTTAGTTATTCAAAAACGATGGTTCGAACTTTGAGGACAAAAAGCGCTTCGGTAAAGTGAAGAATTGAAGAGTTTGTTATGAGCGAATCATTGTTATTCGTATGAAGAGTATGCGGCATAACAAACCTATTTCCTGACATTAAAACCATTAAAATTCGCCATAATTGATAGAAATTAAATACCAAATGAGGATATCAATTTTCACAAAGGTATCTTCATATGGAGCGATGTGAAGTTTACTGTATCCATTGTCTATGGAATGTACCATTTTAGCGAACCGAACTACATAAGTCGTTCGAAGAGGACATTACAGCAAAATAATAATAATAATAAATAAATTAGGCTAGAAAATGAGATGAAATCCCATCCGGAACGTACTCCCGTACTCAGAATTAACTACCCTGCTAAATAAAAGTCAAATAAAAATCAAGGCAAGCCAGAAATCCTCTTGAGATACTCGTGCCACAAAAGAAGAAAAATATATTACTAAGTGTCGTAATAAAGTTTTTAAAAATTTTCGCGAAAAAAATAACAACAACAACTTGCTTTGTACACCCAATACGAGTGAGTGCTCTAATATTTTAAAAATATAATTTACACTCCTCGCTTGAGAAGAAATGTTTAAAACCAATTGTGAAAAGTTATCAACCAAACCAAGCATGTGTTGCCAGCCGGAGGTATTGCACAAAACCACCCACCTCTTACTCGACCGGCACTGGCACTGAAAGAGTGTGCAAGCTCTTTGCAGCACGTTTCCTCCTGGGCGCTGGAACGAACCATCCATCGCCACACAGAGATCGCACCATCATACAGCAAATGAAGAAATAAAATACGAACAAAATGAATGATCATTCGATGCGTGGTACTCGCTCTCCCCCGGCCAATTGCTTTATGATGCGTAACGATAGTTTGGACGCGATGGTTAATAAATTGACCCGCTTCGAACTGTGCAACCCGATCGTTTGCGTAACGTTATGAAAGCCCATTGGAACGGAAGCAAACGTGGGTTGTGGCGCTCTCCGTTATCGTCCGTTGGCACCGGTTGGCAAAATTCCGCCCCCTTTTATGTTTCCGAAAAAGTGTGGCGTTTTGCTCTTAAATACAGCCAATAATGTTTTTTTTCTATCGAACGTTATCGTTCGTGTGGTGGGTGGTTGTTGCAAAGGAGAGAGTAAACTTATAAAAAAGATACGTACAATGCGAGCAGGTGCATGTGTAAAATTGGTGTTTTGAAGCAGATAATTAATGTGTCTTTTTCCTTGCCGCTCTTTTGTTTCCCATTGCAGGACTGAAAAAATTTCTCGCCCAATACCCGGCCCTGTTCGAGATTAATGGCGACTTTGTGCACATCAACTCGTACCAATCGAGCAGCATGGACGATTCGTCCGTATCGGGCAAGCGGGACTACATCAAGGAGGCGAAAGATTACTTCAAACACAAGCTGCTACAGTATGGCAAAGGGACGGAAGTGCCGATCCGCAGTCTGCTGGGCCATCGGAGCCAAGCGTCGCCCCAGGTGCGCCACATCTCCGGTCAGCACATACGCGAGTTCACCGAGTTTCTGCTGAAACATCCGGACACCTTCCAGGTGATCGACAACGAGAACGTGGTGCTGGTCGGTTGCGAAGATGAGGAAGAAGTCCCGGCCTCGGAACGGCTTCATCTGCCCAACTCGACGATCGATACACAAGCAACCCAACAGTTGCTCGATTCGTTCGCACAGGTGATCGAGATCAAGGGCCCGATCTTGGTCGATCAGCTCTTTCACATGGTCACGTCCAACTATCCACAGGAGCAGTGGTTTCACATGTTTAAGAATCCGAGCGATCTGAAGACGTTTCTGAAGCTGTTCTCCGATTGCTTTCACATCCAGTCGAATCTAGTCACGCTGCTACAGAAACCCAAACTGTCGGATGCGCACATCCGCCAGGCGCAGGATAAGTTGAACCTTTCGAATAGCACGTTCGGGAGCAGTAGCACACACAGTAGTTATAGCATAGGAAACATGACCGGCACGTCAGCCGGCAGTCCCCAGAACAGCTTACAAACGTTCGGTGGCAGTGGTAGCATTGGGTTTGGTAGTGCGAACGGTAGCAGCAACACGAGTCGGACAGCTTCGCCCAAAAATATGATCGGAGATTTCAAGCTGAACGAACCGGTATCGGTGGGGCTGGTTGGAAGCAATGCCAGTGCGGCCAACAATGTTGCTTCGCTCGCTGCAACCATTAAGAGTGAGCCCAACAGTGGGTTTGATAGTTTGCTGATAACGAACGATTTCAAGATGGAAATCCTATGTCCACGGAACTGTCCGACAGTAACGAGCTACGGGAAGCTTTCGTTGTTACCTCCCAAAGGTAATACGAACGATACGGGTTTTAACACACTGGTATCCTCCGGTGGAAATGTGCCCGAATCACCAAACAATGGACGCGTGTTGGTGAACGATAGGATCGCTAATCACCAACAGTCACAGCAACCGACACAACAGACGGTAGGGGGTGTTCCGAATCCGAAAAATCAAACACTCAAACAGCGTATCAACAGTCTCGTGATCAAAACGCTAGCCGAGAATCTGGAGAAGGACAAACACTCGATGGGTGCGATACAGACGACGACAGCACAGCATAATGTTGGTGGTACTGTGTCGACAGGGACTGGAACGGGCACTGGTGGAAGCACGGGCGGACAGACGGGTGCGATGTCACCGACGCCACCGGCAACGGGTGGCAATCCGGTACATTCGAACAACTACTTCATCGGTGATACGTGGAAGATCAAGGTGCTGCAGAATACGCGCGTTATCTCGACGGTGAAGGAATCGCTGTTTGTCACCAATGCCATCCTAAAGTCAGCCCTCGAAGAGCAGGCGATCGTATCGTTCGACTGTGAGGGCATTAATCTCGGTGTCCGCGGGCAGATCACAATGGTGCAGCTCGGTACGACACGAGGGGAAGCGTTCATATTCGACATTACCACCTGTCCCGATATGGTGGTGGAGGGTGGGCTCAAGGAAATACTGGAATCGGAAAAGGTGATCAAGGTGATACACGACTGCCGGAACGATTCGGTCAATCTGTTCAATCAATTCCAAATCCTGCTCCGGAACGTCTTCGATACTCAGGTAAGGACGATTTGTGTGTGAATTGGTCGAAAGAGTCAGAAACAGGGCACATATTTCGTAACGCCATTTGATTCCCATTTTGCGTTCCAGTCTGCGCATGCTGTGCTGCAATTCCAGGACCAGGGCAAGCAGGTGTACAAGGTGAAGAATGTGTCCCTCAATACATTATGCGAGATGTATAATGCAACCGTTAATCCGATGAAAGACCAGCTGAAGAACGTTTATCGGCGTGACCAGAAGTACTGGGCACGAAGGCCATTGACAAGGGATATGCTACTGTACGCTGCCGGAGACGTGCTGATACTGATCAACGAGCAGCTATACCTCAACATGGCGACGTAAGTGTGATGCCGTTTGTGAGGTTAACGGCTAGGACCGTTCGATGTCCTGTATTAATTGATTTTCTTTTCGTATGAGTACAGCTCCATCAAGCCAGAGTACCGCGAACTGCTGTCGGAGCTTTGCACTGAGCAGATTTTAATGTTAATCCGCCCAGTGGATGTAAAAATGCGCAAGAAGCAGCGTAAGGTACGATCGGAGATACAGGATCTGAAGGTGAAGCTGAAATCGGCCAGCAAAAACATTGTCCTAAGCAACAGAGAAATCCGACTGTTGAGGTAACGTTACATCACTGTACTATTTGTTTGTGATTATTTTCTTACTTTAAATTCTGTGGCACTTCGTTCCATCTACAGGTACATGGATTTAACGGAAGAGGAAAAGGAAAAGTTACGGGTGTCGTACAAGGTGGCAAAGAAGCTAGATAAGCTGGAAAATTACGATCGCGACCGGTGCGATCAGAGCGATTCGGATGACGAGTGTGACGTCACTGAGCAGGACTACCAAAGCATGGATAGTGTACCGTCGGACAATTCGCTACCGGGCACGGGGACGGGTACTGCTGGTAGTGGTACATTCTCACCGAAAAATTCGGAACCGCCCAGCCTGACGGAATCGATGCAGCTAATGGACGAAATCCTTTCCAACACGACGATGGATCGGATGGCAAAGATTGACAAGCTGGAAGCGATTCTTTCTGCCGCCACACTGCTGCCAAACGATCAGGTAGTTTTTTTTTGCGGAACGATCAGGGGTGTTTTATAGCATGCACAGTTTATAATTTGCAATTTGATCTACCGGTTGGTTTTAGTCAAATAGGGGCTTGGCAGCTATATTCAGCAACAATTAAAAGCATTCGGTTGAGCATCAATTTTTCCTGGGTGTCACTGTATGTTTGGTGGGATCAATGAATTGACTGTAAACTGGATGGAAAATTTAAAATGTGTCAAAATTCATCTCAACAAGAAAACTCATGGCAAGTTGTAGAGATAGTACTTTGTAACCTGGAGAACATATAATTATTATTTCAGTACATAATTAATCCATCACAACGACATAAACCAACCGGTAGATCTAACAATGTAAGCTTTTATTAATGTTTTGCTGTTCAATCACAAAAAACTGTTGTGTACAAACCATACACATTTTTATTAGGCTAATATTTGGCAAATGGTGTATGCAGTAAGTGCTTACAATCGTTCAATAACACTGCCATCTTTTTTGGTTTTCAGCTATGAATATTATCTTTTGACTATTAGTTTAATTGCGTTTTATCAAGATTTTGTTAGAAGAAATGTGTTTAAATTTCCTGCCAGTTTCGTTAGGATCTGAATTTATGTTTTAATATTCATTAGTGATTTTTGTATTTATTTCTTCATTGCTATCTTTTCCATATTTTGCCACGTTTATTGTAATGTTTTATTGATTTGTTCTTGCTTTTCTTTATTTCATGACACCTTCTAGTCTTTTGCTGACACAATGTCCAGCTTCAATGCCAATACGATCGTAGTAACTAACGATAATATTCTACAGCCTGCAAAGGAAAAAGACGCCATTAAAGGGTAAGTGTGTGATCACCAGTCACGAACTTCCTCCTACGTAGCTAAACGTAGAAAATTTCGTCTCTATTAACATCCCTTCATTTTCGTTCCACTTTCAGCCGTGTGAGCAAACCCAGCTCAAAGATAGCGGCACGGTTGCAACACTCGATCACTCCACCGCCACCAATAGCATCGTCCGGTTACGGTGTATACCACCAACCGACGGTGCCGGTGCCACCGAAGGAAATGAAGGAAGCAGCCTGCCAGACGCTCAGCACGGGCGATATTGTGATTACGAAGATATTCTTCAAAGAGGACCAAGACAAGAAAGCTCAATCGGACAAGGCCAACACCAACACCACCACGACCGCCATGCCAGTGGCAGGCGAAATGCTCAAAAAGAATGGCACCACTGCTGGGGGTGAAATACTAATGAATGCGTCCAGCCCACAGCCACAGGCGCAAAGTGCCTGAATGAGTGAAACACGGCATCGTTAAGGAGGATGCCGCGCACTATTGTATTTGTTGCTGTCGGTTCAGAACCGATCACGATCACGTTCGAACATGATGTGGTCCTAACAAGGCGATAGTTAAGCGTACTTTGCAAGAAGTGGACCATTGCGTGTGTGTGAAGTTGAGTTAGAAGCTGATTAGAAGTCTAAGGTTGCAAGGTTTCTACGGTGACCACCCGTACACGTTTTGATAATCTAACGAAGACGAAGCAATAATTTATGTGCGTTATTTATTAGACCCTTAGCAACAAGAGGAAACGTGTGGGCCTGAACACTTTCTTCGCACGACATTCGACAACATAATGTTCTGTGTGTGTTTTTTTTTGTTTCTGGTTGCCCAGGATACATTGACTCAATCATACACCGAAAACCATATTGTGTAGTGCGTAGTAGACATATATTTTTTATTCGATATATTTATACCCACGATAACGAAATTCCCGCGAGTGAGAATGAACACAAGTAGGCTACGTTGATGTGTATGGTGAAAGGGTTGATGGTTTCCTACGTTATTTTGTTTGGAAGCAAAGCTACTACTACAACTATAATGTGTGATGAATTAAGCGCGTGTGTTGTTCAGTGTGCGTTAGATTGTTGTGCGCGCGCGAAGAAAGCGGGTTACGAACGAAAAACTAATATGAAGTGCGAAGAAAGATGAGTTTAATCCATCTGTTTGGTTGGGTTGGTTTGAAAAGCCAATTCACGTTTTTCCCGAGTGAAACCATTGTAAAGCGATATACATGGCAAATACTGGATGGTCAGATGTAGGAAAGTATGTAACCAATTTCAATCGTGATCGTATGCCAACTTTGGTAAAAAAATGGGTAGAAAATTTGATAGTTAACATACCCTTGAAACATACACAATACCCTTTATATAAACAGAGATAGACTTACAGAACTATTTAACTGAATAACATTTCAATCAAAGCAAGCGAAGGTTTGATGTTGGATGTCAGCAGCATACTCAGCAACAGCAGCAGCAGGAGCAGCAGCTACTATATATCGTTATACACACATGCGCCTCTTATGTATAGATTTGTGTACCGGATACGTTATACGCTCATTAGACAGAACAACAAAACACAAAACATAGTGAAAGCAAATGAACTGTCACTGTACTTGGCTGCTATATAAAAGTTAGATGAGTTTTTGGAATTATAAGCATTGACCAGAAGGGGAAGGAAAGGATATATATCTTTTGTAGCATATCTATTATGCATACACTAGCATAGTGTAGTGGACATATCATTTGTTTCGCGGTGATCACCTCGGTGGTTGCTTTGATTCATGGGTGAACTAACATTTATACTAACGTACCATCGGGAAGAAAGGTAAATCATTAGTAATTTTGCTACACCGTAATAAGAGTACTAATTAAGCCCGGAATTGTGGCAAGTAGTAGCAGGTATCCGATAGTTTGCTTATCGGCTTAATATATATATATATATATATATACACACACAAACACATACTTATTGTGCGAGGTGCCGACAGAAAGATAATGTTTAGCGTGAAACAATATGACGGGTTGAGTTAAGTGCTATGCGTGGTGTAGTGTTAAATGAGAGAAACTAACGAAAACAAAAAACAACCACAACAACACCCTCTAGTATTGAACTGATACCGCAAACGAAATGAAAATCGAAGCGAGATATGAATTAAAAACAGATAGAAAACAATTGAACTATGTATGTATGTAACCCGTAGTGGAAGGTATTTATACAGCAACAAAAACACAACGACAAGCAATATATGCTTTTGGCGGACAAATAATGTGAGGAAACTTTAGAACGAGACTTTCGAGGAAATTATATTACTTATATTATACATACGAAATTGATAAACCGAATTGTGGACTAATGTCGGACTATATATATATATATATGTACGGAAGCAGAAAGTTTTTGTTTGCGGAACGGACGCCGAACAGCGTTTGTGGAATGTTATAGGAACAAATAAAAAATTGTACATTTGCTAAACTATTATTTGTTTTGTGGGAATTTATTTTTGTTTTCGTTCGTAACATTGATGGGATTATATGTTTTCTTTTCGCTGGAATTTCTATCGCAATGATTTTATTTTACAAGCTCGCTAGCTAGCTCGTGTGGTTTGGCGCAGAAAGAAGTTAATTTACTTGTTTTGTTTAAAATAGTATCACTCGTACTCGTTATTGTACGTATTGAAGCAAAACTATTCCCTCATCTCTTCCCATTCTTTGAATTCCCTATTAGGTTCAAACGAAATCATTTCAAGAATTTTACCAAGAGAACATACAACTGATGAAGCTCTCTACTTTTTAGGTGAATTTTTGCATTTTGCCTCTATCATTCCGTGTGCTCTTGTTACTCAAATTATTCCAATAGGAAATTTTGTCGCAAACGAACAGGGTTTAACGCTTTGAAATATTTCTATGTTTTCTTTCGAGACACATTGAAATATTTCACAGCTATATGCAGGTAGCTATAGCGACCTCTAACGATGGGTACTGAAACTACATGATTTTGAATTTGAATATTTTCCGTTAAACCGGCGGTATTTGGCGAGTAGTTTTGTTTATAAAATTAATCCAATGGAACTTCTTTTTTTATCAATTTCTTTCATTTACTTAGATGTTTTCTTAAACAAAAACAATGCCTCCGATAACAAAACACAACCAGAACAAATGTTTTAATACAAGTGCATTAATTTATTGAAATATTAAAGACAAAAGTAAAAAACGATTCTTTTATCCTTTTCCGTTGTTCTTGTGTGTATTCACTAGCTTTCGTTCAGACACTGCCCACAATGCGGAAAAAGAACGTCGAAAAATTGAACAGCCGTTTATGCTAAAACCATTTTATAAGAAAAAAAACGAAACTTAAACAAAATCCTACCAGGGAAAAAAGCGTGACATAAGTTGAATTGCTACTTTTCTTGCTGCTAAACTGCAAGTTTGTTTTTTGTTCTTTTCGTTTCTTTGCTTTGCTCCTCTCAATACACTACGCACGCAAACTTGCCGCAAGTTGGCGCATTTTTCGTCTGTTTTTGTAGAAGTTGATATATTTCCTTCCTTGTTGTTGTGATTTTTCCTTCTACCATACACGCGTCACATAAAGCGTCAATTAGTAGCCTGTGTGGTTTTAGCTTTTCTTGTTTCGTAAACTACAACATACTTTCATTGTGTATTTTGATTTGTTTAGTATACTTAATTTTCCAATTGTGTTCTAATCGTTCTTTGTTCGAATCAAGCCTACCATTATGCTTCGGAAGTGATATTTGTTTTTCTTGTTTTCCACTAACACTTACATTGTACAACTAATAGGGAGAAGTCTATATAGCTACTAAACTAATTACTGTTTCTTCTCCGCATTTTTTTTCTTCACCTTCAAATTATTGCCTGATAAGCAAGTAAAAACTCTACTCTCAACAGCTCTTACATGTTATTATATGCGCTGCTGCCTTTCCTAGCTTTCTATTCCTTTATGTATTTATACTAGCGTTTTGTCTATCAATCTCTCCCTTTCCATTCCCCAACGCGGAGAAAAAAAAGCAACATAAAGAAAACAGACAAAACCATGCTAAAGTGATTCTAAAACAATTTCGTATAAACGTGTGTCCTGTTTGTATGATCTGTTTGCCTATTACCTTCTTTTACCCATCAGCGACACGTAATGGATGAAGATGAACGTAAAGTAAGTGTAAATGAGACAGGAAAATGAAGAAAATACACACATAAAATGAATGTATCGTGTCTCACAAGCATTAAACATAATTTTTGGTACTGAAGAAGAGCATATTACAAAACAAAAAAACATAAAATAAAACAAAAGAAATAGAAACAAACAAACATACGCAAAAGAACACAAGGACAAAACGATATCCTGCTGTGTGTATGATGTCTGCTGTTGATGGAGAGATGTAGCAAAAGAAGAAAACCGTACCGTTTCCTTCTCGATCTATTCTTTTACGAGCGTTTCTCTATCAAGCGTATCTTCGCTTTCCAGTGCCCGGGAAATACAGTCGAAAAGGGAAAGTGCTACTACTATGCCTATATGCTTACGGGAGCGTAATGATAAAGCATCTTATATAAACAAAAAGAAAAATTATCTCTTCCGCACTAACGGCTAAACGGATGCCTTCAATTATCATTATCAGACGCAGGCACACCTTCCTTTCATGGTGCATAGTAAATGTGTTGCCCGGTTTTGTAAGTATTATTTGCTGATCATTTACAGATTTTCTACCGCTGGTAGTAAATTTACATCCGAGCAGTGTTGGTTGTAGTTTGATGATGATGCGGTTCGATAATAATTACAATGCGAATGATTGTGAAATGCATTAAATTATTTTGCACATAAAGCATGTAAAAGAAAGACAATCAAACCTGATAAAATAATGCTAGCCGTGGGGAAAATATGTATACAATAAAACATGTACCACACAAGCGGTACACTATTGTTAAGGATGTGTCAATGTAGATGCTGAATGCTTTGGCGCACACCTGAGCACCACATTGAACGGGTTTACATTAAGTCCTATTATCATCATCATTTATCGTCAACGGGTATAAGTTATTCGCTTCGTTAACTACACACTAACATCCGATCCGGGCTGCACAAACGGAATCAAGCAGCTGATTGCGAGAAGGCAAACGCGCGTGGATTACTATCTCTTCACCTTCGTCCTTTGAGAAACATTTAAACACGCCAAACACGGCGAAAAAGCGAGGTTGAGGGAATTACTAGAACACGGACATTGAGAAGAAGAGAGCACTGTATGTCCCGTGCGCGTATTTTCATGGTTTTGCTTTATCAGAAACGGGGTTAATAAGCAAGAGAGCTCGGTTCGGTAACAGGTTGCTGCTCACACTACCCGGGTAACACTCGGAGCGATCACAAACCTATGAAACCATCGATCTTGCCGGGCTGGTTGCACCACCGACCGTCGGATGAACGGGTACAGTCGGAATCACACTATCCTGCTGTTGCTGCTGGATGCAGGTATTGGAAGCGGTAGCACTACTGCTAGCGGCGAGACTGTTGCCAGTGGAGTTGGTGATAGTGCTGGTGGTGCTGTTGTTGGTAGTGCCATTCGATGAGGATAGTGGTGCCATCGGGATGTCCACGTTGGTGGTGGTGGTGGTAGTAGTGGCGGCCGAATCACGATCATCCAGGGGTGAGATGAGAGCAGCACTGGATTTGACCGGCGATACCATGGAACCGATCGGGGAAGCCGAGGTAGCCGATACGGACGAGGAGGGCGGTGTTGAGGTCGGTGCGGATAAGTTGGCGGAGGATAGTGGATTGGCAAACAGGACACCTTCATACTGGACGCCGTTAAACTCCATCGTCACCACAAGCTTCTGGTCACCCTTGCTGGCATCACCTGCAAAAGAAAAAGGCGGATACAAAAAGTGTTATCAGTAAGAGGTTATTGAGGTGAACGGTGAAATTGGGTTTTATTCAGTATGTGTGTAGGGCTCATGCTAAGGTTAATGACAACCGTAAGGTAGTACAATTTGTTCCAGTTCTTGAGATACGTGTTACAGAAAGCACTGCTAAACATGTTTCATCCCTGAAGATCATTCGAGTGAGCTTATTATCACAGTATTAAGCGGTGTACTAAGAGGTGTTCTATTATTCCACTTCATCTTGAGAAGAATCCAGATATTTTTCCAACTTGCTCTGTTCACCTCAGAAAACTCCTCAAATTTCGTTAATGATCTTGTTTTATCTAATAAATACCAAATTAAAACATTTCCTATTGGTTGGCTTACCTCGACTGATCAGCTTAAACTGCATTCCAGAAATTCCGAGCGGTGAGCTAAAGGGATCGGTCAATCCTGTACCAGTTCCACCAAACTTAGCCGAAAGATTATTCTTCGAATGGTGCAACTCACTGTCCGGTGTCAAGCTGAGCCGGTCACCATTTTCATGCTTTAGAAGTTCCCGCGCGACACGCGATTGCGATTGCAATTGCCTTTGGTGAAGGTGATGCTGATCCAACAGCTGTTGGTGTTGTTGATTTTGCTGTTGCTGCTGCTGCTGCTGCTGCTGTTGTTGATGTTGCTGGCTCTGACGCTTCAACTTATCAGCACTATCACAACGTAGCCGCTCACGATCCAGTATGCTTAGATCCAGTGTTGCCAGACTGTGCTGTTGCTGTTCACGCTGTGCTGCAACCTGCTGCTGAGCGCGTTCCCGTTGTTGCTGCTGCTGCTGATGCTGTTGCTGTTGCTGAAGATGATGATCGGCAAGGCTGAGTGCGAGCGGGTGCTGATTAACGGCTGCGGCAGCGGCAGCAGCAGCAAACTGCGCGCGCAACATGTCTTCTTCCGTTGTTTCGTCCTCCATCTCGTCTTCCTCGTCATCGCCATCATCGTCTAGTGTGGGGCGGCGTCCATGGGTACCATTCTCGCGCAGGTTGATCGGCGTGCTGTCCGACCGGGCATCATCTTCATCGTGCGAGGAACTGTTTAGCTTCTGTGGCGTTAGCGACCGGTTGTGATGCGAATGGTGATGATGGTGGCTACGTTTGGCCGGCGGTCCTAATCCATTTCCATAGTCACGCGGATCGCTAAAATCAACCGGATGATCCCGGTCGCGTTTGATCGATGACATTGCATGATCAGGAGATTCCGAAAGATCGAGAGCACTGTTACGAACGAGAAATGATAAACAGGTTAGGAATGGGCTGCAACAAAAAAATTGGAAAGTTGAAAAAACCTTACCTCTGCATATTGTTTTCCGGGCTAGTGTTAAGCGAGTTCGGTGGACTATTCGGACTCGGATTGTACATGTTCCAGAGTGCCACACGCGAAATATCGATCGCATTCAGGGCGGATAGTTTGTCCGGACTCTGTGCACGGCTCATCTCCTTCGGCTGGAACATCTTGATGTAGTTGAGCATACGTTGCTCAAACTCGGCCGGCAATATATTCGGCATTTGGGCGACCGGTGGTAGCAGCCGGTGATGGTGCTGCTGCTGGTTGACGTGTGACACCAGCGACAGGGGCGGCATCTGTGAAATACCCTGCGGAATCGGTGAGCGTTGTACGGATGGCTGTGAAAGAAAGGCAGAAACAATGCGGAGAAATGTTGAAAGCCGTTCCGTTCACTTTTACATTGTATTTTCCGATGCGAAGGATAGATCGGTTCCTTACGATTTAATGAATGGAGTAACAACCATCGATCGAACGGTTGTATGAATGAATTCCATTTCCGTTGTTCCGTCGATGTTTGGTGTAGTATAAACGCAAAACAAACAACAACCGATTGGATCACGTGGAAGACCGATTAGTTCTCGGTTGCCTCGGTTGATTTTATGTATAATGTGTGCATTGTGTGCTACTATTACCATTGCTACTCAATCCCATTATTCGACATGCCATGTAAAACCTCATGTGGTAAGCGGATCGAACTACTGAAACGATCGTGTGCGCTTGTATGTTGCTGTTTACCAAACGGGCAGGGAAGAAAATCATTCTTCCAAGCAACACACTTGCTGGGACCCTGTCATCCTGCGACTGTACGAAGTTGTCGGAACACGAATCACTACCAATAACAGTAAAACAGCGATATTTTGATCCATGCTCCTCATCGTGGCGTACGGAAGTTTTGCGATCGTTTCCAGTTGCAACATGAGCATGAATCAAAGTTTATTGATTATTGGCTATGTTTATGGTTTTGCAGATGGTTCATAAGACGGTCGGTCGTTAAAAAAGGGATGGCTATTATTTTACGCACACCGATCAATTGCAGCTGCCCTTTCTGGTGGCAATAATATTGCTAGCAGTAACATTGTTTTGAGAAGAGAAGGTTTCATATAAAGGGGATGCATTGTTAGTAGCAAAATGTGTCACCCATGTATCTTGTATAAACGTACATAATTATTGAACATTAAATCAGTTGAGATACATTGCCATCCTATAGCGCTAAGGTTCATAAAAGATTGATTGTTTACTTTATAAGAATTTGAATAGTTAATTTCCTCTAAATTAAATAACTTTCTATACAAGAAATTCTCATTTGATTAGATGTCCTTCAACATTGCACCTAACGCAACTCTTGCAACGAGGACACTGAGACAGAGAATGATGCGTTTGACGCACCTGTATCAACGACGACCTACGCTAAGCATTGAGAGCTGCTTATATTGCTTCATATCTCGTCAAGCGTCTCCTCACGAAACGAAACTGTGCTGGGTGTATGAAGCTATGTACGCGTCCGTTGCACTTACCGAATCAAACTGGCCATAGCTAGAGCGACGACCCTCGCGTCGGTTGCCATCGATGGCCGCCTGCAGCTCGGCCGGTGTGCTCAGGTTCTTCTTCTCGCATTCGTACGGATAGAGATACTTCATATACCTGGGAAGAAGAAAGAAGAAAAAAACAAGCAAAAGGTTAGAAGATTCAAAGAACTTTAAGAAGAATGTGTCCACCAGCGCATCTCGATGACGCCTCGCGGTGATGAAAATGGTTGCATATGGTTATACCCGATCCTCTTATGCTTATGCTAGCCGTTGGCCGATGACCAATGCGTGTCGGAAAACGAGTAGACGAGGGATCCCGAAGAGTGAGTATAAATATTAATTCATCGAAAGATGCTCCAACCACTAGCCACTTGGCTCTGTCTTGGCCCGTCTGTTGGCGGGTGTGTTCTAATTGACTGTGTAAACATATTTACATGCATTGCATGCTGCATCTAGCATATAAAACCAGTATTTTATAACGGACGCAACGGTCTCGAGATGGAGGAGTACAGGTACAAATGGTTGTAGGGCTGAAGATATCTTACGGAGTATAGTCCTACGTGGCGACAATCATCGCGTTTTACGCATTAGAAGACATGTTTAATAATCTAATTTTGTCTTTTATTAAGGCTCTAAATATTTACGTGTTTTTCATTATTTTGAGAATGTTGGGAAATTATATTTTTTCCAGTTGTGTTTATTTAAAGTTATTTTTGCATTTAAGTATCTGTTATTTGTCTTTCCTTTTGTTATTAATTATTTTATTGTGGTATATCATGCTCTTGAATGAAATTTCAAGAGTTGAATTACACTTATAATTCTGTTTCTTTTCCGAATATATTTTATAGGAAATGTCACATACATTATTTTTGTTGAATTGTATGATTTTAGACTCCTATTTCGTTTTGAAAAAAGTAAATTAAATAAACAGTATTATCTAATAACAATAACGATTGATACATACACATTGGGAATAGAAATAAATTCAATTTAAATTCTTCAAAACGAAAATAATGATGACCTAATATATCCAATTGCCAAGACGTTGTGTTCGAACCAGAAAGGGATTTATTAAAAGAAAACATAAAACCAACATTAGAATTCTTTGATTACTGATTCCTGGAAGCTTTAATGCATCCGCTGCATCCAAATGCAGCTCGAATCATTAAGCGGAAGAGGATTAAAAGCATCGCAAAATCTCGCGAACTGAATCGTTTTCCGACAAAGCCATAAGGCTCGTAAAACATCGTTCCCATCGTGATCCACACAGAATTGTTTTGCTACCCAACACACAACAATGTGCCACGGTGTGGTTTTTATTCTTTCCTTATAAAATCCATTAAATAGTCACACAATGATGAACTTTTCATTAATAGAGCCGACGACCACCGTTTTGTGACTTTTTGGGAATCGAAATGCTTCCACAGAAGCTGCTTTTCAATGTTGGAGAGCGCATCAAACGAAATCCCGCAGTGGAGACGACTCCACAAAACACACGCCAATAAACCTTGAACCACTTTTCCTTTTCTTCACATGAAGCCACATGCATGCATGCAAAACGGAATCACCTCGAGGAATTTCTTCGAGGCCCACAAACAGAAGCTTCTTTATCTCTGTCTGGAGGATATTACATTTTTGTTGTTGTATGGTGAACATAAAATCTGGTTGATTGATCCTGAACCATCCTAAAGACTTGGTGGTGTTTCGATCGATTTCGCCGGAACGGGTCGCGATTGCGTTGCGAAAATAATAATCAATACCATTTTCGCGATCTTCTCTTCTTGCCACCAGATTCTAAAACATTGTACGGCTCTTCCTATCCACCCAGGATCTGTCATTCCATTGGCAGACGATCCACTGCCAGACTTATGCACGTCTCTGATGGATTGGTCATTTATGTTTTGAAATCGTTAAAACGGCGTTGGTAGATGGACAGCGACCGGGGGTTGTAACCGAGCGAAAATGGGTTTTATTATTATCTTCCAATTTATTGTTGACCATGTCCAACGGTTTTTTTCTCATGCCTCTTTATTTGCAATAATAAATTCATCGATTTATATTTTTCATCTTGCTTGGTTCGTCTCCTTCGTGCGGTCAGTTTTTTTATGTTTTATGTTAAAACATTTTCTCTTTTCAAGGGCAGTTTGTTGTTATGGGGATGTATGTAAGCCAATAAGTATAAATTCCCCAAAAACGAAAATTGTTTATTAAACTCTATAATGTTACGTACAAAAAATCATGATTTTTTTCTAAATTAATCAATTAAACAACACATGAGTAAAGAATTCTCCAAGTAGTAAAAAACATAGTTCAAATATTTTAAATTGCCAGTAAATATAATGCATTAAAATACTCATTTATTGGAAGAAATTAGGCAACAAATTTATTTATTACCCTTAATACGCCCAATGATTAGTAGCCGAAACCAACTTATGCGTGGGGCTTCTTAAACGTACCAATTGAAATTCATACTTTTATACCATAATAATCCTTATCTACGATTGCGTTTTTTGTCAAAAGTTTCACCTGCACAATTAATGAGGGATGAAGGTTAGACATTGTCGTCAAATTAATTCCACATGCAGATCAGCTAAAAAAACTGAAGACCCATCCAGGCTGGCAGCCTCACTCAAAATGATAACCACCTGCAATGACACACACAAGCCGCACAATATGCCGCGGGCCGTGTGGGATTTCATACATAAAACAACGGCAACAACAAAAAAACACACTAATAATGCAAAATGAAATACTCACAGAAGAATCCACAACACAAAACAAAGCAAGAAAAAACCGACAATTGACATACACGAAAAAAAAATACACGCACGGGAAATAATAAATGTCACAAAATTATCAACATTGACTTACACTCTCTCTCTCGTCTCTACACACCCGTCCCCATTCGTATATAACCCATAACATATGAAACTCTACACACCCAGATGGCTTCCACCGCAACATGAGTTCCCTCCGTCTACGTCTGTTTGGGTGGGTGGTTGGGTTTTTGCGCAAGGCGAGAAAGCGTCAAACGCGCCCAACAACGCAACGAATGTTCAAGCAGACTGAGCTGACAATAAAGGTGAGCTCTTGTTTTTTTTTATCTTTTTTCGGTTAGGCTGTTGATGAAGACTTTGGGTAGAGTGTGCTACACCTACCACAACATCGCCACCAACAATCGACATTAATTTCGGTACGGTGCGAAAATATATTAATTTAATATTTAAATTGCCACAGCATCGCGTATGGATGCCGGCCACCTTCCTCCCGGGTGTTGTTTTTTTATGGGGGAAAAATGGGGACGGAAACAGAAAAAACAGCAAAGACAAAAATGTGACGTATTACCTAAAAAAAGAGAAAACTGGAACGGTGCTGTGCCCGCCAGATACCACGTTTTGGAGTGGATGATTCGCTCTACTGTAATGTTGAATGGGTTTTACCTACTTATGAGCCACACACAACACTCGGTCAGACAATATGGCGCGAATATGAAACAAACAGAATAAAGGCAATACTCTTGCCCGCAGCATCAAAGATATGTGTAAGCATAAGAACACACACACACCTGTAGCGTCACGAGGAAAGCCCCGGGATGCACTCAGTGCCATAATTCACATTTCGTAGCATTCGCGCGGTAAAAGGCAAAGCATGAGGATCACTGATCGCGAAGCATATTTCACTTCTACATGCGCACAGAGGGTTTCTTTTCTTTTTTTTGGGATACTTTAAGCGAAAATGACAGGGTATTAAGCCAGTAATAATTCGCATCATTTGGCATGTAAAGGAAAGTTATGATTGAAATGTGTCTTTGCTGTTTCGCATTTGCCGCCAAAGTTACCCGCCAAAGGGTGGTAAAGATCGTTCCATATAGCACCCTTTGGGATCGTGCACTCGAAACAGATGTTTCGCTGTGCAAAGGGATAATATTTAGAATCAATTTTGCATTGACTTTGGTGAAGGAATTTTTTGTTTATGGGTGTGAGGTTTTTTCGATCTTTCTTAGGAGTGCACATGTTGTTTTCGACTGCAGACAAACAGACGCCAGAGCCGCGATTTAGAGATGAAAAAGCATTACACATGGCAATGGATTATTGCAAATTAAACAGTGCATCAATAATTTTATGTTTGTATTGTATTAAATAAAATAAAATACTGTTTCATTTTCAAATAGACTGTGTAGGTTCAATATTTAAATTATGGCCTTGTGATTAGTGGATCGAGTTTCATAAGGATGTAAAATTAATAAAAAAACCTTTTACGATTTGAATAATCTCTATTATTGCAATAATAAAAAAAAAGACGGAAACACAACAAAAAAACGAATAAAACGTAGAAAACTCCACTTCCACTAATTACCAACACAAAACATCAATTACATCGGCTATGTCCACGCACACGTGCAATGACACCGGGATCAAATATTTGTCTATTGAAATTCAAATACCGCGCTTACCTCCATTCGCTCTCTTTCCCCGTTTATGACTAAGCGTTCGCGTTTATAAATATGTTTATGAACGGTTTTATGGAATTATGAGCCGATGTGGTGGACACTTGTTCCATTCGATGGAGTATTTTTTTTTTTGGGACGATTCCAATGGAGGAGGAAATGCTGGCTACTCCGCAAATAGCGTCACCATCACCTTGTGCACTCGAGAGCGGAATCCCATTGGTAAATGGGATTGAATCATTCACTCGATCCGTTTGCCGTCACTTTAGCCTTTTATCCCTTCGCTCCAGTACATTTTGCTGATAGTTTATGTTCAGTAGAAACGCGGCACAGTTACGATCATGCGATCACTTTGTTTCAACTGATCGACTGACGTTTTGTTGAAAATTGAGAGGAAATAAATGATTATTTGGTGTTTTTTTAAATTAAGAAAAAAAATATATATGACGTAAAACTTGAAAATCAATTAACTTGATCTTCGAATAAAACGAGAGAAAAAAACATAGAAAATGATGAAAAATTTATGCGGAGTAACCCAACCAACATATTCACCCTCGTCCACCTACCGAGCAATGGAAACAATGGAAAAAAGGGGAAAATAACAAAACAATCAATTTTGTACACGATATCAAACACGTCCATGTTTGAACAATTAAGTGATTGTTGGTTTTTATTTTCCCTGCCTAACCCCTCCCCAAAAAACGCAACTCCCCTAAACCATGCTCGATTTGGTATTTCGCCTTGCATCTCTTCAACCCAAACCTCACCGCGATCGTTTTGTCGATCGTTTACTTTCTGCGGTCAGGATGGTATTTTGCTGCGATGATGTTATTATCCCAAGCTTTGTGGTTATGAAGAGCTTCACATACGACTTGCGGCTGGTAAGGACCCGTACCCGTTGTAAAGATCGTAGATTCGTAGAGAGAAACAAATGAACGCAAAGGTAGCGAAGGGTGACATTTCGAAAACGTTCGATCACTCTTTTCTGCGTTTGGGTTTTTTGTTTGTTTTGTTCACCGAGAGCATGACGCGATGCAATTGTGGGCTATAATAAAATAAAACACCATCACGACATGATAGACGTATGTTTCACGTATGCTATGTCCATTCTGAGAAGAAATGTAAGAGCAATTATTTTACTACTAACAAATGCAGAAAACAAAACAATCACTTCACCAATCTTTGCCAAACATTAAACGACGATAAACGGTTTGGTAAGAGCATTATATTATTTTAACCCTTCGCTCAAGTCGATATTAAAAATCTAATTTTCTTCACTATCTCGCTCCACCGCATTTTATATGGTTTAATCAATGAGTAAACTTTAACGATCGATCTTCATAAATCAATCCCTTCACACACTACGAGGCCAAATGGTCAATGCATTCGGTCCGAACCCAGTGTGCAACTCGCACCAGTCTCATTTGTATTTTAATGAAATTAGCTAACTTTATTGATGATCGGGTGTTCGGGCTGGGGCCATGTGGAGGTCGGTGTAGACGCAGCGCGCGTTGAAGATGGCGCGACCGGGCCACAAAACAAAACATCGGTTAATATGCAGTTTAATTTAGTGCCGGCCTATAAAACTGTTTCCTTCTGTGGCATTCGTTTCCCGTGCCGCTGTTCAACGGACGACCGGGTAAGTGGAAAAGTGCTCATAAGGGCGCATAAGAACGAACGAACATATTTTGCCAGTGGAGCATATTTCCTGCACCGGGCATGTGACTCGCGTACGTTCTCGTTGGTCGTCGTTCAACTGAAGCAGTGAAGAAGAAATGTATGTGTCTTGTGTTTTGTTTTTGTCCGCTTCTTTATCGTTCACAAAATCGCGTACACCCTTCTGGAGCAGGGTCTGGGGCTTCAATGCGGCATCGCGTCGGCGTATTATTTTGTCCTGGCCCCCAAATTTAATGCCCAATGAAAACGCGAATCGTACACAACAGGGCGCAGGCATGTTTATACACACACATACACATTTTGCACATGTGATATGCGCCAAGGTGCAGCAGAAGTGTAATGCAACCGGGAAAGAGCAAGTCAGCCGTACGACGGCAGCAAAAAGCGAACGAGAGCAATCATTTGCTTCCTTTGGTGCTGTGTGTTCGCAATGCTGAGTGGTTAAAAACAAAATGAAATCCAATAAAATAAAGTATAAATAATAATGCTTGCATCGCGCAAAAGGATCGCGTAAGGGCGGCATCAAGAGTATAAATCATGGGCAAATGCTTTGGCAACCGGCCAGAAGCAGAGCGCGTCTTTCACGTCAGAAGAGGGTTTTTGGTTTTGGTTTTGCATCCACTCGATGGACAGAGGGTGATGATTGGGTTTTCCTGCACTAGAACGGATGTGTGCTGTTTTCCTTTTACATGGGCCGTGCTTTGGGGGAGATGGAAGCACCACCCGGTGCACTTGATGTTGTTGGCAATGGTAGCGATCAATTTGTTGTTTTGTAATAAACACAATTTGAAAAAAATTGTACACTAGTGAATGTGTGTTGGGGAAAATATATACACCTGTAAACACTTACACTAGAAGGAATGGTTTGGAGTTTTGCTAGCTTGAAATTGCAATGTAACCAGACGTAACGTAACGTCTTCTCGTGGTGTTGTGACACGGCGTTCGGACTAGCACAGCAAGGGTCACGGCTCGAATCTCTTCCGAATCATTAGAAATGATGACCGGACGAGGTAGAAATAATTCTTCCTAGCAACTTCCTATAAGGGCGAATTGATTTCGTCCGGCAACTCCCTTATAAATTAGTTATAAAACTCTAGAATTGTAACTAACTTACTGTTAGTGAATTCATTTCACCACAAAGAGTTAAAAATCATTAATGATTTACGTAACTAATTTGAGATTTTAATCTCTGTTATTGATTTGATTTTCAAATGAATTATAAAATCTCTTTGTGAAAATACAAATATACTCAATTATTTAAATTTAAATATTTTTTCAAGTAAAATCCAAAGCAAGTACATACTTCAGCGGGAACAAATGTACCGAAAATATTAAGCAATTGAAACAATGAAACACATATCGAAAATCTCATTTGATGCAGCACTACATTGCAATTTAATGCATATCACTGTACGATCTGGCTTTGTATAGCTACAAAGTGTAAAAATCGATCATGTTTGTCCGGCTCAAACACATCAGGTGGCCATCGTTGTTCGCTGAGAAACCATTTGCTAGCGTCGAAAGGATTAAGTGCCGAAGGTGTAATGATAGCGTATCGCTGTATTATTAGACCACATTAAAAGCATCACCACCGGGGGAGCATCCGATCGAATTATGTATGCAAAGTTGACTGCGTTACTGCGCCCGGTTAGCCTATAATTTATGCGCATACACATACGCCCCTTTGACCATTGCAGTTATCAAGGCGTTCATGTTCCTGTTGTCGTCTGTACATCTTTGCATCGATTCATACACCTTAGGGCTAGACGGTCGATCGAAACACAATCTGAGGACGTGAATCCAGCGAATCAGGAGTCAGAATGCACATCTCCGTGTCAAACCCGTTTCTCCTTGCAACCAGAAAGCCGATCGATTTGTATCTGGAATACATTAAATGTTTCTTCCACTCATGTCATGCGCATTTAGCATTCCATGTCTGCGATCGCGAAAACGGTGGCCATTTTTATGTGCTGTCCCCGATGGTTTAATCCCTCAGGCTCTTTCAGGCGTTTGGTTGCGTTACGAATCGTCTCCATGCGTATGTGCATACGACATTTTGACGAATTAATTGACTTTATTTTGTTTTAGCGCGTCCTTTCGACGGTTTCGAAGCCGCCACTTTTGGATCGCGGGACGTTCGTGTTCCACATACACACATACGTGCGCGCTTCCCGGTAGGTAGCATAACGATCGCGAAAATGACGAATACAGGCGAAGGCAGAAAGAATCTCGTCCCGAAAAAAAAAAATCCATTCGTTGGGCACAATTTATAATTTATTCTGGAACGATTACACACACAGTCCAGATCTCGTACGATTACACCAGCGAGGACAAACAAAATGGCGAAAGCAACACGGAAAGCAAGTGCATGCTCGTCCCATGTGCGTATGAAAGGTGAATCATTCACTTGTGAAAGTGAATATGATCATAAATTATGTTTTTATGTTCAAAAAATCATGAATAATATTTAAATTTATGTATATCCAAAGAAAGTGGAGATAATTCACATAATCAGGGCGGTGTGTAATACACAACGAGTACTTTAAGAAAATATATGTTTAATAAAAACACCAAAAAGTCTTAAATTATGTAAAAGATATCCGCCAGACGCGTGCATATAGAAAATTAATTCCAAAAATAATGATAACTCACTGTGTTCGTAGTGTAAATGCAGCGCTGGTAATGCTAGAAGGAAGATGCAGTCCTTTGATGATTTCCTGCCATAGCTTTTTGTTAATAACATCGACGAGACCTCCGCGTGCAATCACCAGGTTGTATAGCTCATACAAGTCCAGCACCGACTTGGCCATGATCGGCAAGCGGTTAATAGGTGTGCCTAGAATAGATGGAAGATAAGTAATATAAGAAAATAAGTAACAACTTTTAGGTTAAAAGGAAGGGAAAATATAACTATAGCGTAAAATCCTTGCTTTATACCTAATTTTGTGTAGTAATGTAATAACAAAGATGTTATGTAGATTAAACAAGCGAACGAAAATCGATGCATTTGTCATACGAAATCAAAACGATACGATCGTTCATGAATCTCCACGTTGGCGCTCGACATAAGAAACAGAAGTCTATTTTTATTTATTGCTCGCTTTTATTATTGGTTACATGCACTAACCTCCTGACATTTTCGTTTTTCCTTCCATCCGCACACTTTACCCAAAACGACACACAACGAACGAGGGCTCTCCCCCTCGAAGAACGGTCGAAGATCATTATCCATAGCAAAGTTTGGGTGGTGAAAAAAAACCAACCATAACAGCAATAACAATATCAGCAATAATAACAACGGCTACCGGCCATGGCGGGAGAGAGGAAAGACACAAAATAATGCTACAAAATACATCTTCCACCGAAAAAGATCTATCTGACAATCAATTTTGACATCTTCTCCCCGAGACACATGAATGCATATTTTCGGGTGGTGCGACACTCGTGGCGCGATAAATACCGTCAAATGGGTAACGGGTGACTGGTGCGTACCGGCGGTGGGATATAAATGATGAATATGTTCATCAACCGGACCAACGAACTAACTCTTTACCGTGCGTTCGCTTTCGGTCACCAGCGGCGTACGGCCGCGTTACGGCGTCATACGGCGAGGGAAAATGATTCAAAATTCTGTAGAAATTATGATCATTCACTGATCGAATGTTTCATACCGGGAAATTGCTATAGAGTTAATGGCAGCAGTAAATGGTTTTTCTAAAAAAATTTTTTAGATGGCCATTTGCAACATAACGACCGATCATGTTATTTGTATAGACTGGCGCCATGAGTACAATGTAGCGTTTAATTCACGTGAAGGTTTGGCTGAATGTTTATTGACTATTATAAAAACAGAAATTCTGTTGGAGTAATTTTATTTACTCAAGCAATACGGCCAAAAGCAATGAATAAAAGAAAATAATTTATTCAGCAATATTATAGGAATGTGTTATTGAAATTAATTGCAGAAAATTAAATTTGACGAAACCACTGCACTTATCACTCCACCCAGAAATCATTGCCAAGAATGTCAAAAAAATAGTCAAACGTGATAGAGGCTCAGCTCTGTCAACTGTATTTTTAAAATTGAAGTTTGTTAATTGTTTTTTTTTTTAAATAGATTAAGCAGTCTTTGGTCTTCTTGCACGATACTTGAATGATAGATATGATGGCTTTGGCTTTGGCTACGATACGATGGCTTTCCGAACTTTTCGCCTGTACGAAGCAGTAACTTCCAGAAGTCTAGAGGTATGTATAAGTCATGTCATGTATGTATAACTCAACGATAGTTCCACTAAGGAACTAGACGAAGAGGAGAGAAGAGGACAGACGAACAATTCATCATATTTGGTAGTGCGAAAGAAATGAAATCTAAATCAATTAAAATAATCAATGAATTTTTTTCCCTATAGAAAAAAAATTAAGCAATTCAACATCGACTCTCTGAAAACCATTTCATCACCATCCCCAAGAAATATGTTCCCACCCGTTCATAGTTACATTCAATAACTCATCCCAACTACCATCTGTTTTGTATGAATATTATTGCTATGTTTCTAAATAAGAGTTATGATTATAAAGGTTATGTTTTTGCTCCCACTATTTCTATTTCACTTCCACCGCAACACCGCGCACCACACTGTCGGCCAAAATATTTTGACAAATTAGCATCACCCGTTTTCCAACCATTCCCAACCATTCCCAACCATCCCCAGCCCATCACCACTAATGAATGATCGCGTTCGCTAATGTGATCGTTCCTGTGCGATTTAGCGATTGCTTCCATCTTCATCATCAACCCATCTCGGCACATTATCAACGTCATTTGACAGAGCTACCAAAACAACAAACACACCAGCAACAACAAAAAAGTGCCCTTTCGCTCGTGCCAAAGCCATGTGGTATGCATCCCTTCCCCTTTCCGACCCACCATCCTAACGGTGGCCGCACTGTGGCGGTTGTTGTGACATTCGCTTTTCCAAACAAACTACATCCGACGCTCTCTAACGAGTGTCGCGTGGAAAAATACAATTTATTTGTTTCGAGGTCTACACCTCCTCACGCGCTGAGATTCCGTGCGATCCGGAAAATGGATGGTGGAGTGTGGGCGATGTGGTTTTCTGCTGGAAGGAATGAAAAACGGTTGCGGAAATTTCGTTTTCCACGTCACCGCAACCGAGCGCTGTTTTGGGGAAGTTTTCCTTGCGGTAAGTCTCGTCACACTCTCGCAGCGACCGACCGGATTGAGTTGTTTATAAACTAGTGCGTGTGAAAATATAAACATGCACCTTACGGCGAGGATCTACTTTGTATTATTATTAATTATTGGAAATGCTGCCAAATGTGCGGTTCGGCTTGCATCAGTGATTGACGAAGTCCGCTCCCATACAGACAAAGCCTCTGCAAGTGATGATCCATTTCCAAAGGGGTTCGTTTATTTGGCAATGAAATGGGAATGCTAGGTGTTAATTAGAAAGTTATGCTGAAGGTACATAGAAGTTTTACGAGTTAAAACTGGAAAATAGAGTTGAAAAAGGGAAAATGGGAAGGTTGCGAAAATTTTAATCCAACCAGACCAGGTCACAAAGTTGAATAGTAAAACGATACAACGTACCGTCCCTGCATACGATGTACAGACACCAAGAACTAAAGAAAACAGCACAAAAAATACAAATGTAAGAAACATTTTGATATAATCGGACTAAGACATTCGGCTGGGCAGGGATCGAATACCCAAGAAGATATGTGATACCCTTAGTACAACCAACACACTTTGAAGGTTTCTAGCAGTTTTACGTGTGCTGTACTGGAGCTGTTTCCTTCAATTGATACGAATCGGATTACATGCAAAAATGAAAAGCAAGCAAAAAGTATAACACAGTCCCTTCACACACCGGCGAATTGTTGGGTGGGTGAGAAAGCATTATTGTAGCAGTGCATCGATAATGATGTGGATGCAAATTAAGTTAGTTTGTTATTGCAAAAGATCCTGCGGCATGAACCAGGGCTGTTGGTTGTTAGTTCCGGGTGTCACCCTGGATTGACGCTGTGACGGTGACAGGAAAAAAATATTGATCTACAATAAAGGGCACGAAACGCGGATTGTTGTTCTACGGGTTTAGATAATTAGGCCAAATTCTATTTAAATTAAATTATTATAATTCATTTAAATATTGAATCCGGAAACAAATATTTAAATAGTTTCTATTCGCCAGGTGCTATCTCTATTTGTCATGTCCAATAGCGTTCCAGAAAAGAAGCGATGAAAAACAAAGCTCCAACACGCGTGTCAAAGGGAAGTTCTTGCCATGTGCATACCATCTTCATCACGCCATCTTTGGGACTGCAACATAAAAAAAACTATCAAGATTCGTGCACAATCGTGGTATATTTGAAATCTAAAATAGAATAACACGTGGTAAAAAGAATGGGAAAAAAGAAACCAAATAAAATAAAATCCCGTCAACGATGCATTAATCAAATGGTAGAGCACGGCCACGGTGATCTTCACGAACTTTGCGATCAACGTGTGGCGATCCCCGTGTGTGCGTGTGGATCATGCATGCTGACTGTTGTCTTGCTACGCGATCAGAACCGCCCGCGAGTACCATGTTTTCATCTGTCAGAGTTAATTTTCGATTCCTGCCTGTGATTATTTTTCCCGGGGAAAACACTGAATCAAACCAGACTCGGTACTGATGAGAAAATGGTAGCTGCATGCAGGATGATATGGCCGATGGTTACGAGATCGAGCGATATACTGCCAGCGTCCACTAATTCTCTAGCGTATCGGTGTTTGAGTTATTTTTCTGCTCGCCTTGTTTCTTGGGAAAATGCAGCCGAATTTTCTTAAACCCTCCCCACACAAACGTACAGCAGAGCGGATTGAAACAAAAACACAACTCCATGACAGAATCCATTAGTTTGGATAATTTTGGGTGAATGTTGCTTGTTTCTTCTTGCCGTCCCGGATCGAGGCGTCTTGACGGTGTATAATGTTTTATTATTGCTTTTATTAATCAATCGCAACCCAACCGGCGGTTCTGACCGAGGTGTACAAAAACTGTGACTGGAATAGAATTTTGGTGCATGTTATTCGTTAGAATGGAATGATGTTGATGACATTAGGATTATAAATAAACTGCTGGACATTACATATAGAATTTCCTTTCCGCATTAAAACAGCGACACATGTGAAATGCAGCACTTTAAAAGGGGGTGGAATGAAATTTGGAATCGAATTTGATAAGCTTGTGCGTGGTTGTCGGTGTTACAATGCCATGTGTCGGTATGGTTCATCATCATCGCAAGTGATATCAATTAATTGGCTTGCGGGCAAACTATTGCCACATAGCGCAACATGTTATGGGGCGTAAACTTATCAGCCGCGTACATGTGATAATTGCTCGAACGCGAAATAAAGTAAACGTATTGAAACATTCCAGAGTTCTTGTTTCCTTCTTATGACGTATTCAATTATTTCTCTTTTTTTTCTCTCAAACCTCAAACATACCAAGCTGTTTACATCCTCACCTTTAAACATGAGTGTGGGGGCTTTTGGAAGAAAACATCTCTCTCAAGAACATTATACTCTATATACTCCACACACCAGAGCAGATCGGTTCGGTGTGTTAACATCGTACAAGTGTTAGTTTTCGTTTCAATCAACCGATCAAATCATCGTACGGAGTGTTTTCCACCAAATAGACGCGTTATAAATCACATTAAAAAGCTATAAAAACTGCAAAACGAGAACGTACTGCCCGCGATGGATGGTGGTTAAAAACTAGCGTTGGCATAATAAAAACGTTCCGAGTGTTGGGAATAGGTTCCGAAAATCGGCGGCTTCTCACTTTTCATCTGCCGGGTCAAAAGTGTGGTAAGAGAATGGTCGGATTTTCTGTTTTATGCTGATATAAAATTTATTTCCCTCTCGCACACGCATTGCCAGAGGAAAGAAGGGGGTAGCAGTGTTGTGGATGTTCAGGGGTTTATATAAACATGAATGAGAAGCACTACCAACACTTCGGCTTAAAATCTGTGTTTTAAGCGAAAACGAAAAAAAAGGATCAGCTCAATAGCTTGGAAACGTGGCTCGTGGAATGATGTGTTGAAGATTTATCGGAGATGAAATGGAGAGGGAATGATAAGTCATAAGGTTTATACCGCCAAACCCGCTTCTTGCGCGCATAGGTGTTAAAGGTTACGCGTGTTGACACACGGATCAAACATACGAAAAAAAATCGAAAGAAAATTACTTCAGAATATTAACCCTTCCAACAAGAAACATGCAGTATATGTAGAAATGCTTGCACTATTTTCATTTCCAATTTGGTCAATTTTATTTTATCTTTTTTTGAACTTCGCATTATGGCATGTCACCCACTTATTAACCGAGGACGGTAACAAAAAGCAAGCGATACCCTGGGGCTACAATTTAATCAGCTCCAAAAGATATAAGCGATTTTTGTTTCTCTTTTCTTTATCATTTGCCGTGTGTTTGGACTGAAAAAATTAAAACTGAAACGCAAACACACAAAAAAGTACCCCCATCTCTCCCTCTCTCCATGTTTCCACCAGGCTCGGTATAGTCGACAGCCTGGCAAAGTACGTGAACGTCCGAAAAAGGAAAAACAAAGACCTGTGTATCATCGATCCCCCAAAAACTAGCCTCGATGATTGGGAGTCCACTGATTCCAACACAGTTGCTTGCCGGATCGGGGGAATTGCATGCATTTTTTTAAACAAGTGGTTTCATTTCTAGTTCTGTTTTTTTCCTTAAAAACCTCGCTGCTTTATCTTAATATGTCGCATAACAAATTTTTATTTTTCTACACAGCCAAATACTGAATAGAACAGGCGTTTCTTTGCTTGATACCAGATGAGATTCGATCCAAGATTGTGTGTGTGCTAGGCTTAACATCATGGCTCAGAACCACGCTACCCTCCCTAACTGAAACGACCTTAGGTAGCTATAAAAATACTGATCCTATACAAACGAAATTATTTGATTTTCTTAAGCTCGCACTTGCCTCATTTCATAAAAGCGTAATTCGAATAATGTCATCTTCATATACTTTAAACTTATATTTTCTGTCGGGGCTTGGCTCTGAAATATATAAATGCACAAAAAGGATTGCTTCTTTTCCTTTGCAAAGCAATTGTTTTATTCCTCTATCCCATCAACCCATTTGACGGTCGGATTCGGCGGTAAACAGGGGGCTAGTGGCTAAGGTCAACACCCAGCATAATCTACATGAATATATAATAAAATTATTAAATATAATTATTCCTTATCCCGGCTTAACGGCGGGCACGTCGTGCAGCAGGAACGAACCCCAAACGGAGACGCATTATGGTGGAGACACCCTTGCACCCTTCCTCCCCTTCGGTGAAGTCCCGTCTGACCCGTGGAGTGTAAATATGCACAGCAACATGTTTCGTTGCTTTCTCTTTACCGACCATTTTCTTCACATTTTTCGTCGCTTCTAGACGAACGAGGTCCGGTTGCAATTGCAATAGCAGGAGATGCATCGAGATGCAGAAAAGCAAGAAGTTTTTACGCAAAGAATATGCAACGAAAACCACACAATTTTAATGCTTCGTCAATGATTATCGATCCATCCATCGGGAGACGTACGAGGTACAGGATAGTACGTTAAATGTGTGTGCGCGTTCCATTCTGCTGTCCCTGAACATGGAAGGGGCAAAAGGGATGTAGAAAATGGAGTTTTGCTCCATTCAAAGACCGACCGACAGAGAGAGAGAGAGAGAGAGAGAGAGAGAGAGAAAGAGATGGAACAGGAAAGAGTTAAATGTAACGATCGTCAGTGGTGATAACATTATGTGGAAGGAATGTTAATTTCATTCTGTATCACATCTGCATGTGCAGAATAGCGTGTATTTATACAGCAAGGGCGTTTTCTCTGGACCGTATACAAATAAAGAAGTACGCGATAAAGAAGTTCACAAAAAACACCCATAACGTGTACTCACTTTTATGCAAACACGTTTGACTCATTGCAACATTTGTGGTGAAGATAAAAATATCTCCATTCCACTCACCTGTCCCGAAATATGTAAGCCACAGGTTTGTCTATTGCTTCGGCTTTGTGCATGATACATACATACCGAACAACACCCGAACGGTCAACGGAAATCATTGTACGGAACATGCCCATCGCGCAAAAGGATGATGCAACGCGCGTATAAATATTGATTCAATTAATTAAGTCAATATTGGCCGTTCACAGCTCGCTCTCCGAGTGCTGTACTGTTCCGTCATGCCCTCCTACACCCAACATCCGGAGGGACATGGGCCCATATCATTCGTGTGTCCCAGGGTAACGATCATGTTCGTGCCGCGTTCCGATCCGATCCGCACGCTAACATCATTTTGGAGCAATGGTCCAATGGTCTACTCCCTTGTGTATCCACGCACGATGCGGACTACTCAAAGTGAACTGTTTCACCAGCCATCGACAACTTCGTCTTGTGGAGGTATTTATTTGAGCTGTTGCCGGATAGAAATAGGCAAGATTTAGATCCGGTAACGGATCTCGACTTTAATTGATTTTGTTTTCTCACCTACCCTTCGCCGTCTCCTTACGCGCTAACTTTAACTGTAATTATGGTTACCTCTATTCCCAATATGAAGAAGTATATTCAAAGCTCTATGGCGACCATTGGTACACTTTTACAAATATTGATCCATTTTGTGTTTTTGTTTTTTTTCTTTCTTTTGTTCAATACATAAATAATTTAACGGTGAAACATTAACAGCAGACATCTTTCGACAGATGAGATAAAATATGCAAATAAATTTGACTTTTCAACAATTCTTTTTCCCGGTACCTGTCTTTCCACATTGTTGCTGACTGATGGAAAATGATACGCTGTTAAAAGATTTAAATCGTTTTGAATCAATATTTACCACCCGTTTCGTTGTGGTAGCTTATTACAAAATTAGCCACGACTCATCTAATCCACGTTACAAACATCTGCCCGGGAAGCTTAAGATGTGGTAAATGTAGCTGCTGTTGCCCCGTGAGTGGATTGTAAAATCGAGCATAACAAACCACGTGCATACTATTTGTCGGCAAACGTAAGCTCATAATTGCGATGTACTGAGTGTTTCTTTCCTTTGCGAAAGTAAAAAAAGGAAACTTCCCAAGGGGGTAACGACGATACCTCCCGCCAAGGAAGCTGCCAAGCACCGTGTCATACCGTGTCATGCTGATCTTCTGGGCCATACAACTACCAGCCCATACAAGGAACAGCGCCATAACTAGCGCCAACGGTGGTGGAAAGAATAGAGCTTCCACTAGTCATCGGTAGTCGCGCAAAACATTATGCACAGAACACGGCTTCGTTAGATATTGCCGCATTGCCCGGTGTAGGGGGTTGTGCTGGGGTGCGACCATTGGCGGATAGCGAAATGTTTTTACACTAAATTAACATATGTTAGACATCCAATGTCAGTCGAACGAAGGGCTGTTCCCGATGCGGTGTGCGGGATGGGAACAAACAGAGGATAGGGAACGATCGGTAAAGTAAATCAGCAAAAACTTCTGAGCAAAATGAGGCGGCATCGCAATACTGGCTCGAACTGATCGAATGTGGATAGCATCGCCGGAATATTCTTAATGAAAACCGAGGCAACAAACTTCTCTACATTTCCCACTTTGGAACGTACGGACGAGATTCGGTTGCGGTCTGTACAGCTACTAGAAATAGAATTTATAGACATGTAAAAAAATATATTTCAATATGTATAATTAGAGATCCACTTTGTGGTCTCGAGCTTGGTGGGAAGATGTCATCCATCAGATGGATGCGGGATGCCTCAGGTCTCCGATGAGATGGTTTCAATCAATTTCCACAACGAATGCCAACCCGTAACCCATCGGCGTTCGGCCGATTCAACCGGACCGGGAGTTGATGGATCATCATCGATGCAGAAGCGCTCGGTCTTACTACATCAGGAACATTGACTTCCATCGCTCATCATCATCACCATCCTTCATCCTTACTACTAAGTCACAAAATGGCACACACGCTTCCCGTGCGTCTTTCGATGCGTCACGTAATTATAAATCGAGTGGAGTGTACCAAAAACCATTTGGGAAACTTAATGCCCGTGCTCATGGTACCGCGTGCGCGTTCGATTGGAAAATGGACCTGGCGCGAGTTACATTAGCAAGTGGATTGAATTTCCCATTTTGCGGTGACTCGGTTTAATGTTTGTTACATATGTAAAAAAGGAGGAAAAAAATCAAATGCCTCGGCGTGTTCTCGAAATGAGCGAAAGATCATATTCTAAGTAACGTAAAATCAAGCTTGAGCTCAATTTCTTAATTGAAACATATGGTTCATTTAGGTGGTAGAGTGCCGTGTTTCCTACAATTTGAAACGTGAGATATGAGAAAAAAAATGCGCAGAAGATTGTTGGGTGGATATCATCCTAGAGTATTTGGAGTAAAAGTCTTAAGCAGGCATCAGTTCAATTTTACATTTTTTTTCATCAAAATCATTCTCCGTTAAACAAGTACAACCACAACAAAAACGCCAATTTCAATATCAATCCATAGTCCAAACAATTTGGTCGAAATATAGTATTATAGTTTTAAAAAATTAAATGGACTAAAATTGTTTCAATTGTTGTACAATTGTTTGTCAATTCAAAAACATGAATAATAAATTACATTACTAAAATAAATTACATTTACAAATGAGGTGATACAATGGAATAATAAAGTACTCATTCAATAGTATAACTAATTGATCCATCTCTAATCAATCAATCATAACCACAAATACAACAATACCAGCATTTGAAATTATTATTTCATCAAACTATGTTTATCGAATTACTCCATGCTAACAATCTGTTTAAACTATTGATGCTTTTGAGCTGTTGTTAACAATAATAACATTACTTATATTGCATGTACTTAAGTGCCATATTAAAATAATATTACGAAACATTAAAGCACCACTTCGTTTCATGTTACATAGCTTTCCATTCGATATCACGTAGTCACGTGACCGTCCGAGACTTTTTAGAGACATTCCGTTTCAAGTTTATATTTTTTTCACAATCTTCCTCAACATCCTCCGAACGAAATGTTTACGAGCGGCTCGAAAGGAGCTGAATTGAATGATTTTATGTGTCTTTTCGTTTACTAGTTTGCAAATATTGTTCAGCAAATACCATCGCCGGACGGATACGATCGCATTTGTGGTGATCGCCGGCATACAAAACGTTCAAAAAACATTGAACAATTTTTACTTCCCGCTACAAAATATCGGTTTGAAAGGTTTTATTTTTCACATACGCGCCCATTATCTGTCTGTTGGGGAAGATGTAACTGTTTTGTTGTTTGAATTTTATTCAAGCTAACCAACTGAGCCGCATCGGTGTGCGATTGTTTAATTGCACTCGTAAAAGTTACAATTTGAATACAATGCAAAACACAGCAAGATGTGACAGTGCGCAAATGATGTGCACTCCGTGAGTAGGAAAATTTTTGTTTGGTGAAATAAATGATACAAAAAAAAGCCGGCCGCAGACATTTAATATGGAGATTGCAACAGCCTAAAGGTGGATACGAACAGCGGCACAAATGAATGAAGACGGCAAACGCGCATTCGCGTTTCGTGCCGGGATCATAATTTCAATTTTCTCTATGTTTTCCTCTTCGGTGCATTCGTTTGGTACCGTATGATCGAAGCTGCGGCCTGCATCTTGATCGTTGCCTCGACCGCTCTTGTGAGTAACATTATTCATGAGACAAATTCCTTGAAAAGCAATAAAGTGTCCAATGTATGGAACGATTTTAATACGACACTGTGTCGGCATCGAAGATCTAAAGGAAGGAAACATTTTATAATTGACTCTTCCCTGAAACGGAAAGATTATTTCCCTCCGGGATTCTTAATTGTAAGGGAAAATCGAGGAAACCTCGAACCCTGGGTGGCTTTTGTTCTGTTCTTCCTCAATGTTTTATTTACTTGAGGAAAATTCATAAATATGTTTCCTTTCTGGGTATTTTCCTATGAGAAAAACTTTTTTTTACATCTTCCTGTCTGGTTACACATATACAAATTTACAGTACCAAAATGTTTTCCTTGCACGAGAACTTAAACCTAATGCAAATTACGCTTATGGGGTGTGTTGCTCGTCCGCTTTGATATGCTTATTTATGCGTAACCGATTCATTAGCTGTCATTATCTAAACATAACATGCCAGGGGTACAATCGTCCTCCTTATCTTGTCGGCATTTCATGCTTTCATGTCAACGCACACCGTCTTCTCGCATTGGACTGTCCAAGGAAAACGTTTCAAAAATCGTTGAAGTCCCTGATTGCAAAATGCCAGACCAGACCCAGCCCCCTTTCGTCCCCGACAGCGTTCTCTCAACGTTCGCAACGCTGGCACAAAAGAACTCGCCAGATAATATAATCACCGAACCACGTCATTCAGCTGCGGTCACCAAAATGCGACGGAAATGATGTACAAATAATTTTAGACAAACCTCCCGAAAGTGACATTTCCTCCCCTGTAGTGACTTCCGCCCAGCATGCGAACCATTTGACCCCCGCTTTGTCGGCCAACTAAGCCGGGCCCGTCGCATCGATCGATTCGATTTTGTGCTGCAGGCAAAAGAAGCTCCCATTTGTCACCGGTTGGACCTTTCGCATGTCCATGATGATGGTACGATAGGTGAGATCTCCGTATAGTTCGTTTCTTCTGCTTTTGTACGGTGTTCTTATATGACTTCACATCGATCTATTTTTCCCATTTACTTGAAATCTGTCACTTGAATTACCATTATACTCTCCCTTCACGCCCCAGTTTGGATGCTGCTCCATAACTGTGCTTTATTCATTCGGGAGGCATTTGTTTTTTGGTTTGTTTTGTGTGACATTTCAGGAGGCCAACCAAATACGCCCACTCAATCAGCACACGATGGTCACCCCAAAAATATCCTCCATCTGCATATCAAACGGGATAGGCGGTGGAACGGAAAGCACAGCCAACGGATGCCTGCACGCCAGCCATTGTCGTCGCCGCGGGACCTCGTCAATCATTTTCTCATCAATCGCTTTCTAGTCGCGACCACGGACGGACGGAACCCGAAAACCTTCCATAAACTCGACCCGCAAGACCTTCGCCGCCAAACAGACGATACAGCGGATCGACAAACGCATCGATTTTTTGTTTTTTGACAAACGGATGAACTTTCCGCTCTTTTCTGCCAAGGAAATCGTTTGTCAGCGCCCCAGCACAAGTGGCGGAAAGGAAAAGATCGAATGATTACGACTTAAAATTCGTAAAATAGAAAGTGACAATTCTATTCCAATGTTGAAGGAGAAGACAAACGGAGGCAAGGGTAGATGTCGATCGAAGACGCGTTTGTACTGTTTTCCTCTTATCCGAAATGGTTATTAATAGGTGGCGTGTCCTAATGAGCGGAAAAATCGGCTCACGTACGATGGAAAAGGAAGATTTTTTTTGTGTGTCGACCGCAGTCGAGGTTATATCACCGTCGTGTATTCTAAGCGGGACTTCCGTGGCACCTACTTTCAAATTGTTTCATCTCGCAGCGAGAACTCTTTGAAGTTCACACAAAAAAACACACAGAATAAAACAATTTGAATGCTGCTAACGAGAAATGTCTAACAGTAACGACCAACGACACAGTTTTCCCATATGCTGGAATAAGAAAACAACATCGTACATTGAAATTAATATTTTTTTCATTAAATGAAAGAAAAACAATCTCCACGATGGAGAGAAGCAAGGTGCTGTCAAACAGCATTGGGAAGAAATGAAAAATGGTCAATAAATAAATTTGTTGAAATCTTGTTAATACTCGCTCGACCAAGTATATGTTGGGGTGCATTCACTGCGTTATCACGCGGTCTCCATACGTCAACACCTTGTGTTTTGTGTCCATGTATGTGAGCGTATGTATATGTGAACGCATGGGAAAGGTGCGTCCGATTGCTGACTGCACACAGATGCACTTTGAATGCAATTTATAAATATTATAATCGAATTATGCAGCCGTTCAACACCTTCTGCATTGGATGAGAGGGTGCCAACGGGAAGGTGACTTAAGCGGAACTATTTTTCTTTGCAGTTTCTTTGCTTTGGTCTGAATTGAAAAGTGCTAAGAAGCGATGTATTCTGCAAATGAAAGATATGTGTAACAGTCCATGTACTACCAATAATTGTAAGTTTATAGTTTCGTTACAATCCGTTCAGTTTTTACTAGTTCAATACTCAATGGTGAATGCACCATTAAGAATTTTTATTATTTCAGCAAGGTACAGGTACAGGTTCTCCCATCTCTCTAAACTTTTCAAATAGATCTTGCACAGTTGTAAAGGTTGGAAATGAAACATTGACTAAAAAAATTGCATAATATGAAAAAGCCAATCATGAAATCTAAGTATAAATATAAGCAATAGCTAAGAAGGTAATGAAACAAGAGTTTTAAGGTACTCTTCCGGAACTAGAAATCTGATATTTTGTTACAAGTGTTTCAAGGAGACAAGGAGACAAAACTTTGAAAGATTACAAGAAGATACTCTGAGAGTATAGAGAATAGACACTGGAGGAACAGTGAACAAGCTGTAATCAAGGATATAGCGAAAAGATTCAAGAGGAGGCAACAATAGCATTTTCAAAAATGGTAGCGGCTGGATAAAGCAACCAATTTCAGAAAGTTTGAATGGATAGGAACGAAAAGTTATACCATCCTTAAAATCTCAAACCCACAACTAATATTTGAGGATGATAAGGATAAATAAGGAGTATAATTATATCAATAGTCCCTAAAACTGCTGTTTAAAAAGTTTTTCTGTGATGAATATGGTGAACATATTCAATAATTGTACAGCATTTGTAAATTTAAAAAATTGTACAATTATTGTATCCTACATTTTTGAGCTGTCTCTTATGCACGATAAAATCTGATAACTCACTATTCCTTCCAGTAACTTTTCATGCAGTAATACAAATCAATAAATTTGTAACACTGATAGGTACGTGCTGTTGCTAATCGATCGTGCAAATTGTCGAATGAAAAGGTTTCCCCGCACCCGAAAGCTCTCCTTTTTAGTGAATATAACACTTCAATTTATCAATTTACGGCCTGTCAATTTGGCGGCACTGTTGGCTCAAACTCCCCGCGGGAATCCAACCGTTCAACAGAACAAAGTGGGGTGCGGCTGACTAGGGTGAAGGTGTTTCCATCAGCCAAATGCTTTCTCCCTGCACAAGAAGCTGGGTAGATGATACCGTACGATAGCGATTGCGATCAACAGCTGGTCGCGTTAGCTGACTAACGAGACACGAGCCAGCCACCCAACAAGAAGGTAGAAGCATCCACCACCACAATGCCAACGAAAGAAATAAAGTGTGAAATCATTCCTCGCCCCACATTTCGAACCGAACCATCCGATCATATTGCGGGTGAGAGAGAACGGGTGTTCCCGTTTTGCAAAGGATCGCGTGTGTCCCGAATCGATACACAATATTACGCGATGGTAGCGTAGAATCGGTTCCCTGCTTCTGGCTCTTCCGGAACTGCTGATACATCGGTTAGAATCAGAGCACACACAAGCATTCGCCGTTTATTTCGCACGTTCGCGATTCGCCAATTGCTTCGGGCGGCAAACGAGAATCACGCACATAATAAATGCTTAATATAAAAAAATAAACGCTAGCATAAAAGCAGATAGCAGATTTATTACTAATTGAAATTTAATTTACAATTCAGCATCCTTTTTGCGGCACCGACCAAAAATATTCCCATTCCTAATTCTTACAGGAAGGGCGGAAATTGAACGATTAACAATGCACGAGACGCGATATCACCGTTACAGATTATCGACAGATTCAATTAACATCGTGCGAAAAGTCGTGCTACGGAGTTTGATATCGATCAAGCTTGTCCGATCACTAATCAGATACGATGTGAAGAAAATTTATCGTTGCTGTCGTTGCAGCAGGCACGATTATCGTCGTTTGGAGGGATGCATGTGACATTCCGGTTGGCAGTGTTTTGCTTGATAATTGTATTTATTATGCGATCATGTTTTATTGCACGTTACCTTTGCAAAAACAAAACAAGGTAAGTAGAAATAAAGACCTATAAGTATAAATTTTAGTAAAATCGCGTTAAATATTATTGCTTTTTTAAATATTGCCAAAATAAAAAAAGCTCTATTTGCCCTGCAATGAATTACTATAGTGGTTAAACAAATAATTACAGTTAGTTTTAATGAGTATTTTAACTTAAAAAGTGCATTTGCTTTATGTTTTAGTAGCTCTACTTTTAATTGTAAATTGTCAAAGAGGATCGTAATTTGAATCATAATCCTCCTGGTTAGCGAAGATTTATCAATCTGTTGTTCTGATATCTTGTTTTCTTCATTTTTCTTTTCGCTTGTGGTTTCTTTTTTTAAATTTGTGATTATCAGTATTTGCTTACATCTCTTTGCATATGTTGTATAATAAATAGTATATGTTGTATGTGTTATAAATGAACGTTTCATAATTTTCACAATTTCTTTTTACATTTCTGTTGTCATATTTATATATTTCTGTTTCTGTATATAAATTCTATATATTTCTGTATATAAGTTTGAATTTAATATATTCGTTTATTTTCTCTCTCTCTTTTTCTCTCTCTATCATAATTTTTTAACACTTCGGGTGCGATTAACGAGTTCGGGTTTTGTTTTTTTAGGTTTAGGATAGATTTTGATATCGTCCTTTTGTGTTCTGTATTTTACTTGTAACCATAGTGTATTTCATGATCTTGCTTGCACCACAAGACAGATAAATCACATTCCGAACGTTTCCGCGTCAAAGGGCTGATTATCCAGCTCAGTAACATAAAAATCAAAATTATCGAAGTTGTAAAATCCTTCTTTAATAAAAACGAAGAAGTTAACATTTTTTAAGTCGAACTTTCTTTTCTTTTTTTAGTTCTTCTTTGATTATCATATTATTGCTAACAAGTTGTTTTAGGTCAAGACAAACTTAGAAAAAACTTTAAAAAATGCTTTTTATTAAACGTGAATGCTTCAACATTCCTAAGATGATCCTGTCAACATTCTAAAATAACTAACCATAAAAAGTTATACAAATTTGGCATATATAAAGCATGCCTCGTCATGCAAAGAGCATGTTAACATGGAAATTAAGCATTCATTGCATGTTTGTACAACTATAGCCAAGAACACAATGATACAATACAACCCGATCACCTCCGGCCACAGTTCGTTATCGTTTGATTGACGTTTAATTGATGAAAGATTAGCTACTGGGCAGAAGCTTGTCCGTCGTAACAAGGCATGTTGGTGTATGTTTATCTTACGATTCCGATCGAACACGTCCATTTCCCTGGTAGCAGTGAGTTGGCGGAAAAATGTTGCCACCTTGCTTTTTTGTTTTGTTAAAGACTTGTCAGAAGCCGTGTCAAAAGGGTAGTTCGAGCTTGATGATCTCGAGTAAGATAGGACAATGATACGGCACGTGATACTGCAACAACTTCGGTACCATCCTATCCGAATTCCGAAAGAACAAGAGATAAAAAAGCGAAACAAAATAACGAGCACAATAAAAAGGGATTCCCAATGACACAGCAAACATGCGAAAGCTGGGCAGAGTTTTCCTTTCGGTTTGATTGGCCCAGAGATGCACAGAGGGGACCGGACTGGGAGTTTGATGGTGAGCACCATGTTACTGCCCATGTTCCCGGTGGTTATTCTATCAATTCCCAGGCACCGGCAACACTTGTGTGGAATTTGTTTACAAAATTGTTTAAGTGCCGCGGCTTAGGGCTTCTCATTTCAAACGACGCGTGCCGGTCTTTGCTTCTGGCATTCGATCGATCGTAATCAATAGGCTCACCCTGGATTTCGTTCCGCGCTCCGCCCTATTATGGTGATTTGCTTTTTTCCACCTCTTTTTTGTGTGTTTGGTTGTGTGTTCGGGAAAAGTCGGCGGTAACGAAACACGTTGATTATGTTGTGATGTGTTGCTTGTAAACAATCGACCACCGCATGCGCGATCTGGTGGCATCGAGAACAGATATCTTGGGCGGCTTTTTTACACCAGGAGATTGGAGGAGTTTTTATTCGACTCGGTGGTTCTTAAATCATGCAAACAAATGATCCATCATCGGTTTTTATTACGGTACGATAGGCCGAGATGGAAACGATACACCGAATTGGAAAGGTCCAACGTTTGTTGTGTGGAAAGCTCGAATTTTCCTATCATTCGCCAGACAATTTGACGCCCGTTTCTTCCAACAGAGGTGATGGATTTCGGCGGGAAACATCAACAACAAGCACCTAGGGTATAAATGGTTTACCAGCTGTAATCAATATATGATAGCAATATTTAGTATTTGTATTTTTGGAACGCTTTGCGTGGTAAGAATGATATACCATCCTAGTAAAAACAAGACGAAGGTTCATGTTTTTACACTACATCGGTCCCGAAATCAAAGAACATACAAAGCGATTGAGAGCTACAAATCACACCAAACGTGAATCGCCACACATTGCACACGCCTTTCCACCGAACTGATGCTGAAAATATGGTTCAATTTTTCACCAGTACTCGGAAGCTAAACAATAAAAAATACACCCGAATCAATGAACAACTATCCTTCCGTCTTCATCTTCAACTACAAAGCATCAGAACGGGGTAAGATGCGCTCATCATGCCAGCCGAACGTTCGCCGAATGCGACGGACGATCCGCACACAGCTGTCGGAAATATCGATCAAGCGAAACAAAGGCAACCACCAGTAGACGGGGACCACGTTATTACATCAAATGGCCAAAACAACGTATACAGCGCATTCCCCGTGGTAATGGCTACAGATCAAAGGGTGCTTTAAGGTCTTATGGACGTAGTAATAACGAAAAAAGGGAATATATTATTACGGACCGCATCCCAGGAATGCGATCTTCGTGCAGGAAAATCGCGGCCATGTATTAATTACTCAAAGACTATAATGCGGGAAATGCATTGTGGAATTTTTGAATTTAAGGTGCATAAAAATTAAAGGAATTGATAAAGCTTTCCGTTGAATATCGATTTAGATGTTATCATGAAATGATAAAGGGTGTCAAGGGCGAATTCTTTGTTCATAAACTTTTTCTTTTAACTTAACATAAAACATTTAAATTTATTTTAAATTACTATCGTTGTAATAGTAAATGTTACTATTGTTACAAACATAAAAAGTCGTAGATTCCCAGTAAACAAACCCCGCATACAATACTAATCACTTGTTTGTTTATATAATTAAATTCCAATATTGGAGATTGGATGGTTCCATGATCTTTTGTTTCATAGTTCGGGTCAATACAGTCCAATTCATTGATCGAACAGCAGGCGATCCGATTGTACATTTAGTTTTCCTTGAAGAATAAAAAGCCGCAACTTGATAACATACCCTTAATTGTTCATGCACAGTTTGGCAAATTATTTGTGCAAATGACATTTATTGAAGGATATCTACCATGCGGTTATGTAAGCGCTGTAGTCTACTTATTTGTCCTCTACTGCCCAGAAACAAGATTATAAAGCGATAACTGAATTTCCGAAAAGTTCAGATCATTCGCTAGTCTACTCATCGCTTCACACTTTTTGACAGCTTTGGCGATGACTAGCTGCGATTTTTAATACGGCTTCCAATTTATATTCCAGAAGATTGTAAAAAAGAAAAACTGGCATTTTGTAAATTAAATAATCATATAACCTCATTAACTACACTTTCATGATTACAATAAACTAAACTGTCATCGACGTGACGATAACTTCATGGAAAATACAAAAAAGGATGAAAATACTTAACAAAAACAAAAACAAAAAAAAGGAAAACAATGTATAAAATACATTTTGTTTGAAAATTAACAATTTTTCATCGTTGGACATGTTTGTTCGAAAGAAAAAGAAAAAAAAACAACACATTTCAAAGTAAAATAGATCAACACAAACTATCAGTCACGTTTGCGAGGAAATATATCGATCTTTATATTCCTAGAAACAGTAACACAAAAGAACCATCGTTAGGCACTGATTGAAAGGAATCAATCAAGAAGCGATTTGTTTTTTGTTTGCACCTACAGCACCGTGCACAAATCAAACTGCATACATAGCTCCAGATCCGTGCCGTTTTGCATCGATTTGCACTAAGCTGTTGAAAATCAGACGGGCAAGGTAATCAACAACGGCGGATCGACCCACAACCGAACGAGCTAGGCGCGATACCTCCCGCAGCTTCGATTCGATCGAACGTGCGATCTCGTTGAGATACTGTCCCCCAAATCCTCCCCCTATTTCCTCTCCCTACTCCACAAGCTGTATTCTCTGAAGCTGTCTAACCATTTCCTACCACTGCCTGATCAATTTCTGACCATTTGTGTACCTTTTTACCATAGCCATCAGTGTACCGTGGTACAAGGACCAGAAGGCTAAACATGTGGCAAGGGCGAGGGTGGCTGTTTTGACTTGATTGTAGCGCCTGTAGAAACATTGGCCAGGTTGGCGAGGGGAGGATGGCCGCAGGAATGCATCGTTACTGTCCAGTGTCCAATTATTCAACATAAACTTTTATTAATCATTCGCGACGACAACACGATCGCGTGGAGTAGATACGGAGAAGGAGACATAAGCTCCATTCTCCCAGAGGCGTACAAACGTTCGCAATCTGAAAATATTAGTCCTCAGGCGCCGTCTATCGCTATACGAGGCGGGGAAGGGTCGTTAAACGAATCCAAAAAAAAACACAACCACCCAAAAGGAGAAAACGAAGAAATGGCTCAAATCGATGATCCTAGCGTCGAGAATCAATTCCATAGTACAAACGTGGATATGTTGCGTTTGTGGAGCCGAAGAAGATTGTAGCTGAAGAAAGGAAACCTTAGAGAGAAAGCCGAACCGAAGACGGGCGGAAGATTGATATATTGATTTCGGATCAATTTGACAGCGAGAAAATTGCGTTCCTCTTTTTATTACAGCGCGCCACGGATCGAACCGATTGGTGTTTCTTTTTTCGTTCCATCGAACAAGAAGGGTAGTAGTGGTGGGGGTTTCAGATTTGATCATCCTTTTTTTGATTTGAATCGTGAACTCCTCCTCACCACCTTTCTTTCGTGTAACGAAAATTATACTCGTTTGTAACCAGCCACACCGCCGGCTAATGATTTCATGATTTTCGTTAACGCGACCATCCAGACATTTGCGTATAGGAAGCAATATCTGGCAGGGACCGGGTGTGCCGCATCCTTGAACTATCTGCAGAGCTAAACCGATTCCGATCTAGCGTACCAACCTGCCATAGAGTGTGTGTCTGCCTATGAGTGATGTTTCTTTTTTGTTTCATTTGTTTCTTCAGCAGCAGCAACATTGATATGCTCACCGCCTTATGAATGATCCAGGAGTTGGACGGGAGATGTGGCTGCAGAGTAGCAACATCACCAACCTTTCCGACCGAATTCATTCCCCTTTTCTTTATCCCCCTTTGCCATCATCAGACAATCGTACAATAACAGTGTAAATTACGATTATCTCGTACGCGCTTCTAATTTGACTTTGATTAATTGTTGTGATCAACCCCGAGCGCTCCTTTCTCGGGTGTCTCCGCAATCGTTTCGGTGGAATTTTTCACGCCTTACCGATGTAGTTTCCCTCCTATCATAAACAGAAAAACGTTCACTGTATCATGTGTGTGCATTAAAAAAAAATTACACGTATTTTTGATAAAGCCCATCTTAGCACGGAACAAAAATGGAGCAGAAGTCACTTATATCAATGATAATATCTAATGTAATGATAATAGTGATCACCGTGTTGAGTTTGATAATTTTAATATACAAACACAATTTGTTTGTGCGATCGTGACAAATGAATTGTAAATCAAATAAACCATATTACGTCAAACTTAATTCAAACAGAAGAAAATCGAAAAAGTAACGATCGCACACACTCATACGCATACATTTATCTCTTCGTTTTGGGTCGGCAAAACATCAAAACTGTATCAAAACAGGTGCCAATGCGGCATTCCACCTCCGGGGAGTTTCATCCGGTGCTAACAAAATCAATCAAAAGCGACCGATTTGTGATGTTTTTCATTGAGATGTAGATGATAATTAGATGAACAAACATCTGTGAAAAATTATAACGAACGATCTGATTTCGATGCCGCAATAGTAATATTACATCTGCTTTTGTGCATTTTATGAAGTAGTACCCCTGGTGCCATCACCCTCTTCACGATCGCGTACACACACAGGAAAGGGCGAACGGGGTTGAAGAGATTCGATCCGTCGACGTTGCGCGACATAAAAACCACGAACCACATAAAACTCGGCACACGCTGTGGCACATTCAGCGCCACAATATTCTTCGTTACACCTCAAACTCACTAGCGTCATTCATAAAATCCGTCCGCGCAGACAAGACGCGAATTGCTGCAGGAGCGTATGCAGTTTATGAATGTAATTCAAAACCGGCCGACAACCTACAACGATGTGCACGTTTCCTGAAGAAGTTTCGCACATTTTTTCGTTGTTATTTTAGTATGTCTTTTCTACTTCTTTGCTCGCAGAACGCAACTATCGCATTTGGAACAGAGTTAGCTTTTTGCCAATTCACCAAAGAGCAGGCGGATCGTTAAATATTAAATTTAAGGTTGCGCAACTCATTTCTTCGGTTGCATCCAACGCGTCGTTGGGTCGCAGTCTGATGTAGCTGATGAATGAGAAGTGGTACAGAGCGTGGACCAATAAAATTAAGAGCCGTCTCAGTGCTGTGGTAAGAGAACCAAAACTCTGGGTTGATCTTTCCCCATTACTGTGGCATTCTGAACGCATAATGAAAGTTTACTAATTTGAGAATGAATTTGCAATTAATTTTGGAATTGCAGTTGCAGATTGAAATTTTTTTATGTTCGGTTCGGCTTTTCATAACTAAAACTAAATAATCTGTATTCGTCGTACGCCATATAAAGAAATTATAAAAAGGGAAAGAACGCACGAAAATAAAGGCACCGATTAGCTAAATTAAAGTACGATATTTAAACATCAATGTGCACAATTATCATTAATAAAACAATATAAATTCATCATAAAAATAGCTATATCAAAGCTATAGAAATTTAGAAAAAAAAAAATTACAACTGAATTGAGTGTTTTCTATGTAAAAATGTGACCAATAGTTTTGTTAAATTTTCTTCAAAAAATATAATAGTTTGATGATATTATTGCTTCAGTTTTCTCATAACATCAGGCTGCAACTAAAGGGTTCGTATCTATGAAGAACAAATTTACAAACAAACAAAACATCTCATAGAGAGAGAGAGAGAGAGAGAGAGAGAGAGAAAAAAATGAAAAAGAAAGTAAAGTAAGGAACAACTTCATGTAGGGTAAAATTCTAATAAAAAAATAATTGCTGCCAGTGGTCTGTCACTCATGGAGTGATTAATTGAAATCAGACGAGAAAGATCAGAATTCCTCCCCAAGCATTACACTGCAAGCAAGATAATGGGAAAATAGCAAGTTTATCTTGCCCGATTGCAATGTACAGTGTGAATGAGAAAAAAAGCTATCCACATAAACCGAATTGATAGTGTTTCAATATCCGGCAGGAAGGCAAAAGAAATACCTTCCAAGCCGAACCATTTCCATTTGCCATGCTACACTATTAACAAAAATTTCATTTAAAGCTATGATGAGTCAGTGAGACCGTCATCATATCAGCAAAAAAAAGGTCGATCGCCTTTTTGAGAACGATAATGAAAATATTGAAAGCGTCACTTACCTCGCTTTTGCATGAACAGGAACAGATCGTCCAGAAATTCCTTCCGCTTTGGGTCATCGTTGATTTCGTACAGCTGCAAAGTAAACAAATAGAAAACGAGATATTCGATAAATGTTAGAAAAATAGCAAGTACGGATAAAACCAAAGCTCCCGCTAAACAATCACAGGAGGAATGATGATTTCCTCTAAATGGTTTTTAAAAAAATGTTTGCGTTTATCGTGACGTCCGGTCGGGGCAATTAGTTAATAATTTAACAGTCAAAATCAATTTGCCTCTGCCGGCACACGATTGGACCTATCGTTGGAAAAGCAATCACGCTTAACCTGTGTGATGGTGCACACCCGACCGAGGTCGCTGTCAATGCACCAATGCACCCAAGCCAATGCATTTATTATTATCGCCAATCGAAGCCGCTTATTGGGTTGGGTGAATGGGTGGTAAGAAAACTCCCCCTATTTTACAACGGTGGGGTAGAAAGATAACAACGTTCCGAAACGTGATTCACCTGTGCCTGTGAAAGAGATGAAGCATTTTCAATAACATACTTAATCGTTTCAACGCATTCACACTACGAATTCTTCGTGAATTTAACCTGATGTAATTGTTAAGGGAAAGTTGATGTTTGTTGTTGTTGTTTATTTTTGCTTCAGTTGTTTCTGATGAAGGTACACACATACACACACACCTACAATTTACGGCAATAGTGTTTGTGTGTGTTTGCACATACGTATCAACATTAATTACAATTGGCATCAGCATTAAACTTATTTAAATTGATTGCGTGCTTCTTGAAATTATTTTTATTAGTGTACACGAGAGAAATAGCACAAAACCAGCTCTCCCTGCACCACACACACACACACTCACTGACTTCTTTGTTTGTCTACCCCAGCGAGTTCGTGACTTTGGTGCTACCCGACGATCTGGTGGGGCGTTGAACAATTGGCCGCATTGGTGCAGTACACCCTTCAGGGAGGTTTTTAATAGTAGCTGTAACTGAAAAACGATTGGTGAGCTTCCGTTGGTGCTGTTACTCTAAGTTTCACACACGTGGGTGGTTTGCAATTATTCGTCAGACAATACGCCAAGCTAGTGCAGAAGTGCTGCACGGGAGCCATTTTCTATTTGATTTGAAATACGCTGCAATGTCAAACTAAATCACACTGTTGTGTAATCGTATCGCTTTTTAATCAGCTAAAATTCTAAATATAACAATAAATACAAGGAAGTAATTAGAAACAGTATTTCTCGCCTCAAAAACGCAATATGAATGCACAGGAAAATATAGCTAAGAGACGACACTTAATGGACTGTTTTATAATTGTCACCATTGCGAAGTAAAATGGCACCATTATCTGGTACATTTCCAGGGTCAACCGAGAGCTCATCTACGGTATGGAACCATTGGAGGGTTGTTTTTTTACCCTCCCTACCAGTGCCACCATCGTTCAATGATGCCAATTTTCGACTTGCGTGTGAAAATGAAGGTCATCGCATATTGGAAAACCCGTTACACATCGAAGCCCCGAAATGGTACCATACGTTTCCGCGGCGAGACAATTAATAGTTAATTTAAAAAAAATATCTACAAAGTACCATGCTACCGGTTAAAATTATTACACTTGTTGTAATCCGTCCCAACCGACAATTACTAGACCGCCAACGATGTAATCGGCGCAGATGTAACTCGGAGATAATCGATGAAATAAATATGCAAAATATGCACCAACTGAAATTATATGCAAAACAGTACATTGTTGTTACTGTGTGGAGTAGGGTTATAGAACAAATGGATTAACGATGACTTCTTGTTGTTTAACGTAATTTAAATAAAATATTCATTTCATTTAGCAACATTTATTTCAAACGATTCAGTATCATGAAATTTCGTTTACACAATTTTAAATTTCTTCTCCTTTTTTCGTTTAATGAACGATTTTGCACACGATTGCTGCCTGGCAGCTTGAAGACCTACTTATAAGGCAATTATAAGGCAAGTTCTAAATTTAGATGAACTGGAAGTTTAGTAGAAGCAGATCAACGATTTCACACTGCGATTTCACATCCGTGATATCCCACACTATTCCGTAAATAATCATTAACAATAATAAGTTCCACGAATGTCAGCAATGGGAAACAAGGATCTCTTGAAGTTAGCAAGTAAACCAATATATCTTGAAGTTATTTTAAAGGCACTCCAAAATACTGTTAACATAGTTATTCATGTTCGATTAACTAATCCAAACGAAACCATGTACATCAATCTCTCTTGGAACTACTATGTACTCTCGACATGTACTCCGATGACATTTGATGTATCATGTCGAATACCGACATGCTAAACCATAAGACCCAAGACTGTACTTGATGATATTTACAACCAAACCTTATTATTTACAACCAAACCTCATCCACCGCTAATAATCTGCGTTAATAACACCGCATTTGTAAGACAACGAGAGACTGATAATGCTACTAGACAAAAGCTTAATTATATCAAGGCTGACTACACTGCAATTGAAGCTGAAATAGCTAATAGCAACTGGGAATTTCTATTTATGAACGGATTCACAATTGACGACGCAGTGGCGGGATTTAATATGAAAATCAATGAAATTCTAAAAAATAAAACACCTCGCCAAAGAAAACTCCGTAAACCACCATGGTCAAACCGTTTGCTTATAGATATGAAAAAACGAGAAAAAACGGCGCTGCGGAATCTTCAACGACACAACAATGACGACAACCGTAACTTTTATCGTTCTGCCTCTAGACGATACCGTGCCTATAATAGAATTCTTCACGAAAATTATGTTATGCGAGTGCAAAGCAACCTGCGACGAAATCCGAAATCATTTTGGTCATACATAAACTCAAAACGTAATCAGAGACAAGCTGTCACAGAAATCGAATATAAAGGAAACACGGGTACCACTGAAAAAGAGATCAGCGAAATTTTTGCGACCAGATTTCGCGACGTGTTCCTACCCCGTGTTCAAGATCAGGACAGAATAGACGAAGCGACTTCTGATACTCCGAGCGACTGTATTGATGTACCCGATATCATCATTGACAATAAAACTGTGGAAGCTGCAATATTAAAACTAAAAATGAGCTACAATCCGGGACCGGACGGAATCCCATCAGCAGTTTTAAAGAAGTGCGCTAAATCGCTTACACCCTATCTGGTCCGGCTATTCCAGATTTCGTACACTTCTGGAAAAGTTCCCATGATCTGGAAGACCTCGTGGATGACACCCTTACTAAAGAAAGGCGACCCAAAGCTAGGCATGAGTTATCGTGGAATAACTTCAATGTGTTCAAGCGCCAAAGTATTGGAAGTAATGCTTCACGATGCAATACTAACCTCAACTAGTCACTACATGAGCACCGCACAACACGGGTTCATGCCTAAGCGGTCGACTTCCACAAATTTAGTACAATTTGTATCGGATTGTCTCAACTGCATGGACACCAGCCAACAAATAGATTGTGTTTACACAGATCTAAAAGCCGCCTTCGATAGTATATCTCACGATATACTATTAGCAAAGCTAAACAAGCTGGGATTCCCTACAAGGATCCTCGCATGGCTGCGATCGTATTTATTAGACCGAGTATATGCAGTGAAATTTGGTCAAGTGGTTTCGGAACCATTTAAGTGCACATCAGGCGTACCCCAGGGGAGTAATCTAGGACCACTACTCTTCGTGTTATTTATTAATGATGTGTCTTATGTGTTACGTGACGTAAAATTTTTAATGTATGCCGACGACATCAAAATGTGTGCATCCGTAAGCAGCTCAACGAACCTACAAGCGGCATTAGAGTCGTTTAATATGTGGTGTAATCGGAATATGCTATGTCTATGCGTTGAAAAATGTGTTATTGTCTCGTTTACTCGTGCACGTACAACAATTTTGACGAACTATACTATTGACGGACAGTTACTACAACGTAAATGTGAAATTCGCGATCTAGGAGTTACACTTGACGATAAATTATGTTTTACACAATACTATGACGAGATGATTCAACGTGCTAACAGGACCCTAGGTTTAATATTTAAAATAACGAGAGAATTCAATGATCCAATGTGTGTCAAATCTTTGTATTGCGCCTTAGTCAGACCGATATTGGAATATGCTAGTGTTGTCTCATGCCCATATGCAGAAATTTGGAAAAACAAAATAGAATCTATACAAAAGAAATTTACACGTTACGCACTTCGGCGTCTACCATGGAATGATCGCAACTCACTTCCACCATATCGGTCACGTTGTCTTCTTCTAGGTTTAGAGACTCTTGCGAATAGGCGGAGAAATGCCCAAGCAACCTTCATCGCAGGAGTGCTTTGTGGAAACATTGATGCGCCGGCAATACTCCAGAAGATAAACATCAATGTATATAGACAAACGACGCGCCATAGATGCTTTCTGCGACCAACATTTAAAAATACCAGATATGGATCACATGAGCCGATAACAGCTATGTCAAGAGTGTTAAACGAACTGTACGATTATTTTGAATTCCACGAAGGCATCAGCACATTCAGAGAAAAATTACGTTTTGTAGAATAAGTCGGTATCTCTGTTCAGTGTTTCTCAAAGCTTTAATCTTAGTTTAGAATTACGTGATTTTGTATAGATTTAAGAAACGAGTGAAGCCAATGTTCGGCGGACTCGTATAAATAATAAATTACAAATTACAAATTATGCAAATGGTTTTTAATCTATTGGAGAACTGACTTCTTTCAAAATTTTGTTTTAAAAATCAATCATTTATGGCAAAAAACCCCCGTTAAAATAGTGACACAAAAAAGACGATGAAATTTCAATCAGAAAACACTTTCAAACCTTCGGAACACAACTTTTATCTAACGAGTTCGAAAGCTATTTCATTCAGCAGCTCTGCTCAATGGAGAAAATTATTCAAACCCACAGAAGCGCTTCCGAAAGGGACGCTAAAATAAGAAGTTGTCACGCAATGCGGTTTGGTCTTCTAAGCTTGTCGGGAAGCGATCGTATCGTTCGTTCAATCAACAAAGAATCGATCTCGCATGGTATATAGGAACGGTTGAACTTAAAATTCTTGCAATATAATTGCTCGTGACGGTTGCGTTTCGTGTTTTTTTTTTCATCCCGTCCAATTTGCAACGATTTGCACCTTTAAACCCTTGGACACATACATGGTGCTACCGAAAATTTATCACATCCTTGTGTTTCAACCCGTAACTTCCGTCGGGCTGTCGTAAAGTAAAGTTGCCTTCGAGCTAAAAAATTGACTATAATCTTTCCCGCCCGAATCGAACAGCAAAGCGGCAGACAGACGGCAAAGCATGGTACGAAAGAGGCGATAATGCAAGCAACCAAACATGTACATCAACCACATTCTGATATAGAAGGTTAAACAAACGATCGCTAAGATAACGACAGTGAGCAGAGAGCAGAGGAAGGAGGACAGTTAAGAAAAAGGGGAACCAACTCCCCCCAAAAACGGTGTAATTGCAATTCTGTTGCATGGAGAGCTAAACAAAATAAAAAGAAATCGTGAGTAATTTGTGCATATTTTGCATACGACGTCTGTGTAGCCGTCAGTGCACATGTGTTCGTAGGCTCAGGATGATTTTCAACGGGTACATGTTAATGTAAAAATTCAAACAACGCTACCGTAATGTACTGTAAGGTTGGCGACGCTCTGACACCACGTCACTGACAGCTGTAATTCGAACAGAAGCATTTTGATGATTGAAGTATTCCTGTGAAATCCGTATAAGAGTGATTCTAATTTTTTCTTACGTACAGTGGTCTATTGAGTTTTTTTGCATAATAAATGTTAATTTCCTTTTTTTATTATGTTATCATATAACTTTTACGCGACAGTTTCAGTAGAAGAAAATTGTGAAAAGTTAATCGTAAATCACGAGTACGCCATAACTACTAACGTCCTGGCATTAATGCGGCACGCAGTGCTTTTTCTAGTGCAACTTTCAATCCGAAAACAATAGTCATTTTTATTAACAGTAGATAAGATGTTCCAACTTACAAACCCGCACACTTGTCGCATTTTAACCACACTGGCAAAATTGTTCACATCGTAAAAGAATGAGCGCGGGCGACATTTGCAAATCCACCGCTTATGCTGGTTCCGAAGTGCAATGAGTAATTTTCGTGGTTTTGACAACCTGACCGACCGTCCGTGTGTGTATTGGTTTGTCGTGAGAAACAACCACGTTGTTTCTTCTTCTATGATGCCAACGGAACAGGCGGTAAGCAAATTTACTAGTCTCCTAACATATGGAAAGCCATATTAGCAACCGTTTTAAAAGGCGACACTATCATTCGTGATGCTATGAAGCCGAAAAGGTACCGGCGCCGTATGACCTACAAACGTTGATGCCAGCAGCGTCACTCTATCAAACGGCACCACCACAATCGAGAGTTTAAAAAATAAAAACCGCAAAAGGCACATAATTTTTAACACTTTCATTTTTATTTTTACGACAACACCACGCTTTCGATTACTTTCGTGGAGAAGGTGCCACGGCGACTTGTTGTGGCATTTTCCTTCGGTCGACTGGTGAAAAGTTGATGGTGGATCGTGTTTAGATGCATGCGCGACGTAAGATACTCATCTTGCAAATGTGCTTATGTGTCGGTCGGAAATACCGACTATGATTAATATATCCGAGTTAATGTAGTGTCCGATGAGAAATGAGCATGAAATTTGATTATAAGAATTTAAATACAATAGAACAACGATTATCCGGGGATCATTTAGCCGAGTGTTGGATTATTCGTGCAGCACCGAAATGACAATTTCAAATATGATTTGACATATTTACTGCAAAAACGATGACAGCAAAAGCTTCAAACAATTTTCTTTTCATTTCAATAAACTTTTGTCATAAAGTAAAATGAATCCGTGCACTTAGAATAAACACCATCCATCTTGCATCATACAATAATATTTATCAACAAAAGAAAATGTACCTATTATCCGTATTATTCTAATCCGGTTAAGACAGAATATCTGATAAGCATGAATAATCGGAGTTTCACAATCTATCGCTTAAGGGACGAATCCCGATGAGATAATAGTTTTAAAAATGTGAAAGCACTTGTAATTGTGAATCATGTTTTAACGAAAACACAATTATTCGAGTAAAATGTCTTAAATTGCGTCGGAATACATCATACCGAGCGTCATATCGTAAAATGGTGATTATTGAATATTCATCGGAAGCGAAAATGTTTGCCATCAAATAGCGACAGGATAGTTATCATTTGTCATCAAGTAACGCAAGATCCAACGAAGTAACGCAACGGAGCACATTGCGATCGACAAAACAACGTGAGTCGTTCAACCACAAGAAGCAATGTTGAGTTTGATTGATGGATATCTTCTCCGTCGAAACCGTACATAAGCGTAGCAACATATACACACACACCACCACACAATTGTAGCCCAAAATGCGCCACGAAAGAGGATGCGCCATAGTTTTTAGCACCTTCGGATGATGTCGTCGCATTTTGGATGGTTCAATGCTATGTGCTGCATTGCACAGTTAGTGTGATGTTGTTCTCTAGTGGTGTGTATATTTGGATTTGGTGGTAAGTTAACGGTAGTTATTCTTGTCAGCTCTTCCCATCTAACCTCCTAGGTTCGTGTCTAACAAAAAAAACTTGAGACTTGAGGTAAAAAGAAAAAGGAACAGAAATCTCCCAACGCCGTGTATGACTTTTCTTCGCTCCTCCAACCGAATCATGTGTAGTTCCTGGTTTGAGAAATCGCGAAAGCACCGTTTCGAGATCGTACCGCATCATTAACTAGATCAAATCACTATTTTCATCGTCAATTAGAAGCGTTCCGTGACGGGCCCGCCGGTCGGATGAGCGAATGCTTCTTACCCGGGGAATAGATCTCGTCGACCCATCGACCCATCGACTTCTCATCCTCGCTTAATGGCGTGCTCCCCAAAAGCATGGAAAATAATCAATCATTTAATTTCGATCACTACGAACGATCTACGCGCTGGGTAGTGTACGGGAGTTCATCGAATCGTTACCAGCGCTGGCCGGAACGGACCAGCATACAGGCTCTTTGCACCGTAGCACGAAAAATTAATTTGTATTAATACAATTTACGATTTTAATGTCTATAACGAGATCATTTACGTTTGCGTACATCAGGACCCGCCTTGGTTTAGAGCAATGATGATCTTCTTCTAGCAGCAAGATACTTTCAATTCAACTCTATTTCATCGTGGCTCAAACATACACCTCACACAAATATCAAAAGCCCGTTGGAGACGCCTTTTTACCCAATTAAACGATCCACCTATTCGCTCCACACGTCCAAACCAGCATCAGACGATCGGTACGGGGGAGAAAATAGGAAAAATAAAATACTTGCTTCAATTTTTCTTCTCTAACGATTACGATCAAAGCGCGCCATTATTATGTTCATCTTCAAGATCGTTTAAAGTGATCGTCGATGGTGCAGCAGTGACGGCAGCTTCTTCTCAGCAGAAGCAATGAAAGAAACTCTAGCCAACTGTCGATTGACTATAAGGAAGCGAACTCCTTAGGACACGGTTGGAGATCGTGTAGAGAAATAATAAACGCAATCAATCATCGTTTAACGCATAGGCAAAGTGGAAAAGCAAGCAGCATAAAACACAACGGTGCAAAGGTATCGGAGTGCTGATTTGCAAGGTTAAGACACGAGATCGACGCATGGAAAGTCTAGTGCATGATTGAGAAAGCTTTTGACAGGGAAACAGTGTTTGAAATTTGCATCGTAAATTATGTAAACATACAAAGAAAATTAATTCTAATCAATTCAAATTACCTATTGGATTGTTATTTTTGATTAACACTTGCTTTTTACTTCAAGTTGTCACGAATTAAAAACTATTCTGTTAAAATATTTTTGTGCTTGTACTATCTGCTGGCCAAAATCCAAACAAACTACTATTTGCAAATTTTATACCCCGTTGGAGCACTAGTGACGCTTCGAAATTTATGACTTCAATCTGCTACGTAAAGCGGTTCATTTTCCAAATGTACTCAAGGAGGTGGTTTTATGTACAATATCCGGAAAGCAAATCCAATGTGCATCCGTGCATTTGTACCGCCGGCTTGATTCTGCCCCACGCGTGATTTATGATCCATTCTCGACTGCGGCTGTATGCAATGCAACGTTGTAGTCATTGGCTTGAAGCTTGAAAAGCAACAGAACTTTACACTAGGGACAGGTGTGCTTGATGTGACACGTGGGAACTACAACGTGGAACGAGAGTGTCGTTAAAATGCTTCATTTAAAAAAATGAAAACATGTATACCTACATAAAAGATTCTGTATAATAAATTGTTATTAAATCATTTGTTTTTAGCAGTAAATTATTGTATACTTTTTTCCATATTTTCATTTTTGAAAATAAACGAAAATTGATCATTTTACAATTTATTAAAATGTGCACATTTTCCATGCATTAGAGAAACCTTCACTTGCGCATCAGATAAAAATAAAAGTTTACTCGACCATATGCAGCTGAACAGTGTTGTCCAAGAGTTTTATGATCATGCTTGCTTGCTTGCTTGCTCATCATCATCATCATCATCGTGTACGTTGGCTTGAAACATGTTGTTGTAGCTACAACAATACCAACCAACAACAGAGAGCGCCAAACACCGGTGGATATAAATGTACAACATAGATTGATTTGAATTTGACACGCCTCTCACTCAGTTAAGCATTTCATGCCCGTTTGTACCCTGGCGCATATAAAAAATTTAATAAATTTATATTTTTACTTCTCGCAGTCTCATACGGTACGCCACCTTTCTTGGACAATCAAAGTGCATATGAGCGAGAAGCGAAGGGTGCATCGTTAAGAGTGTTGCCTTGGCACTGCCACATAGTCGGAAAATTGTTCCGGCCAGATTGTGTTTTTGTTTTAAGAACAGTTGCAGAGTAGTTTTCTCTAAAATCTTTGTTTTTTTATACCGTACACTAAGTCTAATAAAAGAAAAAATCTATATATTAATTCCTAGCTTAGTTATATATTTAACTTTGCCGTGATATGGGCATTAATACTACTCACTGTTTGCCATACACTGTTTCGGTTCAGCGCTTTTAGCTTGTTGCTTACCTTAAACGACACGAGAGAAGCGAATTAGCTCATTTAGTTAAACCTTTATTAATATTGCTTTTTTGCCTCAATCAAAACATAAACTTTACGTGAAAAGATTAGTTTACTTTATTCTTTCGTTGCCAGCAATAAACTGCAGCCTGCTGAATTGAAGTAATCATCTTAAAAACATCGGCTCATATATGATGTGCCAATCGGCTTAAATGCACACCGAACATATTGTCGGTGTCGATAGCAACACATCTTGATGATTGGTTTCACCGAAAGCAATAAAACTAATTGAGTGCTTCTCAAATGGCAAGAAAACGTCGTCACACGCGCGTAGTATATTTTTCACACGAAGAACGTTTCAAATTGTAATTTGCTTAATCCTACCGCATTGACGATGCTTACACTTTGTTACACAACCGGTAAGATGCAAAACATGCCGTGGTCGGTATACAATTTTACTGATAAAGGATAAAAAAGGCAACCACTCTGAAGGTCTGCTTACTTCGTTAGCCCAACAATCGACCTCGAAGTAAAGGATCGAAACGTCAAACACACGGAACGCGCAAGACGAACGAATAAATTTACAACTTTATGCACACACAAACAAATCGTTTCGCTGCATCAAACAAGGTTCATAGCTAAGCTTTATGCGAGTGAAGATGGGAAAATACATAATCTGCACCAAGGTTATAAGGGCCCACAATCGACGTTCGAATTTACACGGGCTTTTGTTTTTATTCCAGAAATCCATAAACGAGGCTAAAGGGGACACCACCACTATTGGCCGTATTGATCGGAAGATGTTTTATCCCATACGATATCGGACAGGATGTACGGTTAGTAATTTTACAGTCATAAAATTCGCCTCTTCCATCATCTTCTGCCTCATTCGAAGTCTAACGGTGAGTATGTCGGGTTTACACCTTCCATTCATTCCATTATTAGTATCAGTTTGTAGCATTTTTGGGCTGATCGTAAACGACCATTCGCGATCTCTTTCCCTTTTGGTTACATTTTTTCGTTGAAGGTTAAATTCAACACACACGTATTGTGGTGCTATGAGGGAGAAGAAGTATTAACTAGTTAAATCTCATTTCTTCAAATGTTTTGTGAATGAGTTCTCGACTATTCTATATGAGATTCAATCCAAGATGAAATATCTTGTGATGTCTATGCTTTTTGATAACAAAAAATATTCTTTTTATTCAGATATGATTTATTAAAGTCGTTGCCTTGTCAGAAACGATATGATTTAGTTCTATAAAAATTAAATTACATTTATTTGTTGCTTGTTAAACAACGTTACAGATTAACGGATTAGTTTCATCATTAAGGACATTTGATTTATTGCGTCAATTTGCATCAGTATAATGAGCAGCTTGTCGAATATTTCAATCGCACTACAGCTGTGTGCGCCCGGTTTTGATCCACAAAAACCGCATAACCTTCGTTTCCACGTTTCCGAACAATGCTTGCATGATTTCACACAGCAGGAAAGGCTCCGAGCCGAGTTAATCCCGATTTGATGAGACGCCCTTCAGGGTAGATTAACATTTGCGTTTTAACATCACGCCAAACCCCTTAAAGCCGTTCCAGCGATTCAGCAAACTTCGGCAACTCTAATCCTTCGCGTGAAGGAAAACTTGGGAAGCAAAATCTAAAAAGCGAGATGAGTGAGTGCCTGCGCTGGAGAGTCAATCGTTTTCCAGGCTATCTTTCCAACCGATGTTTATTCAATTAAGTGCTCGAATCTGTTCGCATTCTGTGATTTTTGTTGTTGTAGTTGCTTCTGCTTAACTGCTATATTGCCTCCTTTATCATAATTTATAGGATATTCTCACGACCATAATTAATGTGTATTTCAGTAAGCAAATTATTATGATTATGGTTCGCCTATTATGTTCATTATCTGGAAGCCAAGTGGGAAGTGGAAATCACCCTTCCCTAGTGCGTCAATCAAGTGACAATGCGCACAGAGGAGGTAGGATAAGAGGTGTTGAATCCATTTCTTCTCAGGCTACTTTATTGCTTCTTTATGCTTTATCTTTTTTTTTCTCTCTCTCTCTCTCTCTCTCTCTCTCTCCGGTGTTCCAGCTTTTGGACGGTTCTTACCACTTAGGTTCTTCTCTAAGCGGTTTTATTTTCCTAGTGGATTCGATCACAGCTGGATATCTGTCAAGACATTCGCCGACCAACGTGAGAGCCGCCCATAGAAGGCAATACACCCCGTAGACCAAAGGGCCAACGATTATCTGTCGTTCTGCTTTCCTGTCTGGGACTGCGTTAATCTGAGCTTCCTGGATATGCACCGGGAAACTGCAGCCAAAGTGCAGCGTTGCAATCAGTGGAGAGTCAGGCTCCAATTGGGAGCAACCTTGATTAACCTCTTCTATGCGAATGTGCCAATGAGTCCGTGGTTCCCGTTGTTTCCCGCCTTTGGTGGGAATGTGGACCAACAGCGTTTTGTACGTCTAGTAAGCAGGCTTGAGAAACTTTAACTATTTCAATTTCCAGCTCGACTATCATGGTTCATTTTTCAACGGTTTTGCGCAAGAGAAAAGCATGAAAGGAACCAAATTAGGGTAATTATTGTTTTAATTTACTGTGTTGAAACTTACCACCTCTTCTTTAAAGGCTTCTAAGAATCAAACTTGCCATCAAGATTAGTTGGTAGCATCGAAATTTAGTTGAACACTTTTTTATTAATTCATATAAACGAACGATTGTAGATCCCATTTAACACAGAACAAAGAGTATTCTAAAAACCCACAATTTCTTTGAAGAAATAAACTCTGTACCATCACATTCAGGCCGAATCTGTGCTACCGTTCATCACTTGGAACCACTCAAGAAAACATTCAACTGTTTGCTCATTCTAGTAGTTCTTTGGCTGCCTCGGCCAGCTGTTCTCTATCGAGCGTTTCGTCGCCAGCGATTCATTCACATCCGACCTCTCCAAAAAACGAACCTCCAAGTCTACAACCTGACGAAAAGTGGCTTTTTCCACAGCTGATAGCTCGACGAGTGTCAAGAAGCAGCCAACAAATAGCCAAGAATGTTGTGCGCTCGATAGGGGCTCTTGCATCCGAAAACTAACCACTTGACACTCGAGGAAACCACGCGCCCATCCGGTCATCCAGACTGATCCTATCAATGCTGCTTAGGTTGAAGTGGTGGACGATCAAAAACCCTTCTACCAGTGTGCGTTGGTTTGTTTTTAATACAACGTTTCTTGCTCCCGGAGAAAGGATTCCGTATTGTTATTGCCTGTTCAATCACCGAAGGGTTTATGTTTAATGCTCGAGGTGCGCCTGAAAGCGATCACTTCAAAAAGTGAGTCCGACCATAGTATAGGAGAGATGGTGAACGGGCCAGCCAAATTGGGTGGGTAGCTACTTTCCCGCTTTTGATATTGCGTCGCTGATATCGGTCGATGTTTTGATCGCTGTATCCATCCAACCATCCAACGTCCACAGAAGGGCCCGGTGAAACGTTCATGATCTCAACCGATCGAGTGTGGATGAGCCTCGGGAAACGGGATTTACCTTTAAGAGAAAAAAAAAGCGGGAAGATCTCGCCACTCAATTGGCTAGCATTGAAGAGGCTGGGCATGATCGGGCAAAAGATCAGCGAAGCCTACGCGTGCGCCCACCATGAGTCAGCGGGTTTTTTCGACGATCCACCTTGGAGCGCCTGAAGTGTACACACGAAAAACGAACACGCACACTTACGGCAGAGCGAATATCGGTGTACCGGGAGATGCTTGAGATATTAATTTATTGAAGTCTATAAACCGATCGAATCGAATACGGTTGCGGCAATCTGAGCTCTTGCCCACTCGATAGGTGGTGCCTGGAATGATGTCTTGGGAGCTGATCCTGTGCCTTTTGTAGGATGGGACTATTCAAATTTGAGCCCCTTTTCGGAGTGCTTCATTCGGAACTACGGATGAACCCGTTACGCCATCATCGGCCCATCGACGATGGGCGTGTGCTTCTGGATAAACATGGCATAACGCGCCGGTCTTGGCCACGCGCGGATCACTGCTGATCGATGCTTAACCGTTTGTTCTCTTCTCGGAACGCTGCCCATAAATCGGAATTAGATTCAAAGCTCAATAGTGGTAGTTGAAGTTGTGGGTAATTCAGCCGGAAAGCGGAAACTACTTCATAATCCAACATTGTTTTAGAGGTCCACTGGATTGATGATGGCTCTTGACCACCGACTTGGCATCGATTTGATGTTTGAGAGTGAACAGCCTAATGCTGACCATTTTGTTTACGGCTTGCCGGTCTGCTCTTGTAATCAAAATTGCAAATTAAGACCGCCACAATTCTCCGCACAACCACATACCCCATCCCTTTGCAACCCATTAGCTCAACGGCAAAACCGTGGGAAATTAAAACACTCATCGCGATTCGAGTTGGTTTTGCTTTTCCCTTTGCTGACGCGATTGATTCAAGCACTCTAGCCACTAGCAAGTGAACTTTATGGTCTAGTGTCTGTCATTTCATGACTTCACCTGTATATACTCTTCTTTTTCTATGTAAAATTCTTTTTATCCTACCATTTCAGGGCACTAGACAAGCTTGAACGCACCGTTCGTGTATGATTAATATATTCCTCCGGTATCGAAGGACGGTTCCATGCGCTTAAAACAGACTGTGGCCTTCCCCCGCCACAATCACAGGGGCACTGCTGATCGATGTCCTTAATTATACCGACATCCACCTTCGTGGATTCAGCGTACCGCGTTCTTCGCCAAAGTGTAATCAAAATTCTTGTCGGTGAGTTACTGCACCATGCTCCAGTAAAGCTCGTACCTCACCAAGTCAAGAGACCCAAACTGTAGCAAAGCGTGAACGTAAACCTATGCCGGTCGAATGTACGAAGTTACCAGTAAGACTACGCACCCCATTTCATTCTCTGTAATTATTCTACAATTAATCAAAATCCAAACCTCAAACCGTTGGTTCAAGAATCGTACATATCCCAGGTTCTTATCCTGATGCATATTACTAGCTGCAACTGCCATCAGTCCGTCAGATCTTTTGGATTTCATACCAACCAACAGAAGAATAATAAAACGACGCGAGAATAAAACACAACCAACATATATCGTCGACCGACATAAAACAGGCGACGAACCCATTCTTTCCTCCACATCAAACAGTACTGCGGGCTTTGGGTGGCGTACGTGTTCTTTAATCATTTTAGTAAGCCCATTTTATTTCCTTTCATTTCTGTTTCCATATCAATCATACGCTTTTACACTGGACTTTGTTTTTTATGGAGAAGGCGTTGCCTTTTTTTGTTATAAAATGCGCAATTAATAAGCCACATCAATCAGTATAGGTGGTATTGATGATCGTGAATATTATAAAAATATGGAGAAAAAATTGCAGAAAATTACATTAATACAATCATGAAGATAATAATGAGGGAAAAAAGGTAAATCTCTTAAAAGATTTATTTACAGGGCATGATTCTACATAACAAACTAATCTGAAGTCAAGATATGATGATATTATAATCAAATAACTTCCTAAAATTCCCTAAGACACCTTCGATCGACCGCAAACCGAAACGATGAGAGGTATTTTGATGGAAAGATGAAGCGAAATAGTCCCTTAATGAAAAAATCTCCCAATCTCCACATAAAATGTTTGATGGAGTAGGGGAGAACAGCAACAAGTAATGATGAATTTGGTTTCCCTTGTCTTAGTGTAAGTGTCTGCTTGAATGGTGCCATATCTTGACTGTTGGTTATGGAACCATGATTCGTACGAGTATCGCAGTCAAGCAGTAAACTCTTCGTTTTCTCCTTGCACAGTTCCTCCCCCTGTTCATTGTACCGTGCGCCGAACATTTCACGTTCACGTTGTAGGTCTGCGAGAGCGCGAAAAAAAATCATCATAATGATAAATGAATCTTATAAAATGTTTCACTCCACTCGTTCTCATTACTCGCTGCCCTGGGACTGCACCAACGTACTCTTATGGCGAAGCGATGCGATCTTTATTTTCACTCCACACTCTCGATCTTTCTCATCAACCGATGATGTTCCGTGGTTATGTTTTGACGTTTGGATATAAAATGTCTTATTACAATTATTAATAACATTTTCCTCCCATATCAGGCCCTTTTCCTCGGTGGAATATCAGACGCCTTTAATGGCATCCAAATGTCGAAAAGACGTCCCTGAGGTCTGATGAATAAAAAAAATCGTAAGAGAAGCGAGAACCTTTCCAATGAAATTTTAACGACTAGTCTGCGCTGGAATCGATCATAAAAATCCAAATATTTATGATTTGGAACATATATACATAAGGATGCATTGATTTTTTGTTTTGGTGTAAGCTCATAAAGACCACAAAAGTAGATATGAAAGAACAAAATAATTAATGTTTCATTTACCAGTTACAACTAACGTATCGTAAACCAAATTAAACAAATATTTCTTCCGTTTTTTTAACTCATTTCTTTCCTTTCTCACGGATCACCCGTGCAGACAGAACATAAGATAACTTAGGGAAAGGAAAAAAAGTGATTGAAAATACTCCCTAAAAATTATTTCCTTCTCTTCGAAACTAGCTACACATCCTAGTAATAGGAGGATATTAATTACGAGCTCGCTATGAACGGAGAACCAACATGGAATTAACCTTCCAAAAGCCACGCACATCATTGACCCTTTGTGCAAAGCATCATCACAATTGAATCTTTCTCTTTGAAAGCCATCGCAAATCGAGTCGCGTCTTCCTTTCCGTTTATTTTTTGTTTTGTTTTCTACAATTGGTTTAGTTTCCCGTGGTCGGATCGAAACTTTTTTGGAAGCGCTCGTTATCCCGGGCTATGTGTGGTATCGCTTTCCGTCTCACACGTACAAGTGCCATTACCAATTGATATGCTTAAACCCATCATCGCGCGAAACCAAGGAAAGGCCACAATTATCCACATCGATTTCATTCTATCCGTACACTAATGTTTTCTAATGCTTCGTAACGTGCGCCATTCCCGCTCCTCCGATGCCCGGATGTTCTTGTGATTATTGTTTATGCGCCCTCGAAAAGCCACAAACCCCGAAATTTTATTCGTCTGGCAAACCCCGGGGGGATCAGGATATAACCGTTCATAGGAAGGTCGCGAGCCGATTAACAACAGTAACTAGGCGGATCGGAATCGAGAGTACGCCAACCATCGTTTGCGATCGGGTAACGAGATGGAACCGAACCGAACCGGTGAATAAAATAACAAAAAACACAGCTCATGAAATTAATATCCGATGAAATTGATTTAGTCTACGCCTGCGGTGCCCATTCGTACCAGCATCTTCACCGTCTGTACCTTAGACTCCAGAGAAGAACCCTGCCGGGCGAGGCACACGCGAACGCACCCACCACAACATCGGGAAGAACCCACGGTCCGCAACTAATGGCAGGATTATTACACCCTGTTCGAGGGCCTTTTTAGCAAAGGTAACCTAAACTAGTGCTCATTGCTCTCCCGGCGCAGGAAGCTTCTTTGGGAAGATCGGTTCCAAATCAACAATGATTTCTGAGCGCGTGTAGTAGCATAAGTGGCCGTAAAATCAAAGTTTCCCTTAAAGACTCGTGGAAAGCTTTCCTCGTAGAAAATTGAAATAAGTAGCACATTAAAACAAAGGATGCGCTTGTGTTCATTACATATTGTGGGAAAATAAATCTAATCAATATACCTAGCGTCGAAATTTTCCCCCAACAGGCTTCATCGGTTTCGGCTATTGCGTTTCCTTTTCACCCCAGACCGATACATATTTTCCACAGCTTCCCTGTTTTACAAGCATAGATTCCTTATCCGATTTGGCTCACGTTTATTTTTTAACAACAAAAAGCATAAAGAACCGGCTTTTTGGCGTTGTAGCGTAACACAGCGTTTGAGCATTGTGAGCCCCTCTTGTTTGCCGGCAGCACATAATGCACATGGTGTGAATTTGAACCTTCCTCCCGGGGTTGAAAGACTTCTTTCTCCCAGCGAAGAATGATACGACGCGTGCAACAAGTCAAAACATACTCTTCATGGCTCGATAATGATGCTGGTACCGGGACGGTTGGTTGGTGGTAGCAAATATGGTTGACCTCATGTTTCTACTTCCTGGCCGTCCTTCTTTCCAGACAGATCCTGGCCAACCGATGATGCCCTTGAACAGGTATTTCTTTTCTTTATGTTTGCTCTTCCCTTTCACCTAATTCCAGGACAATGCCGAACAATACACAGGGTGCGTGCCGTGTCTGTAAGTGTGTAATAATGGACCGTTCGATTAGGGCAGCCACGAACACGGGACTTTACCCCGGGTTTTTATAACATCCTTAGCATGCGTATGGGACAGGCAAAGAGATAAACATCCTTCACCTGGTACCGGCAAGGCAAAAAAAAACACATGGACACACACAGGCTCGAAGGTAGTGGAACAGTCGCATAACAAAGCGACAACATAATCTAACACCACTGGAAATACCGAAACACCACGGTACGCTCGGAGGGGAAAGATCGAAATAGACTAGAAACAATAACAACAGAAGGGGAAAAAACCACTGCCTCCTTACGGCAGGTCGCATCATAAAGCCATCACACCAGCATCAACCAGTTCCTTCACTGTTCGATTACCAAATGGTGGGGAATTCACGGTGAAACTTTCCACTTTTTTGTTTTGGCGCTTTTCCGGACATTTTTTCCGCAACCGGATAAAGTACACCGGTACTATTGGGGTGGATTTATTACTTCACCATATGGGACAATGGCTAGGTATGGGTCGTTTAACAAAAGAAAACAGGAAATACGAAACCCGACAGTTTGCTTATTTTCTTTAGAAGTTCTTTTTTACAACATACAAGAATGATTGAATTGTAATTAGAAACATTTTACGATCAACAAACTACAAAATTATATGTTTAACTTCACCGTTTGAGAGGTTACATTTTGGGGTTGGTATGGATCACTTAGCTTCCTGATTGCGATGGAAGTTTTTTATCTCGTCTCTAAATAGTTTTATTATTTAGAAAACGATTGGGCGGCGCATAATAAACCCTTCCCCGCAACGAATACATCATGTTGTGTTGCCAAACAATGTTACTTCAGTTAATCGAATTCTGTGCGCCTCTAACGGAGGTGCCGCCCGCGGTTCTATGAATGCCCTTGGGAAAATATCTCTAATCATGCAACGTGGCCAATGGGCGGCCCTGTGGCTAGTTTTAATGTACGCAAAATGCCAACCAACAAACACTCTCCCTTCAACGCGTCAACTGTGGTAATTTTTGAATTATTAATCATTAAACCGAACGTTACGCGAACGCCGTTGACCTATCGAACTTTTTCGTCCCTTATTTTACGAACGGTTTACGAATAGTTTTTCACTGTTGCAGAAAACGGTGGTGTGAATGCAACATTGTAATCTAAAAATTTAATCAACCATATTTTATTAGACGGCAAGGGTCGTCATCGGCAAGCTGCAAGCGTATGCGCATTTCGCGCATCTTCTAACGATGCCGACAGGTGCATCAGTGGATTGGATGGCATGTCTGGCAAACCCAACGGTGAGGTAGTAAAAACCAAATCGATACACCAACCTGCCACATCGTTTCGATCCGCTTTAAAGCGTCTGTCGCCACCGGTTCTGCGCCCTTGACGGTCAGGTTTGGTGCGATATCTTCACAAACACCATCACATAATCATCTCTCGCAGTGACCTGACCGTTGGCTTAGTTCACTCAATCTTAAAATGAGCCGTAAAATGAGTGTATACTTTAATCTGCTACCGGCGTGCTTCCCACCAGTTCTTGAGGGCGGGTTATGGAGAGGAACAAGGTAGATGTTTTTATTGCCTCGCCGATCGGACGACTGGCTTCGATATCGTAGCCAATATACGATCGACACGAACACCAGACGCGACACCCAGCTCCGTTTGTCATAATTTGCTAATAAATGCGATTTTAAACAGTCCATAAAACGTGAATGTGGGCCGATTGGAACAATCCATGAAGCGGGTCAAAAGCGAAAAACAAATCATATTCATTAACGATCGAATGTTGATGTGATGTTTTCGTCCCAACACATTGTTGCCGGTGTAGAATGTAGATGATGATTTTTTTTTTTGTTTTGTTTTCAATATTTACAATGTAATGGTGAAGCAAGTAGTTTGTTTTGCTAGAATAAGTCAAGCAGCATTAGCGAAATGATACGTAGAAGCGATCAATATTTTATACGATGCAACTATACATGCTTGCAAATGGTGAGATATTCATACAAAGTAATTGACTCTGTTGTATCAAAATTAATCACGAAACACATATTGTAACTGGAGAGCGCTTCAGCCATAAAAACAAAAATCGTTTTTTTCTGATTGAGGCTTAGAGTGCCGACCTTTTCTTATGAAGATGATGTCACACCTGCGAAGGACGGAACTATCTTTAAGAAATCAAATTTAATGTAAAAATCAATGCAATTTAATTGATGATGTGGCAATATTGAAGAACATTTCTAGGAATTCATCAAATCCTTATCACTTCTGATAGTGTTATCTATACAACCTTTTAACCTAGTCTCGGTTCAGAGATCTCCTGAGCACCATTGCTTGAAACAACATTTTCACCATTTTCAGCTCAGTAGCATGCATAGAGAATTCGTCTCCTGCGAAACAGGAGCTAACGATAGATTTCTAAGATATCTTGATATCACTAAGAGAGATATATGTCGCATATCTCTAATCTATGATATCTCAAAACTTGACTGTATTGCATTCAATGATTAAATCCCAAAACATCGACCAAATCTTTATGACAATGGCAGTTAGACATACACACATAGACGTGGAACATTTACCTCACATTAAACAGTTTCTAGAAAATATTCGGCACACATGGACGTTTAAATTGACTTTCAGTTTTAATTTCTGCAGATATCGTCTACTGTACATTTGGATTCCTCACACGCTGAGAAAGCTTATCGATCCCAGTGTAACAAAAATGGTTTTACATAGCTTGGTTATTCTTCTTTTATGTGTCTTATAGTGCTTTGGGTTTAATTTATTCATATTTTTCCAAAATCTCAAGCATTGCAATAACTCCTACACAGACCTTTCTTCCTCTGATTAGTTCGAAGAACAAAACATATGTCCCTCCGAGAGTCGGTTATCGTTACCCGTAGCGATGATGAACAAGCTTCCAACAAGGGTCCAAGGGAAAACGGAGAAGCAGTACCCTTTTTAAAAGACCCACTTTAATGCGATGTGTCTGTAGCGCAGACATCAGCAAAAACCTATCGTCCTTGCCTGGTCAAGATATGGCAGTAAGCGTTCAGGATACTGTACCCCGAAGGATTTGTGCAGCGGGCGAAATATGAAGCCCGGCGACATCGATCAGAGAGCTTCAAATTGTTTAGGGCAATAAAAATATGACGCTGATCTCGATGCATAGCTTTCCAACTACTTCAACGCTACTACTGTGTTCCTATTGTTCTGTTTAAGGTTTCTTCTTACTACACTCCGGCTCGTTTCAAAATGAACGACGAATGTACGAAGAACGGAAAGAACGAAAAACACAACTAAGGATCACTACGATAATCTACAACCGTATGCGTACACTTACACGGAAAAGGACAGAGACGTTGTATGCATATCATTTCGTTTGCCATAACGCTCTGGACAGTTTTCCTACCAAATTTCATTGACAAAATTATTATCTTTTTTTCTTCGTGCCTTTCGCACCCTCGCACGGTCAGTGGAGAAGACAAATTACAGCTTCCTTTTCTTGCTAACCACGCAATACCATATGTAACGGGAATATGTAACGTACGGCGAAGAGCATCCGCCCAGCGGGAGTTTCAGCAAGATCGATGGTAAAGAACATCTTGATCTTCTGTGTACCACCGGGTGGACGAGCCCTTTTCCTCTCAAATAATGGTTTGCTTTGGTGTTGGTTTGCAGGATCAAACATCCCAGAGCGTCTGAATTGATCACTTCCTGGAGATTTTTGGTTCTGTCATGAGCAATCGATATTTTTGCCGATTTGTCAATTCTATGGCAGCATTGAACATTTAACATATAGCAATGAAGACGAACCATTAATAAAATTCTCCGATTCGATTGTTAAACACCCAATTCTTGGAATGTAAAAAATGCATACCGAGAAAAATAAAGCAAAGAACGTTGAAGCTGCATTTTCATGCAAGCGATAAGATAACAAGTTATCTAAAATATTTTGTTATAAAGTTTGGAATTATATATCAGAACTTTGACATATTTTTTTAAGCCTTAGAAATAGATTATTCTAGAAGAAGTACGCTTACGATTGATGTTCTCATTTGTTAGTCTTAACTGAATCGCCAACCGTAATTAATCAAACATTTTGTCATTCAAACGCTTCCATTGTACAAAACATTATTGCATTCCTCAGTGGAAGATTTCCAAAATAAATGCCAGTGACGATTTTGTCTGATAGAAACGGTGAATTAATGTCTTTGTATAATTATTAAACGACCCCACCGATACATAGAGGTGTGTTTCAATTCATCAAAAGATTGAGATGTATCCATCTACAACACCGATCTAAACGTTCGAAATAAATCGTCTTCAATCACCGTGATATGTCCACTAGTGTTGCGGACAGCACCCTTACACACCCTTCCATTCTCATCCAACGCCATTCCTGGGGTTAGGTCCATCGCCTTTCCTTTCTATTTGAGGGATAATCCTAACATTCAGAGCGTATTGTGTTCGAATGTAATAAATTTGTAATGTATCATCGCCTTCTATTTATGTGGTCTCCTCAGAAATTGGGAGCCCGGTAAACGGCATTTAAACAGCTCAACAGGCGAACAGGTAGCACTATGACAAGGTGGAACACACAATTCGTTTTTCCTGTTCTATCACTTCATCGAATGACATCAATCGAGTGAGGGCAGTACGCCCCTATTCATATCGCTACCTCTTGGTAGCAAACGAGTGGAAAAAAGGGAATAACATTCGGGTCATTTAATGAAATCGTTACCGAACTGGAAAAGCCAAGATGAGGAAAGATTAGAGCGCGTAATATCATGTTTTTCGGAAAAAAGGACACCCGGCAAAAGGATCGACCCGTGCCGTTCAAACAGAAGAAAGAGAGAGAGTGAGATCTCTTTAGATTCCTTTGCTGCTCGAGATGACAGCAAATCCATCAGAAGGTGCCGCATAAAAAAAAGGAAAAACATATCTCAGCCAACGACTGATGGTGCGGGTGTGCGGGTGTGATGCTATTTTTATGCCATTCCTTCACCACCAAATTATCCGACAGCTGGAGCACACACACCCACACCCAAAGAGACTTGTGTGTTATACGAGCAAACTCTGGGCAAAACGATACGCGACAAAGCGATCGAAGAGGATTAAGAGATTTGTCACATTAACTTTACGCAGCGCATCCGTTGCCTGGAAAGAAACAAGAAACACACACAAGCACATACACACATTTAGGATATCTTTTCTTGTGTTTTCTAACGGATTTCCTTTTCTTTTACACCCTAAACGCCCCCTTGTTTGAGATGGTTTTGTGGCTTGATGACTTGGAAAATGGTATGGAACGATCGCAGGATAACGGATTGTTGAATTTCCTCGCTTGGGAAATACGTTACAAAGCGTACGGATGGTGATAAACCGGCAAGATCGTCGGCTGGATTGTTTGCCTTCGAGATTTTACCGAGACCGATTTCTTCGAACGGGAAACTGATAAAAGGAAGCGATATCGGTTTTGATGGGATGGGATTCCAATGACCGTGAGATTACATGTGGAATTCATTATTGTGCAATTAATGATACTTTAATCCTAACGCGCCTAATCTCTTTTCTCAGACTTCTGGCTTTTCTTGATTTCATTTATCTAATCTTGCGTAAAGCAATCGGTGCCGCTCCACTCAAATATATCGGCATTAATTAAGATTTTTTTTATTTTCCTAACGCGTGTACGAAAAAGGAAAATTAAACGTTTAATTAATTATGGTGTTTCCAGTGCAAAAGCAGTACTTGATACGTAATTCACTCATTTCCAAAGCTAAAAAAGAGGAGCGGGATGAGCAAATAACACACAGGAAAGAATGCTCAAAACAATAAAATATAAATTATTGCATCCGAGTCACGTAGCCGAACACACTCGTAAAGCAAGCTCAAATTACAATTGCAACCGCTACCAGTGACCATGAAAAGGATCAGGATCGAGCAATCGTTGCTCCCTGCAATCCATCCAGACGGTATCGGGTATTTATGGCTCGAATGGCGACAACGATGGCGACACACCATCGACTACTTTGGGATATGAGTCGTCCCTTTTTACTTTGCATTTAAAGCTCTTTTCCTTGTTGATCCTTCATCATCGGTTGTGGCACATTTCTCCTTCGAGACGGACCAACAACTCGATTTGCATACTAAAACTCAAGGATCGTTTCGAAGTTGTTTGGTCGTTTCTTCTCCATTTGTATTATTCCTCACCAAAGATTCGCTCTGCTTGCTCTTTGTTTCAACTTTCCTCACAATCGAAACTATATACATGAAACCATGTAAGAATAGGCAGAAAAAAACAATATACAATGAACGGCCTTATTTTAATCATCCGTACAAAAATATCCAAATGCGACCGGGTAGAATACAATACAGGGTTACATTTTATCACATCTTACAAGGTACAGCAACAAATCGTGACTAACGTTTATAGAAATTCCTACCTCACTGAGCTGATTGTCGACGGGTAACATTTTAGCAGTTCTAATTCGATTCGAATTCAGGTATCGAAAAATGCCGTCGCTACAATGATCCGAATTTGAAACGCAAAACGATGATTCTGCTTATATGCGGTGTCTATTGGACTGAATCGATAATTCCGTCGTGTACCACTAAACGGTAGAAATTTAAATGTTTTGACAAAAAAAATTGTTTATCTGCGAATGGGAAGGATTTTTGCCAAATAGGACTACACAAGCACAGGATAAGTACAGATGAAACGTGTTGATTCCTGTTCCATTTACACATTCACACTTTACGTTTCAGATTTCACAAGGATAAGAATTGTTTGACACACTGCTTGTAACATTTGAAAATATTAAAGCAAATATTATTTTTCTTCAAAACGTCATTTCACTTTCGAAGTTCACAACACACTTTTTTTTGGTAATTTTAATTTGTAACTTTCTTCGTAAAACAAACACAAAATTAAACTCGTTGGTTAAACGCACAAACACACACTAACTGAAAATCGGACGCACTACACGCTGCCTATTGGTACCAGCTTCAAGGATCGTGGTAGTGGTCGTTTTAGCATATTTGTTTCCGTATCCGTGCAGTACCTCAAACGATCCTTTGTTCACACACCCAAGAACACATAAAACGCACACACACACACACAGACACCTTAATTCTTCACGTTCACTTTGCCAAAATTTTGCGTCGCTTCTTCGTATCCTGCGCTTCCATAACCCGGTCCGCTAACCGTACACAGCTACTAAAACGACGACTATCCCCCTATATCTTGGCGACGTGTTTCGCCATTCGAACGGTTTCGACCAGAAGCAGCAGCAGCAGCAACACCGATCCGATCCTCGATCTCTCGATCACAAAGGTAAACTAACGGGGCATTATGAGAGATAAAATGCGGAGAAATGTAAGCAAAAAACTCGGTCCGTTCGCGCTCTCGTTTGCGCACACGCACCGTACCCGCACGTGCAACCACGTGTCGTCCCTTTCGGATGATTAATCTCCACACATTTGTTTCCATCTCGTTTACCCGCACGAGTGTGAGCAGCGAAGGCACATCGCAACATGGCGTGAGAAGAGATTCACCGACCATCTCACCACTTGCTCACTAGTGCGAGTGCGAATGAAATATCGGGAGATTGAACATAAACATAAACCGCGTGCAGCATGCGCATGAATAGACGCGCGAGAACGAGGGAGAAAGAGAGAAACATGTGCAACGTAACTAGCTGTACCGTTTTCCCTATCGTAAGGGATGTGGGAAATGTTGCTATTCAGCGATAAATACGATTTGGAAATTTTCTTATCGGCGCTATGCATAGCTGGCGTTTTTCCACACAACCAACCGCACACACGATGAAAAATGACGCAGGCGAGCAAGCGTGAGTTCAATTTGTATGGTTTCGTAACATGGGAATCTAGAAGTGCAATGCCGTTCAGTGATTCCCGATTTTTGTAATTTTGATCAGTGATTGACGATTTTTGTAATTTTGATCTTCACGGAAAATCACTGACTCAAGGTTTTAATAAAATAAAATAGGATAGTTTTTAGTCTATAATTTTCTATTTTTCTGGACGTTATTTACCTTTGAGTGGCCATAAGTACGAGAGAACGATTCGGGCGAGTTTTTGGTATCCATCCAGACTGGCAACAACAAAATGCCGCCAAACTATTAAACCATTGAACCATCCTTAACCGAAACCCTTGACATTATAAATAAATTAAAATAATAACCATTTAATTGAAACTGCAGTTCGATCAAAATGTTAAAACAATCTCGACTTTTAATATTTTTTTCAAAAACACAATTAAAACAAAAATAACCTAAAGGTTGTTTTACGTATGTGCTCCTTTTGAAAATGTTTTATTTTTAAATGATAGAAATTAATTATATCCTAATATAATGCAGCTCTACAAGGAATATTATCGGTACCAATCTTAAGCCCGGTCTGTGAATTTGTCGTTTATCTCAGCATTAGTTTGTGAGGGTGGTCAATTGGCAAAAGCTGGCGGTGTGATTTTAAAGCATTGATAAACCCAGCATGTTCACAATTGTCACCTATACACCTAATTAATGTTCGCCCCTATGTTTTGAAAAAGGAACCCAGAAAAACGAACCCTTCGACAACCAATCGGCGATCGTGCCAAATCAATACTACTCTGTTCTAAAACAAAACATTCTAAGCAAACTTTTCTATGTGTTAGTGTACATTAATTCTATTTTCGAAAAATATAAGCCAACTCAGAAATCAAAGCAACAAACGTCGTTCAAGCACCATCAATAATAATAATCCTCGGTAATAAAATTCACGCACTCGTTCGGTCCGTAACGCCACGGGGACGCCTTCACGGGGACGCCGCCACCTGGGAGAGCGACAACAAGAAGACCGTAACATAAGTGGGAAAATCTGTCCCATCCTTTTGCGCGTCGCGATCTACAGCGACAACCGAAAACACAACGCACGACCTACACCAATGGGAAACATGTTGCACTCCCATTCTCGTTACTTCACAGCAGTAGTTCTTGCTTCGGGCGACACCAAACATAATTTTCGCCTGGATATGCTGGAACAACAAGAGGAAAGAAGAAAAAAACAATACGATCGATGTTGGATCGTGCCCTTTTTTACCACCACTTTCCGTCAATTTTCCCCTTATTCCCAACGCGATGGATACAGTTGCAATGGAAAAAGTTTTGCGTCGGAAACTGTGACCCATATTTTTGACCGTGGCCAACAGCAACGCATCGCCAAAGTTGTTCAGCGGTGACATAAAAACAATTGAAAATTGCTTCGTGGGCGAATGAACGGGGATGGTGGAAGAATGTAGAAGATCAGAGCCGAATGAAAATTCGTCCCTCGACAGCCGTTCTTTTCACGGTGGCGCTCCAGACCTCCTCCGCGTTCGTTGCGACCCGAGCAAAAGAGTCGTAAAATCGTTACACACATTTGTCTCGTGACGTAGTAACTTTTACTATCCATCCACTGTGTCACTTGGTTTGGTTTCGGCTCCACAAGACAACCCTCCGTCATCGCACGCTCTACTCGCTCCGATGCAGATTCGGTCTGCAGCATGATCTTGAAACGGAGAGCACGTAATGGCAAACATGTGGTGACAGCCACATGCCTCTATGCTCGGTGATCAAAGTTTTATTAGATTTCGGAAAAGGAATTGATGGTTTGCACACAGGCAAACGAAGGCAATAGGGTACGAGTGAAGAGCAATCATGTTGGAAAGATCATGCAGTTTAAATGTACGGTACGATATTTGAAGTTTTAACAGGAAATGAGTTCCAATTTCTGTCCTTGACATTATTTTATACTAGTATGAAATTTCGTAAATGTAAAAATGTACTGTACGATATTTGAAATTTTCACAGGAAATGAGTTCCAATTTCTGTCTTTGACATTATTTTATACTAGTATGTAATTTCTGTATGCATTCTACCCTCAGACAAGCAAGTTTTTTCATTAATATAAAACAAACATAAGATCATAACAATGCCTCCAGAAGCTCATTTACGCAACAAACTGTGGGTTTAGTAAACCATTAACAAGTGATAGGATACAGCTGTTCCCGTTCCGATAAAGTGCATGTCAATAATCCCACCCTCACAATCAAGCACCGTTGCAAAGGATGTAAGGACACGTCAGGACACAGTAATGGAAGCGGAGTCAGCTGCTCTTCCTGAGTGTCATCATGATCCGCTAGCCGTAAAAATCTTTCCTTGCACATCTCCTTCCAAACGGGCCTCTAATTAAATCGTATAACGGAGGGATCTCTAGTCCTTTGTTCTATGGCACCATCCCATACCCCTCCATCTACCAGCATTCAAAGCGAGACGAACGAGAACATATAGCCGAAGACGATTAATTTTGATTGGAAATTGATGAAGTGATCACTATTAATAGACTCCTTCCAAGGGAGAGAGAGAGAGAAAGAAAGAGGGCTTCTCTCGCTGTGGTGCCGTGTGGAAAAGGCATAGCAAAATGAATTCCCCACGGAGGCATCTACACCGTACACATAAGCGCATCCTTTTACGAGTACGAAATAATGCTTTGCTGGAAAAGCGTTGTTTCCAGCAGGAACGAGCCGTGACAATCGATAAATTAATCCCAACGCTAAATATAGACGTTACGAACCGTACCGGAGAGTTTTGGGTTCGAAATTCGAAGATCGTTCTGCGCCCTTTTACTGCCCTTGAAATGCGTTGCATGTGTGCATCGTGCGTGCAGGGAATGGGGCGAGGAAGGTGAGAATCACTCAAGTGCATTTATCTGCTTACGGAATGATGATGGTGAGGGAAGTTTATCTTTTTAATATAGTTTATCGAAATATGTTGTTAACTAGGCGAAACATTTCATAACAATTGGAACAAAGTGATTTTTTGTTAAACTGATCATTTACCTGCAATTCTTAAGAACCTCGCACAAAGAAGTTTTGACCAGAAGTTACACGAATTACTGTAATTCAGTAGGAATTTTTTAAATCATTTCTAAAATGCTTCAAATTTCAAAATACTTATCAAAACACATTTGTTCAGAATTGGTAAACTATGGATATTATAAAATGTAAGATCGTCTTGCTGATATTTGAACGGAGATATAAGGAAAACTGTAAAATGCTAACTATTAAAATAAAAAAAGTGTTGGGTTTTAACTGTACCATATATTTTTGTGTTAAAACAATAAAACATACAAAAACGTAGACATAATGTATCAAAAAATGTGGTCATAGCGATAGAAACCAAACAATGGATGAGTAAAATATGAGTTTAATATGAAATTAAATGCATAGCTCATTAAATATTGGGCAAAACATGCAAAATTGAATTTAAAAACAAAATTAATTGCAAATGAAACAAAAAAGATCAGCAAGCGTAATATAAACATGGTTAATATTAGATGTTTAGAGTTGATGCTGCGTCAGCTTTGATCACATCTACAATGCAACAGACGCTCGTACGTCACACATATCTTCTCCTGCCAATGCGTGCAAAGAATGTCGGTAATTAAAACCATAACTTCTGGCCACAACAAAACTCTTCTCTCACGGTCCAGCTGGCGGCGACTGGAAAGGTATGCTAGGTAAGGGATAGAATATTGCACCAGAACACGACGTGTCGGGCGCGCGCGTTCAGACCCGCGGGGACCAAGCGAATGACCCCCATTCGTTTGGCTTTCCCCGTGCGTATGTTTCGTTCGAGATGGAAAGCGAAGTTCAGGCAAAACTGCAACACGGCTTCGGGGGCAATTAATAACATTAGCGAACCTGTGGATAACATATGTCTCGAGACTCACACCTCGCACGAATTTCTTCCCTTATTCAGCTTGAAGTTTCGACAGGATGTGCTCGGAATTGGAAAACAACATCAACAACAACGCACACGTACGGTGGTATACGAACACTCCACGCGATTTTATGTGATTGCATCCGTGGCTTGGAATTAAACTGCTGGCGGATACAAAATTGCACGCGGAAGGCTGTCGGAAGATATCTTGCGGGTATTCTGTTTTTTTTTTCATCTGTAACTCGTACCGAAGCCGTAAAAGAAGATACGAGCAAGCGAGACAGAAAGCGATCATTAGTACGAATCATTTTAATCAGCGGTAATTACTAGTTTTATATCTCGGAGGCATACTACGCGTGCGATTCGCGCTATTCACCTCGTGCCTTTCTCTCGTGGATGGTGAAGTTAGCATTCATTCACGAGGCCAAAAGGGCGTTCGCGGTTGCGCTGCACCCGGTGCATCCGTACGCTGGCCAACGAACAAGACCGTGCCCGGTGTCTCATTTGTCTCGGACCCATCGTCTACAGTTTCATCGATGGAAAATTTAAGAACCAAGCGTCGGAGCGTACGCTCGGACAGGGGCGTTTACTTGTGGGTCTTACCGAGCCAAACGTCATTTGTGTCACTGCCGGCGGCGGACCAAAAGTTTCTTTTGCGAAATTACTGCACGGCGGGGTTCTAAATATTTTCTCAGTCTGTGAACCGATAAACCACTGAAGAAGGAAGAACTTTATGATGAACGAACACCCATCAAACGAGATGCTCTTTGACAAGCGCTCAAGGAAAACAGAGTACCAGCAATGATAAATCTCTTTATTTGGAATGTAATGCTTCGTGGATTAGGATATGTAAATCGCTGCAAGAATGTAGCTTTGCGAGGGAAATAGTTTCTTTAATGTTTTCTTTAAAAATAAATGAAATTTTTTATCGCTCTTTTGAGAGCAAAAATACATTAAATTGGTATTGTAAAGCCTTGTGTCTAATAATATTCGACCAGAAGATTAAACAGAATATAATAAATTTATTTATTTTTTTCACGACAAAATTAATGTAATAAGTAAAACAATAAATTTTGTATTGAAAAATTAAATTAAATTTTTTAATATGATATTGCTAAACGAAAGAAAAATGAATTATTAATTAGCTTTAGAAACAATAAAACAAAATAACAAGCAAAAAATAGAAGAAACAATAGGAACAATAAATACCACTGCAAAGAAATTCCAATTATTTCACAATTTGGATTGTTTTCACCCGAAAAAAAACTAAACAAAATCAATCTATACTCCCTGTACAACAGGAATCCTTCAAAAGAGTATGCATCTTCGTACGGTAAATTAAATACCACCGCTCGATGTACTGGAGAGCCCCGTGTACATACGGGCAGCTAAACGATGGGTATCCACCATCACACGGGCTTCTATTTATTTCGTTAAAAGTCGGTAATTTATCGCTCCGTGCCGTTGAAAGAATGAATAATTCAAAACAATTTATCATGTTGCGCTCGTCGGCGTAACGTTCGATCGTCATCGGTGTTCATGCCGTCCTCTCTCATGCCATCCATCCCAAATCACAATGGACTTAAAATGAACGATTTCAGGCTGCGTGTACGGGACGCGACGACACCCCGATCGATGGTGTGGAAGCACTAGAGGGCGGAATGACAGGAAACTGCACGGTGAAAACAGAAGACCGAACAAATATTGAGCCACGGTAAGAAATGAGTGCATTTTGAATATAATTTGAAAATAGAAAATAATTACCACACGGCGTCTTACGTTGATGGCACAAGTAAAAAAAAACAAACAAACAACTTCCACTACCATAGTGTGCTCCCACAGCATTCGGTGACGAGAGCATTAATATTACATACTAATACCATCATCTTACTTTCTACCAATCTGCTTTCACAGCCCACCAAACCAAGCCAACGAGCTAACTGTGAGCAATCGTTGCTTTGCACCGTTTGTTGATGTATCAATTTCCACCAAACAGCATGGAAGAGACTGGGTATTAAATAATTACCACACTCCGAGCACAAACGAACGCCATTCAGTCTATTCAAGGCTCGAGGAGGAGCCCGTGGGAGTCACCAAGAAGCCTTTTACCAATTTTTCCCTCCCTGATGCATACCACCTCGTACTCTTAGCAATGGTACAGGTGAACGTGCGAGGCAAGTCTATAATCCCACCCGCAGATCTCTTCCCACCAGGCACCCATTCATCAGTGAAACGTTTTGTCAAACAAAACCAAATACAAAAAAACGAAACAGAATATGAAAGATCGTCTCACGTCTTTTAATCCTCGTCGATCAATCCTTTTTTTTTCAGAGACATCGCGGCGGTCGGGTAAGATTCCCGCGGTGAGGGATTAGCGGCGAGTGATGTGGGAGGGGAGGATGGGGATGGGTGTTGTGAAACGGAAGAAATAAGTTCATTCATGCCGCGGTGGTTTGCTAAATGGTAATGGTAGGATTTGAATAAAGAGCTGGCAAGATGCGACATCAACGTGTCGTTCCCATTCTCACACCCTTTAGTGTGTTGACTCTATTAAAAGAGTTCCATTTTCATTCAATTTGTACCGCGGTGCCTCGTATTAATGGTGTACGTTTTTCGCTTTATGCTTCTCGTCACCTCAGCACTGAAGCACACTTCCTTCTTTCGCACCTTTCGCACACTGGGAAGAGGGGTTGGAACCAGAGGAGCTGCACTGGAACGAGCTGTGGTTACATTGTGGCAGCATATGGCAGAAAGGCAGGAATAAAATTTATATTACTCATAATACGACCACAATTTATCAAACGACCTAAAACTCTGTTCTGCTCTTTACATCACGGTTTAGCTGACTTGTGTGATGATGGACGTGTTGAAAATGGTGAGAGAACGATTCGTCCCATGAATGATTTGAAGCGCTTAATCTTTGAACTCATTGCATAGTCCGCCAAGGAACGTATCGTATTTAGAGCATGTTCGTAAAACTACAATTTTAATATTGCATCATTTACAACTCCGGGCGAAATTATAAAAAAATAATTGTATTAAGATGCGATGATCATAAGCTTAATTAACTACAATCTTTTCAAAATAGAAGAAGATCATCTAAAACATATGACGATAAAGGAATGACAAATTGCAATAAACATGAACACTACGTCACAAAAATTATAAACGTCAAATTATAAAAATTATAAATCATTAAATGCTTTACAATAATTTTGCACTTATTTTTATGTTTTTCATAAATACTGTTCATTAAAAAATCAGAAAACCAAGCAAAAATAAACGGAAAAAATCATTTTCGCCTCCTTATAGAATAAACTAAAAAAAACTAAAAAAAGGAACTAAAAAAGGGGGATGATTCAGTAGTCATTAGATACTCTATTAATAATTACTATTTTAAGAGGTGGTTTAGTTAATATCAAGCAGAGAATGACCACCAAATCTGAATGATGACAACTTTAAGCTTCTGTCTCTCTCTCTTCTTGGTTTTTAACGACCTTACACAGGTCACGCCGGCCATTTCTGGCTTACTAGACTTATTTTTTTACCACGTAGCCGGATAGTCAGTCCTTTGCTGGGGGACGGTCCGGATGGGATTTGAACCCAGTCCTGCCGTGTGGACGGGCGCCGTTTATCACATGCACCACTGGGCCCGCCCCAAGCTTCTGTATAGTCTCAAACTTTTGTTTATCTTAACTTGATAAACAGGTATTCCTCATTCCCAAAAATCGTGGATCAAGTCTCAAATTTTTATTCGTGAGATTAACAAGTATCATAAAATAATAATAATTATTGATAATAATCTAGAAATTAGTAACACTGCTTTTAATAACTTATCATTTTTAAAACGCCGTGTACAACTGTAAACTAAAGAATTAATAAAATAAAAAAACGAACAATCAAACATGCATACATTCTACCATAATCATAACGATATGCATTCAAGAAGCACTTTGTTATGCATACTACACTATTGCTGCACTGATATGATGGATTTGCTACAAAAAAGGATCCAGAATTAATGCCTACGTCGTGCATCTGCAATCACGTGCACAACACGCAATCGTACCGTAAGGGTTGCACCCGCATATAACACTCATTCGCTTACGCAAAAGATCGTCCGTGAACGTCCTCAGCACAGTACCGATTGAGAAGACATGGCAATCCACCGGCACAGACCCACAGAGTCACACAAAAACAGAGATGCAAACCGCGTTGCACAAGAAGCTGAGCGAAATTAACATTCTCTTCGGTTCGGTTTATTTGTATTCATCCTGCCGAAGGAGACCCACGAGCGATATGATAAATGCACCGAACAAGCGCGCGAAAAAGAGTAATGTACATCATGTAAAACACTATAAAACGTCTATCAGCAAATTAATCTACCGCAAACGAGGTACAGGCACCGCGTCATCTCCCGCATGCTGCTTTCGCGTGTTTGTCTGGTTGATTCCCATGCCAGATTCTGCTATTGGCGAATGTACGGGAAGTGCAGTTTCTTCATACTGACTGCAGTTCAGCTAACACCCTCGCCCACCCCATTCCCCTCCGCTTCTTCCGCTCTCTCCTAATCTGGTATGCACGAGCGGGTCGGATCGTCGGACACAAATCATCGCCCGTACAAAACGTACGCCAATTCACACTTCCACCACGACGATGAGATTGAAACGAAGGGACCACCGGGCGAAAAGCGGATCGTTGTTACCCTTGCCCGAACGACCAGCCAACAGCAGCCGGCAAACATCTAAGCGAATTCTTCCACTCGAACCGTTTCCGAGTGGTTTGTGCAGAAAGGCGAACTGCATTAAACTGTTATACTTTATGGGGGAGGTTTTCACTAATTTTGAGGCATATCAGTGCAAACGTCCCTACTTTTCCGAAGATACTCTGTGTGGTCGGCCGGTAAATGTCATTGTTGAGAGTGGATAATCATACAAAAAATAATGCAGCATCGTAAATATTGTTTAAAGCCATAATAATTGTGATGTTTCTTTCAACAAAGAACCTTCAGAAGGACCAATGAAAAGTTGTTTGTTTCCTCTTTTTAGCTCGTCTTTTTATATTTAGGACAGTCAACAGACAGACAGACAACAGAGCATACAAATTTATTTACTTCAATATTTCCCAGTAAAAGCAGAAATACTAGAAAACTGCTCTTTTTTGTTTGATAAACAACTTATTGAGTCCTAATTTTTTTTGTGCTTTATTACCAAACCTGCTTTGGTTTTACACGAAAAGACTGATAGCAGACGATTATTATTTATTAAATCAACAAACCCAAAAATTCACAACGAACCCCAAAAACCTCCTGGAAGTTGTATAGCCAAAGAAGAAGAAAACCACCGATTATCTTGGTGCCAATTATCCCGATGTTACATTATCTGTGTAGTCAATTCCAGAGGCGATTTTACATATTAACTGCAATATTTATTATGACAAACAATAAGAGCCTGATTATTGTTAGTGCTTGATTTATTATGGTAATCTTGAAACAAAAAAAATCAGATTCCTTTTGGAATAATAGACTACAATTCAAAATTCAACTGTGCACTTAAGAATATAATCGCGTCGAACACGGATAACCGGCGTTCCACTGTACTCGATTAATTAGTCTTTGTAGCAGGCGAATTGGTCCTAATCATATTCGATCCGAAATGCAAGAAATCATTTTTAAATAAGCGATTCGAACAGTAACTCCCAAGGCAGATGAAACTGAAAAACCAATGACGATCCTTATTTAACAATATGTTTTAATAATTGATCTCAGCAAAAAAAAGTACGATGAATATATTATAGCACAAAACATAAACATCGCAAAATGTACTCATGAAAATGATTTTGCTAAAGCGGCTTTGCAACAAGCACAAAAGTGTTAACTCAATTAGTGTATTTATTCCACATTCCGAAGATTCTTATGAATAATCTTATTCCTCAACAAGCGGCATGATTATTTCGGGTTAAGCGTGTTACTAACGACATTGGTTCGTTAACGCTGATGATAATTTGTTCAGAAGTTCAATTTTTTTATACTGAACACTTAAACACGTTAATCTGGCGAAGAATTCCATTCAAACGGTACTGCAGATTTTCACTGGAGTGTTCTAAAATAGTAGCGCAATGCTAAATGAAAAAAACAACAACGATCGTTTGCGGATTGAAGAAAGCCGAACAATGTTTAGAAAATTACCAGCAAAAAGAAGAAGTGTCGTGGCAGATTTTTTCCAATGCACTTGTTATCTAATCTGTAAAATAAACTTTCAAAATGATAAATTAATCAGCTAGCAAATGTTCAAATGTTTGTATCCAATGATGCTGAAAATTAATTTACATGCATACATCTGCCTGCAAAATTCCAAAAATCCTTGAAAGCCTTCATCCTCACGGCAAAATGTGCTTCTGCGTTCTGCAGTAGCAGCAACACGGCAACAAATTGACCAATCAATCTTGTACCAGAGGGAAAGACGCAATGAAGCTGACGGAATGCTGGAGGTTCTACCGCTTTTATTTTGCATCGTTTTTTATCCCACTTTACATCCAAACATCCATCCATTCCGGACGATGTCGATGCAACGGATACGCGCAAGCGGATATCTTTTAAAAGTATTATTTCTCAGCTCCCGAATGCACAATCCACCGGAATCGCATCATTATGCTCACGCATGTGATAACAATTTTCTGCCCAACCACGCCAAAGAAGACAAAGGCAAGCGAATGTTCCTCACTGCTAACTGTGCTCGAGCGAGACTGCACTTGTAGTTGGCTGTAGCCGGAGCAGTTAATTCTACGGCCTCCCGGAAAAGGATGTCCGAAGGATGCCCCACGGCTCGGAATAAAGGGCAAAGAGTGCGTGTGTGTGTATTTAGAGCGAAAAGAAAAAAAGATAAAACGTACTAAACACGATGCCTGATCGGACCGCCAAGTTTCAAATACAGAAGCTTTCGTGATAAGCTTATTTAATATAATTTGAATACTTTCCCAACACCTCGCCGACTCCATTTCCATTCTCCTTGGTGTCCACGCAGAGCAAACATGAATGCTTTTATGTTGTGTTGTGGAAGAAAAAAATGTGGTCAAGTATAATTTATAAGAAAGAAAAACCTGTCTCGAAAATTTTACTTCACTCCTTCACCACGACGCATCGTCCCATCGACCCTGAGAAATTGAAGGATGAAATAATTTAGGAAAATTATCATAACTCCCGTCCCTAGAGGAGATCGGAACGATCGTTCCCCGCACTACCGGATCGACCGATTGTTGTTAGTGTCCTAACACCAACGTTGGGTTGAGAACATCTTTCAAATCTAAATCGGCTAAATCACTTTGACGTGTTGGGAGAAAACCGGACAAGCAGTGAAGGGAAAAAATCGTGAATGGAACATTTCATGACTAACCAATTAATTTCGTTCTTATAGATTATGTGGTTTTTTTCAGACTCACAAACATCCACATGTCCATGCTCCAAGACCTTGAACTTTGTGTTTTTGAACTCTCCGTCCCGAGATTGTGGAAATCGAAGATCGCGTGGGGAAAATATTGACAGCAATTCAAAGCAAATTTCTTTTTCCTTTCTTCCGAAATATTAACAGCAAACCGATTAGAACGGAGCGTTACCATGTCAGCCCAACCATGGCAGTATCCTTGTACAGACTTGATCGTTTCCTTTGCATGCACGGACCGATTGCATTAGATGCTATTTTTAACGTCGCACATCATAACTTATGTGCGTTTGAAAAAAATCAAGCGGAGAAATACCAATGATCCTACGACGCGACGCAGCTTCGAATAAAACAGCCGGCGCTTTTCATACGGGGTTGAAAGATTGCAAGATGGATTTCATCTCGTTGAAATTATTCACAAACATAATCAACAGCTAAACGAGGAAGAAGAAAGGGGAGCGCGGTGGCGATGGGACCGAGAACAAGGGAAGGCGAAACGAAAGGTCCTAATGTAGCTGTCATCTTTCGGGCAAGTGATGATGAGTATCGCTGAACCTGTCAGTTTAAGAAGCAATAAGTTATATTTTTGTTAATCGCTTTAAAATAATTCATTTGAGGTAACACTATAAATTGATTTTTTGTTCTACCACAAAGCAAAGCAAACTGCTGCTAATGTGAAAATGAATACAACAGAAAGATTATAAATGCACGAATCAGCAGCGTATTTCAATTGATTGCGCAACCACACACGACATAGAGTGTATTACATTGCAAACTCCATTGAACTGGGGCATGCACGGGGACAGCTAACAGCAGCGCACAAATCTTATTCATAAGCATGCGCATCCTAGAAACCCTTATCCGGAGGGCATTTCAACACCGCACACGGATGATCAACTATGTTGTATGCTGCGGAACATAGAACGTCTGCCAACTCCCAAACGTTCCCCAATCAAATGGGTGCAGAGTGCGAAACACTAGCGAAAGAATGAGGAAGACATATGTACATTACCGCTCAAGGAAAGAGTAGGAAAGCTAACCGTCAGCTAACAAAATTGAAATGTGACTAAAAGACAAATGCATCGGCATATATTACAGCTGCAAAATAATGAACATACCGATACCGTTGCATCGTGCGAGTGTTGATGCATGTGCATTCCGTAATGAAACCTGTCCCCTTTGCCCTCCACCCTTCCAACCCATCACCCTCATTCGCCCTTCGCTGGGTACAATCCTTGGCCACCTTCTTCACTGGTCACGACAAGGACCTTCAGATTTTCATCGCGTATGCTTCGGCCCGCTCCGGTACACAGAGGCACACAATTAGACATCCATTTTTCGGTTTCAATTTCACCGTAGTGTGAAGCGATGTGTTTGGCCAAAGCGAGATTGAGAACGAAGAGATGTACCCTGTACGGTCGTGTTCGTTGCTAGTGGGTATACGAACTGCATGCTAATCAAAAGGTTTAAGTTTTCCCGAGCGCCATGAGCGATGGATTCATTTTCCTTTTGCACTCTGATCACTTAATCTCGTCCAATTGCGATAGAAGGTATTTTGACGTGGTTCGTCATCTTAATATACGTCTCACGCGCTCGTTACGTTACGTGTAGCGGGATGGTGAACGGGCACTCGCATCGTTTGAAGTTGTGTACGCGTTGTAATTCAAGTAATTAGGTTTACTGGTAGCGTCGTCGATCTTTGTACAGCAGGATCTCGGAATGAAATCTTATCCGAACAGTCCTTCAGCAGCAATCAGCAATTCAGCAGTCAATACAAGTAAACAAAATCAAAGAATTTTATAAGAACGGAAAGAAAGAATTGCGAAGTTCTTTACAAAATAATCCTTCTAGTTTGCTATGGCTAACGAATTCTAAAACAATATCTTTACAATCTCGAAGCTAAAACTTTGGAAATCGCATTGAAAAAACCCGAGGTTTGCAATACAATGATTACTTGCAAATCTTGTCCAAGGTTCCGAACTATTTCTCACATGCTTTGCTTTCGGCGATAGAAATATCCTTTGTAAATGGATATTTCATTCCACAATAATATGCATGCGGTTTCGATCCGTTTGACTTCCAAGCTAATTTAATTAGACGAACGTGACATTATGTCAAATTATATTGGCGCATTCACGCCGACCAAACCGCACACGCACGCTTGGTCGGCTCTTGGTAGCGATGACGAAATGCAAACAAAAAGTGCCCTTCCTTTTACGTCGTTCCGGTGGCACGGTGCATCATCTTGAGGCATCAGTATGACTACGTCTTTGGCTGTTTTATTCACTTCGCATATACCATCCAAGCTGCGCACCAGCGATTGACTCAGAGATGCTCTACCGGCTCCACTGATGGCCGGATGTCACAGTTTCATCGTCGGCGGTCGGCGTGTCAGACGAAACGCAAACATGCGCGCTCGGGGACATGCTCGACAAATTTCCCAACGCCTCATATGGTAGGCACGGGGTTCGATTATGAATAATTTGTAATTTAGCGTAATGGAAGCACCACAGTCTACGAGTAATCCAATATGTCTGCGGAAATATATTTACAAATTGTGGTTAGTTTGTATGCACAAAAAAGATCTCTTTTTTAATATTGCCACTACTAATAATAATAAAACCATCTTAAAATAAATCAAAAACTAAGAATGAATAGACTAAAATAAAGCTTAAACATGTATAGCATCATTAATAGTTTAATTCGCTACACCCAATGTTCTGTATGAATCCACCGACATCCGTTCAACATTCAAGGTTCTTCAGATTGCACTGTTCCTCCATCTAACGTTTTCTCAGCAATTCGAACCCGAAACGAAACAATCACACAAGAACCACATCAAGTTATTTATGGACTTTTGACCAACTACAAGTCTCTGATGATCTCTGATGACTAACTCCGGCACCCCCGAAGACGTCTGTCACCAGGGATTCTGCGTGTTGGAAGTTTGCCCCCGAAAGGCAAACAACCAACGAGGGTAGAGGGGCTGTAAATCGATTAGTAAAAGCATGGAAAATAATAATATTGAATATAGCGCTCGCCACAAGTTGATGGACGAACCGTAAACGAAAACGGAACCGATACAGCCCAATCGGACCAACACTGGGCTTCGAGCGGTTGGTGCCTTACGTTTCATCGGATGAACTGAACTCGGCTGTAGATATATAGGAACACCAGAAGAAAAATTACACAGACAAACGTGTCTACGAACGAGGGACAAACGAGACACCAGTTCAATGTTTCTTTGGGTCTCGTTCGATGTGAAAATTTATATCAAATTACGGTACACAATTTCGTTGCTGCAGGGGGTAAGTCTGCTTGCTAACTGTCTGATGGGGTACGATACTTTCTTCATGCCTTGATCAGATGGATTAGTGTTGGGTGATCATTTATTGGTGGCACTGAAAAGGATAGCGGGAGGGAAAAATCATGTCTGCATGGCAATAAAATCTCGAACAAAATAATGAACACGACAAACAGTTTATGGTTACGGGATAATAATCGAACATGCACATGTTTTCAATTGGCAACGGAGATGGTATATCCATTCTTTAAAATTCAACCGTAATTTAACAAATGGTAACGTACTGACGAGAAATATTGTGACAATTAAATGAATAGTTGATTTGCTTTAACTGTAACCAATTGTACATAAATAGAATGATCAAATATATCGTAGAGAATGTCAAATGTACATGTAAAGTTTTTGTTGCACTATGTATTAGAATGAGGAAGGATGTTATAATCGAGCACAATATGGGATTCTTAAAAACCCTGATCTAATCTGAAATAATATTTTATGTCGTTTGCGAGACGCATTTCATTCACCTGTGCACAATAGTTAACAAATAGGTGCAGACCTTTCTGAAGCACATGCTCATCGACGTGCGCAATAGGATTTTATTGGCAAAATAGTGTCTAAAGAAACGGAACGACTGCAAACTGGCATTACATCCTTACAAAGTGCCCTTTTATCTGCAGTTTCATAGATTTTACCTTCAGCAAATAGAGAAATCATACTCAAAACGTACACTGTCTAATGCATCAACGTGCTGAGTGTATGTGATCCATCGCTGCTACATTGAACTGATGAGTTTTTCCCCCGATCGCACATTGCCCGATTATCATCGTTTGTCCTGCAACAAGCGTACGGTTCCTACCGTTTGCGTATGCACGGAAAATGAATATTCATCCCCATGACACTAGTAATAAAATGGCTCAGGACAACAAGACAAAAAAACACCTCCCCGAGTGTTGAAACAGTACGCGAATGAGCGTACGTAATGGTAACCAAACGGTACACATAATGCCGATAGTGGCTGCAAACTGCATCGCCCTAACGCGTCTTGGCCACTTGATGATGGAAATGGTCATCTCCTCCCGTAGGTACACATACCACTCGCGGTCCACGGCAAATGATGGCAAGTATTAATTAATGGAAACGTGCTATTGACGCTCGATCGGCAATTAATCAGCATGTTGTGGATGTAATTTATCTAACAAGGCAAACATGTGCCCACTTCAGTTTAGAGTGCCTTGCCTCAGAGCGTATGACTCTGTGTCTTAGCTAAGCGCAATGGCTTTCTTTAATTGGAAATTGCATTTATTGCATTTTGAAAACAACGGCAAAAAATATCGTATTTTTATGTTGAATCAGTTAAATATGTTTATGAGCAAAGAAACACTTGCAATGCTGCAATGTGCGACAATTTAATTGGGGAATAAAACTTATCAAATATGATAAATACTTTGAAACAGTAGTGCATTTTCGATTTGAAAACACAACCGCATCTTAACACTAGCGCTATGTGCAGTTGTTTGGGTTAGCGTTCGCATTCACAAGCTACGGGCTGCGTATTTATCGTTGCATTAATAGTTAATTAAAATTGTAAACATCATGAATGATTGTAACCATAAATATTGGTGCTGCGACCCAGACCGGTAGCGTAATTTTACCCGCGTTGAAAGTTAGCAGCCCTTCTCCTCAGCTCAACCATACGGAGGCAATAAATAAAGCTACCAAACCGGGCTAGGTGTTCGTCTCACTGTACACTATAAAACATGCAATCTTTTGATTGCGAAATTATTGCGACTCAACGAAAGACGGTTTTGAGAAATTGCGAATCCCTTGCTGGATTCGTTTTCTTGTGCCACGCAGCACAACCATCAAATCGGTGCCGCATATATGTGGGCCATGGAGGAAACTTGTGGTTGTGAATTTCAGCTTTTTCGCAGACTTCCCTTGGCCGCCTGTCCCTCACGGATCATGGACGGTTGCAACTTACCTGTCGTACTTGTTTGAATTGCTCCTCGAAGCTCCAGCCGTTGTTTTGTTGGGACGAGTTCGACGTTTCGCTCGAGGTTGACGAATTGGAACCGGGATTGCCTGAGGTGATTAAAAATTGGAAAGCGAAATGTGATTTCAATACCACTGCTTCTAGAGTAATTTATTTGTCGTACGGTTGTATCCGGTTTGTGGATGGTAGTGGAAGAAAGATATAAAAGAAAAAAAATATTTCAACTCTTCTGATGGATTTTTTGTAGCAGCTTCTTTCGATTGTACCAGTTTAGGGAATTGCAATGCGAAGTATTGTGTTTTTAACGTTGAAGAGTATAAAAAAATCAATTGATTATAGTAGTTAGATACGCACATAACTTTACAACTTTGTATTGAACGTAGAAGTAGGATAAATGAAGGCCAATATTTAAAAAATATGGATTTTTGTAACATGTTTACTCTTCGTTCTATCAAAAGATTGTCCATAAAATATTAAATATGTTTCTCAACTTGCTGACAAGTTATAAGTTTCACACATATAACTGGCGGTTAAGCTATTATCATCTAGATTTTTAGTTTAAAAAAAATAAATAAAAGCTTCCCGATAACTTACCATCCTTGCTGATCGGTGCATTCGGTAGGGTGAAAGAAAAATTACCACCGTTCTGCGATCCTGTTTGCGATTGTGAGCTTCCTCCTCCACTAGCTCCACCACCACTCCCATTATTCATAGAACCAGAGCCACCACTTCCACCACGAGGTTCCTCTCTACCGGAACCGAACATTCCCAATCCATTGCCAACTCCATTGGCGGCACTGGCAGCCAGTGCTGCACCGAAGGGAGACGAAGCAGCATGAAGTGCTGCAAAGTCGGCCGCCATTTGTTCACCCATCAGCGCTCCCACCTTCATGTCGCGCACCTGCATTTTTAGCTTCTCGAGCACATCGCCATGGTGGCCTGATGCAAGCCCAGACGCCAACCCGGACAATCCCGGCATGTTCATGTTGAGCGCCGTCAGATTGCTGAGCACTCCCAGCGGATGGTTTGCACCGAACTGGGCCGCGGCTGCTGCCGCTGCGGCCGCTGCTGCTGCTGTCGCTTGACTAGGAGAGGGAAGTTTTCGTGAAAATTAATATGATCTTAATTAGAAGCCACTGACACCGCGGTCACCGTCTATCGCACCATTGGTCATACCTTAGCTCCGAGTGATGGTCTGGACTTCTGCCAAATTCCATGCCGGATGTCATCTTTGAGTCCGGGGACGGGCGATTCACATTAACGCCCTCGTCGCTCGACTCTCCGTCCCGGCCTGGATCCGTCTCGTGATCGGAATGCTCGTCTGCTGTGTTGGTGGACTAGTTGGTTTGGAGGAAAGAAATAGAGAAGCAAATGAATTTAAGAATATCTATTAGATGGCAAGGATCTCAAATAATGCATTATTTTCTCTACATTGTGTACTTAACACTTAATTTTCTTGCATCGGTACGGCAAAAATATATTCTAATACAAAGCTAATATAAAGCTTTATGGAATGAAAATATAATACTCTCCCTCACTATTGCCCCAGAAAGGTAAAAATAAGACAGAAAACAATTAATTATGAACATCAGAACGCGTCACATCAGAACATACCAGAGGAAAATAAAAACCCCGCAACACCTCGTATCGAAGACACAAATTGAGATCGAGAACCATTGCACGCTCTGGTCGTGTATGTGTGTGTGTGTGTGTGTGGTGGGGGCTTGGTGTGATGATGCGTCCTGCATTCGACCACGTTCTGCTGGCGCTGACACAACAACTGTCGCGGGAAGATTAACCGACACGTCAATATATTTAACACTCATTTTGATACATTGTCGCCGGTGCGAGCCGCGATCCTCGGTCTGGTTAGCATCGCACGATGGCACTCACGGAACGTGCTGTACTAGAAATTGGGTACACACACACATTTCTGGGAAGGGATCGCCATTACACACTCTAAAACAAGAGCGAATGTTGAGCGAAAGAGGCTGAGATTTGCTACCGAGATTAGCTGCAGTTGCTGGGGCTGCTGCTGGTAATACTGTTTAGTATCTAGCCAATCAACAATCCATGATTCTCATACGCCACTCTCCGGGCTCCCCGCAAGCATGGGCGATGAAAATAAAATACAGCACATCGGTAGCACTTTTATAGCCACTTTTATAAGCCAGTGGATTTCCGTTGATATTAAACTGTCAAATTAATGAAATTGATGTAATATTTACGCTCCCTCTGTTTTGCTGCCCGTTCTTTGAACAGAAAGAAACTCAGGGAGTGCTGAAAAAAACGTTCCGTTTAGGTGTGAGAGAAAGCCAAATCGTCATCCACAACATACACGATCAAGGGAAGTGTTTGAAGGTGGAAGCGATTTACTTAACACCTAGCATTTGATTCCGAACGAGGAATGCTGCATGGCGTCACAAACAGAAGCTTACGGGGTGGAAGCGGCGCTTGACAATTTTTGTCACCGCAGACACACCATTCGAGAAAACATTCCCAGCATCAGTTAAGAATTTTATTACACCCCCTCACAAACCGAGTGGTTGACTGAGTTCAGAGACCACAGGAGGTCATATGCGGTCAAAGCGCGACTAGGTGAGAGGAAGAGATTAAAAGACGAAACAAAAAACAACAAAACTCTTATTAATTTGCAAGGAAACGTGTTTGTGTTGAGAGTGCGGTATGTAGGATCGGATTCGGGGTTTCTGTTCGCACCACACGGAATGGAATCTAATTGAATAATTTATTGCCCAGACAAAATGTTCCGCTGACAGTGAATGAAAGATATGACAAGTTGCTTTGATCACAAGCTCGAGAGCGTCGATGGTGGAGTGTGCTGGTCAAGATCTTTAACTCCTACTTTAGAACGCCGATAAAGAAATGTTCGAATTTGTGAGAGTTTGTTGAGTATTTAAAAGTGAAGAAACAGCAACGAAAGAAGAAATTGTCGTTAAAATAATTATAATTAACTTATTTTTTAATAGGGAATCAAATAAGGATTTATATTCACATTTTGTAAAACAAAATATTATTTAAAATTCTGTCCTTCTGATAATTCTGATAATAATAGTATAGAGGTAGTCCTAAAATAAATTTTATACAGGTAATCACCGAGATACAAGGTACCTGTTATAAGCGGTACTTGGATTTAAATTTTTTTACAGATTATTTATTATATACAAAATTTATGCAAATTAGTTTAATTTTGAGTTTATAATGTCTTCTAATTCAATTAAATAAATTTTTAATTAATTTTAGAAAAAAAAATCTTTGGAAAAAAAAGAAACAAAAATTGCATGGAACAAAAATAAAAATCGTATTAAAAAGTGAAATATGTTACGAACAGGGAAGGAAGTTGATTCTGTAACTGTCAATTTGCAACGAACTTGTGTGGACATATGTACGCGGATTTTTCTAATTTCTGCGGTTCGCTATAATCTCAATTACTACCTGTAACTGGAACAGGAGAGACGTTCCCATGGTCTTGACATGTGATCTAGTAGATTAACAGATATGTATTCTTCAGATATGTCTGAAGGTTTAGTAATCTGTTGTACAGAACAACTGCGAGAATATTTTTAAGAAATTGTTTTATCTTTAATGAGTTGTGAACTTTATAAATGAGCCATTTTGTATATTGATGAGTATAATTTTATCCTAAACATCATACAAGAAATCTTCAAGATTTTGCAGACACGCCTCAGTTTCGTGGATCTGTGTATTTTGAATACTGAAACAATATCGTTTATATTTCTTTGAAATTTCTAGAGTTGGCTTAACTTATTTCCTCATTTAAATAACTTGGATAAGTTAAAGGTATCAAATGTTAAGACTTTAGAAAATAATTTTTAATCCTTCTTTGTTTGGATTTGGTATGATAATCTCACTAAGTTGTCATATTATAAACTTAATATGTATCCCATCCGGACCGTCCCCCCGTAGTAAGGACTGACTATCCGGCTACGTGGTAAAATAAGTCTAGTAAGCCAGAAATGGCCGGCGTGACCTGTAAGGTCGTTAAGCCAAGAAGAAGAAGAAGAAGAATATGTATCCGGTACCTGGTATCTAGAGGAACAATACCTTTACACGAAATTAGAATTGTTTTCTATTGTACATAAATGTACTTTAACAATATAATCAAAAAACAATATTATACAAAGTTCTTCTTCTTCTTTTTTTTAACTTAACAACCTCTAAGGTCATGGGGGCCATTTCTGGCCTACTAGACTTATGTTTACCACGGTCAGTATGTTTACCATGGTCAGTCCTTGCTACGGGAACACGGTCTGGATGGGGATTTGATAGCCGGTGCCATTTATCACATACACCATCGGGAGGGTGCGTACAGTACAAAATTATTATAATTGAAATAATATTGCTACCTTCATTAAAATAGCATTCTGTTTTAACTATTCAAACAGCTGAATCAACCATATTGTTATTTTCTTCTGCTGCCTATATCTATCCAGAAATACCTAGTAGTTAATAACCAATCCCGCATAAGAATACTCCCAAAAGAAACCGCGAGCATTTTTGTCGCTAAGGCGTGCTTTGTTGACTTTACTATTCGACAGATAATCATTAACCACTCAATTATTTAAACACCAACAGGATAGATATTCAAGTGTAAAGTGAATCATAATTAACAATGAATAATAGCATATGTATATCGACAGATGAACCAGCTCGAAACACGCACGGTGCGACAGACCATAAACTATTCGCCAATGATTAGTAATCCTAATATACTACATTTCACACCAATTCATTAAATCCTACCCAGGCAAACAGAAAACCCAAGCATCCTGTCTCGATGGTGCATAAATTCCACCATATATCTATTAGCCTAACGGACATAGGGTGTGTCGTCTTCCATTGGACCAAAGATCAGCATTATACTTCTTTCCATTACATAGCACTAAGTTTTTTTTGTCACACCTTATCGTGCCTGACTCATCTTACTAGTTGCAATGGCGGAAGTGGCGTTAAAAGAAGTCGCATTGTATTTATTGATTCAACAGACATTTAAATGAAACCAAATCTGTAGTTTCCAATGCTCGTACCGGATCGGGCACAATCGTGGATTGTGTTTTGACGCACTTTTCTAAAAATCACCCTTTCCGGGCCGAGAACTCGCTGTGAGCGGAAGTGGAGTAATAAAAGTACACGTTTCTCTGACGTTTCCATTGGTGGATGATATTGATCGGAAAAAAATACCATGGAACGGAATCGAAACTGCGTGAGGGGTCTCCAGGGTGCGGCAGGAAAGATGGAATAATAATGGCCTGTTCAAAGTGTCCGAATAGCTTGCCGCACAGACACAGCATGGACAACGCCTGTAAACGGTTACCGCAAACACACTCCGTATCGACGGTACTGTGAGTTGGTATAAATATTGTACCAATGTCGGAACACTCGAGAACAGCGAACCGACTATTTCCATAGTATTACAATATGAAAAGACATCGATCTTCAATCTCAAACAGACTTCGACCTGTACAAAAAAAACTTGTCAGCTTTCGGGAGGCGCTCTCTGTGGCCTCGCTCGGGCGGTATCTGGCGGCACCCGCAACGGGGGAATTTACGGGTATTTTTTCCGGGCTTTATTGTAATGAAATTCTTTTCTTAAGCAAATAACACCCCATCAGCAGCAGCCATGTGGGAGGAAGAGACGTAACATAATTTGCTTTGATTTTTCTCCTTCTTTTCTGTTGCCATTCCCCTTCAAGCCTGGCCATCATTCCTTCATCGACCATTTAACACTTCTTCACTGTTCGCTTTCTTTTTAACATTCGACCGGCTTCTTTCCACTTCCGTAAGGGTTAACTTGGGATGGGAGAAGACAAAAAGCTGACAAAACGCGTACACTACAAGCCTTTCAAGCTTTTTCACTGGTTCAATATCATCCCACACGCCCCGTAATGGAATCCCAGTCCTGCGGCACGTCATGATGCATCAAAGGGAAGGAAACAGGAAATTTAAAAATCAACACTGTCTCGCGCGTTATGATGAAATATGTCAAACTTGCGAATAAACAAAGAGCCGAATGATCGGAGAAAGTGAGCGTAAAAATAAGACGATAACAGAAATTGTACAATTCAATCTAGATGCCAAAAATCAATATTTCGCCAAATAATCTGCGAAACAAAAGGCATAAAATAATGTTTAATTGTTGTAAAAATATCCATAAAAAAGCATGTATTCAAAACCCGGTCCAAAAACCAACGGTTTATTACGCTGAATAATCAAGAATGTTTCCGCCTTGAAGCGAATGATGATGCTAACGAAAAGGTAAGGTGTATATTTTTTTTTACTTAGTTGAAAATGGACACATCACGAAAGGATTGACCACCACTTCACAACATCGAGCTGCCCCGAAATATAATGTAAATATTAGACCAAAAAGAAAAGAAGATCGGTCCCGCGTTCAACAAGTGTTATTAATGCGGTAGACGTTAGAAAAAAAAGAGAGTAAAACTCCTTGTGCAACACCGAAACCAACATAAAAGGCCAACAAAGACGCCAATCCTCTACGGGAGAGGAGTGCCGGCCAGGGTTGCTGTTTATTGGTTTTATAGTCCGGTTCGGTGTTTTGCACTTGTTTGAATAAATCGTTTAAACTTCCTTCGACGCTTGGTGAGACGTGCACGGAGTGTAAAAATGGTCCGTGAGGAAAAATATTATTTTTTTCAACAAATGACATTTTGGACCATACGCTTCAGACACGTACCTACATCTTTACTTTAATTTCCACATCAACATGGAAAGAGTGACTGCTTCGTCATCGTACTATTGACACATTCCATTGGAAGCGAAAGGCGAGACTAATTAATAAAAAGCACTCCTACATGTACGCCTAACAGTGTGCGTTGACATCACGCCACAAAGATTGACCATGAATGAATGAAATGACACAAGAAAATGTAATCCCAATCGAGGCTCAATGTGTGTGTGTGCAGTATATGACTCTTTGAAGGAGGCAACTTTGTTGCTTAGAGTGCAAAACCATCATTCGAATAAGCCCATCAACACTCTGAAACATTCAAAGGACATGGTGTCAACGAATTTACATTTCCTCAACGTTGTGGAATGCCAGCTTACAAGAATCCTTCTAGCTGGAATACGATTGCTTCTAGGTGGTCCATAGATTACCATGCGATCTCCCTAAGCTCTGCCCCGTTCGCCCTTCAGCTACCCGGCTTTATTACGTGCGATATAAAGCTTTATAGTTCAACCGTACCGTAACAGCCTCCAACGGTTACAGACGTCGGCTAGAAGTGAAACACAACAACAGAAAAAATGGCCTCGTACAAGGGTGGCAACAGGTAACGCGGTTGGAAAAGCCAAGAGACACGGGTGGAGGGATTGAAATGCATTATTACAAACAAGAAAGTCGGCCCTCGCTCAAACTGACCAGCCCGCCCGGTCCCGGTCAGCCTTTTAATATCAATGTGTGACTTTGGCCCAGTGCATCCCGCACTCGATCCCGCACCGGAGGGACCGTGTCCCGTGGGGTCATTCGACCGCTATACATCGGATGCGCTCGATGCATCCATCCAGAAGACGAACCACACGGATGATAAATACATTCGTAAGGGTAAAATCAATATTTGCTCGCTTATTCACGCAAGGCGTACATTTTTTTATTTCTTTACGTTCATTCGTCTTCTGCAGCTCCTACACAACTTTCCTTGATCAAACGATGATGATGATGATCAGGATAATGTAATGTGAAGATTTTATCCCGATCCCGGCAAACACTGGCTCCCATCAGTGACCGAGGAAGCGGTGCAGTATGGGTTCCTTCTTGGTGCTTTAATGCAAACAGCAAGCACCGACATTGAGGCGTTCGTGATTTGCTAAAAGAATTCTCGGCCATCTCGGCCACAACACACGGCTGGAGGCACTGCTCATGCCCGTGCATGGAGCACATGCTAATGAACGATAATTATGACTTGTCTATAGAAGAGCATATGTATTTTTTTCTTAATTCATTTGCATATACCACGGGCAATGAACATTACCATGTTGGTTTGCGTTTGGTTTGTTAGTAACATGAATACAAAAAAATATAATACATTCTACCGAGTTGTACATTGAAAGCGAATCGCGCTTTGTTTGAGATAATATGTATAATATGTACAAGGTAGTACATAAAGGGGCGGCTCGGTGGTGCATGTGATAAACGGCGCCAGTCCACACGGCCGGACCGGGTTCAAATCCCATCCGGACCGTCCCCCCGTAGCAAGGACTGACTATCCGGCTACGTGGTAAAATAAGTCTAGTAAGCCAGAAATGGCCGGCGTGACCTGTAAGGTCGTTAAGCCAAGAAGAAGAAGTAGTACATAAAAAAGTTGAGTTATAATTAAATATTTGTAATACATGTATTAAAAAAAATTGATTCTTTTTCTCAATGTCATAAACATTTTATTGTTACTGTATTTAATAAAACAAAACTAACTGTTTTACATATTTTGATTTAAAATTTAACTTATGCAAACAACTTTATAGAAATTAGTAGATTTCGACCAGTGGATAAAATCCAACCTGTCAAGTGGAACGAATGTGCATTTTGAAAAAGCTTATTTTTTACAAGTGTCTTCTGTACAGATGGCGTACGATGAACAGCTCCATTCTACAGTCACAAAATATGTTAAGTAATATTTTGCTCAGCCATACGTGAATTATTTATCAGACCAATCATTATTTTTTTCAAAACAATTGGACAATTTTAATTTGCTAGTTTTGATATTTCATTTCATCTGTCAGTATATTATAATTGAATAACTTTAACTGAATCTTGAACACTTTTGGTGAATTGCTCTAATAAAGTAATTTGGTAATAAAGCAAAAGTGGTGAAAATTATTGTTCATTTGGCAAGATATATTGTGTACCATACATTTATAGGACAGTCCAATGATCTTTTGAAGGTCGGCGATCTAATCTCAAAGAATTAGAGTTTATCAACTATCTAAATTAAATGGTAAAAATGTGTAATTACTTCAATATGTTATTATGTGGCATAATCTAACTAGTAATGGGAAAAATCCAATTTTATCCGGAGTCGGAGTATTCCAATTGCAGTACATTCTGTAGTGTACTCTGGATCAACATGGAGGATATCAACAAGATCATAAAGACCAACGGAAACCACCGTTATTAATTTGCGTACAAACCAATTATTGCAAACTCGGAGTCGGAGTGGATTCATGATGCCGTGGAGCACTAGATCTAACCGATCGTAGTATTGAGAAGACTATACATACATTTACTGTTATTAAGAATATGGAAAAATAATAAATATTTTTCTTCAGATTAAAAAAACACCGAGAAATATATTTTGCAAAAAAATAACTTTTTACAACTATTCCAAACCGTAACGGAGCAATGATAAACGTTCATTTAATCAAAATAAATTCCCAAACCAGGCAGGCAAGAACATTGCTTGTTTCTACTGTAGATAGAAATGCTGTTTCAACAAGCAAAAGCTTTATAATTCTTCCAATTCATATCATGTACCCACAAATCTTGTTAGGAATCACAACCGATATGTTTAATGATCGCCATGCGGGTTTCGTTCTGTTTGCCAAATGAAATTGTCCATTTAAGGGTGACATTTCATATCGCAATTTTCCAATTATCCTAACTAACCAGCAAAATTCGATCGTAGTGAAAGCGATCTATTTTAACAAACAACCAACCTTTGCCTTTGCCAATGACCCTTATGGGACCAGATTCCCGATCACAATCACACGCATGCTGGGCTAGAGAATGCAAAAACCCTTCGACAAAATATTGCGAACTAGTCAAAAATTGGGTATGTCACTAAGTCTATGGGTCATAACAAAAAAAAGGGGACTCATCAAAGCTTCGCCCGCAACTTATGCATTTTTTTCTTTTGCTGGTGAATCGATTAGGGTCCAAACTATAAGCCCTTCCTCTGAACAAGGCGTGAAAAATAGAATTGGACTCAATTTCACATCGCGTACGTTCATAATTCGGACCGTACAATTTTACCACGCTTGTCAACTTGCGTGCCCTAGCCCTCTTACTGTACATTGTTTTTCGCCTATGTGAGCAGTGTTAATATGCCAGCTTTTCCTTGTTAATTCGGATACAAATACAGCCACACGATCTATGTGCCTCGTGCGGGTATTCCTCAGAATTCCGGGCAACTTAATTATAAAGCTGACAGCAAGGACAGGGGCGCTGGTTACGATGCGTGGGGTGATGCGCGGGCAACATTATGACATTATGATTTATGTATCGATCTATTTTATACCCTACGAGACGTGTCCATTGACCTGGTCTGGTAAAAGTAAAGCAACGTACAGACATATAAGCGCACAAACGGTATGAAATTGAATCCTTCAAATCCTTCCGTTCGGAACCTGGCCAGCAAAGGGAAACACGACGTTATGATATCATTCCGTACCGTCCAGTACAGGATACTGTTTCTGGTGCAGTTTATTGCGAAGAGGAATCAAATCGTCTTCGTTTGACTTACAGCAATGCTCGACAAGCGGGTTCTTGAGAGGTGCATTCTTGCGTGGCTTCCCTGGAAGGAAGCCCGCTAGACGCTTGTCTTGTGCCGACCGATACTGGTACACCTGGACGATACCTTTGCCGTACAGTTTACTTCGGTTTGCTAACGTACACGAGCCTCGGACACGTTGATAGCAATATAAAAATTTGTGGTGAATATAAACGAAGGAAATTCGATATTACATACGGATTTTAATTTAAATGGAACGCACATGGGCCAGTTGGATGTGTTGGTGGGTATTAGCGGAGGTTTCGTTCTATGGTAGAATTCTTGTAAGTACCTCAGAATGTCGGTCCGATGGATGGCAATAGACACGTTAGCAGCTCTGGAACTCGGTGAACATTGGACACGGTAAAGATATGTGGCAAATCTACTTATACAGTCGAAGGGCAATTGTAAGGTTATATCGTCTGTTTTTAGTTTTGCTATAAAAATACGTACAAAATACATTATATTGGCTGCTATTCTAACGACAACTATTTCATCAAGTTAAACTGAATTAATTTCTATTTAGTTTTTACATCTTTACGTTCCTTCTCGGAGATGGAACATTCTCAAGGTTTTTTGGTTTTTAATTTACTGATTTTTGCAATAATGAAACGTGCTAAGATTGCGTCGTCGTTCGTACCAAACAGCGTCCTATCGGCCGCTTTCGTGCATAAAATTTCACTACATACTTGCGTACGCTTACATAGTTGTGGCCTTACGTAAATAAACCCTGCCCGGTGCACATGTATACTCTCGGGTACCGGGGCGGTACCGTCTGATGCTTCACGAAGTGTAGCCTTCGATTTTGCGCAATTCAATAACTTAGCCAATGCCTGGAACACTGTGCGCTGCTGTTGAGGAATCGATTTAATTTAAAATAAATTGTACGAAACATTAGCCGTACACAGCACACACGACGAGCCGTGCCTTTCTCTTTCGTCCTTTGCGTTATCAGTCATGTGCTCGACCGCAACACATCGTGTGGAAGTAATGTTTTTTTTGTAGACTTAGGAAACTTAGTAACTATCCGTAACCGTCGCCTGCAACGAATTGCAGTCAAAATTAGGCACGGTTCGTTGGTCACGTTTCCTGAGTTCATAATCGCCAATCAAAAGACTTACGTTGCATGGTTGAGTTTTTGTTTGCCGATAAGCGCTCATGTGTGTGAGAAAATTTGATTTTGCACATGTAAAAATATTTGTTTTTTATTAATCAAAAGTTAAACATTACATCTCAACTTAAACCGATCAAACATTCAAGATAGTAAATATGATTTTTACGAGCATTTTCAACTACTCAGTTTCACTGTCGAGGCAATGAAAAAAAGGACAAAATAACAATGTGCTTTCGGTGTAATTGCCGTACCGGGATTATAAGAAAAGAACTTATTAAAATCAGCGTCCATTTAATGGCGAACTTGAGATGTGTTGACTATACGCAGCACATGCCTTCATTCAACGCACGTATGTGATGAACCTCTTCCCTCCGCAAACCAACTAACAGTGAAGAGGATTGCAAATTTTAATGAATGCCTGCAACGCATTATCATGCATCTTTGTGTTAGCGGGTTGGCGCGATAAAATATCGTAGTACGCGAAACAACGGTGCGTCCGCGTGTGTCTAGAGCTGTAAGCTGAGGATGGCTTAACGTTCGCTTGGCAGGTATTCGCTAAAAACTGGACAACTTCGAAACGATTCAAACCACCAGGTTGTCCACTCGCACCGACCCAAGTTGCCAGGGTGTAAAATTGTAATAAAACTAAAGTGGTATGCCGCTACCTTCCCTGCCGAGGCCACCGCGTGATCGCTACCCTTCGCGCTCCCCAAGGCGTATGCATCCCCCTGTGGCTGCACTTCCCATTGATAGACCACGCCTATTTGTAATTTAATTTTTATTGCCTACCCTTCTTCACTTTGCGGTCCGATGGTAGACGGTTCCGGATGGAAAAAGGGGGCCATCGTCACTGCAATCATCGGCCGTTGCAGCTTGCCACAACGCGTTGCACACAAATGCAGCGCAGGGAAAAAGGACGATCGTGCTTGCTCGTTCCAACCTCCGTTTGCGCAAGGTGTGTAATATGCAACTGACCAATTTCTCCACTGTTGCCTGCCGGTGATAAACGCAGCTTTTTACTGCTCCTAACATGGAGGACACATACACATCCACGAATACCTTACTTTGCACACAAATGCATCGGTTGATTAAAAATGGAGCTGCGAAACACGGATGTGCGGGGAAAATCGATGGAATGCCTTTAATTCCGCGACCCGAAGCGGCACTCATTTTTAATTTCCTACCATATCCGGTGGTGTGCTCTCTTCCTCTCATCTCTCCCTTATCACCCTTCCTTCAAGCTGCATTCGATCAGCCAGCTAACCGGGCCAGGATCTGGTGAAGGGTGGTAGCCCAACCTTTTTGCGATCGTAAACGGCAGAACAAGGAAGGGAACAATTACGGACTGGCTGGCTTTTGCAGTTTTAATTTTCATTTTGCTAATTTTTGCCCCGGCCACCAATTCGCTGGAGTGGATGACGTGACCGTGGAAAACAAATGGTAGTAAAAATTTGTGATTATGAATTAATATTTCTTCTCGTAAAATGTACGATGCGCACTGCGAATGTTTCCTTCTTTAATTTTTTTGTGGTGAATTGTTTTGTGGTGATGTGTTACGAAGTTTCGTAAAATTCATTTCATTTTGCAATCTGCATTCGATTAGAACAAATTATCTGTTCTACCTTTAGACCTTAAGTAATTTTCTGATAGTGTAATAATGGAAGAATGCTTCGGAAGTGGGAACAATTCCCTATCTAATAGGCTTCTACCAGTTTGGCATCAAAAGAGCGAGCGTTGAACATTCAGTTCAGTTTCATTAATTGGTTTTGGTAGCCCACTGATGGTTTTGATGCTTTCCGATTTCTACAACTCATAGCAGTTTATACCGATTTGGTCACACCAAATTAACCACTTCTAATGTTTTTAGTCTTCTTACATGCTGACTAGCGGCAATGTCGATGATACTTTCATTCAGAAGCATTTCCGGGAACCGGGAACCAGATGCTGGTAAGCTTCAGCTGTCCTTTAATGGGATTTAAAAAAAACTCCAGCAAATGATAATCATTAGACACGAGATAAGCCATATGGAGTGACCTAAAAGTATGTAATGCAATTACCAATTAGCAAATTTTTTTAACTCAGTTTGTATATCATCATTGACTTATGATTTATGATGTTATGGAAAAGTAAAAAACGAACGCTAAATTCTGTCATCTCTATCGATTCCAAATCCTTATTTATTTGCTCACCTTGTACAAAGGAGTACAAGAACGAACTTGATTGTCACTACTATAAAAGAGAATATGTTCGTTCGGTTTGCGTTAAATTGTGTCAAACATTCGAATTATTATGTTGCAATTCAAAAGCTTAATTCTTGATTGACATTAATTTACCTTTGTTAATACTTTCTGAGAGTGGTTAGACTCTGACTCTTTCACTACACTCTGCCGATCTTACCGACTTGCCAATGTGGTTAAAACGAACGAATTGGATGTGAAATTTCCTAATTGAATCGCGGGTCTTTTCAGTACGTTCGGGGTACTTTTCCCACCAGCCCATCGAAAGCAACCAACCGCATCATTGTTCAACCGAACGATTCATCAACGCGTCAAGCATCTACTTGTGCTTCAAATTCTATTAGCAATCGATCATCGGCAAGCTTTCTACTTCTGGCGCCCCAAACCTCAGTCACGTGTGCTAAACAGGGTAAAGCATTTCGGAGCAATAATGATGAGGTTTGGCCGAATGGAAATACCTCTACGGCTCGACAAGATTATGAGCAGCAGCGGCAGCATTTCCATGCACAAAGCTGCCAGGTGACGCAGCAACGGGGTAGATGGCGTTACGCAACAAAACCGATTTTTACCACACAAACCACGATGCGATCGCCCACAAACAACTAGAGATCGGTTTATCTAATTGAAGCGAAAAAACCACAAGCTCAGTCATCTTCTTTGGCCGGTTATCCTAGATCGTAACATGGAAGGTGAGAAGTGCGGGCATATCGTAAACGTTGACATTTAACATAAGTTAATACTTGCAAGTTCGTTCAATCATTGTGATAGGGGGACGCCAGTTTTTTTTAAGTTAGTTAAAGAGAAAGCTCTTTTAATAGATTTGTAAGAAACAACTAAAGATTGCTTGGAAGTGGAGGAAGTGGAAATGGAGGGAAATTTTGAAGATAATAAATATACTCATCAAATTATTAATCACAAACTAATTATTAATAATTCGTTAATTACAACCGTAATAGCCGTGCTTTGTCCATCATTAAAAAATGGCTAATTTTCTTACATTTCTGATCGTATCAAATCACAAATTTAACATCAATTTTGCCCCCTAAAGTTACAGTTAAAAATCGTTACATTGCTCATATCGCAAAGCATTTTCCCCATAGAAATACATTGAAATGTCGTTAATCTGTCCTATCTCCCAAAACGCCTTTATAACACTTTTTTATAAGGGCAATAAAAAACATTCCAGCATTAAATTCTTCTATCCATCATTAAAATTTGAGAATTTGCTCGCAATTCAACGCTAACTAACTCTCTCGGGGCCTCGTATCTCGGGGTACCATTTTAGTTTTAAAATCGTAATTTTGTATTTATTGAAATAAGGCAATTTTAAATAAAATTAAACCAGGTTGTAGTTTTTATTTTCAGGAGTGAAATTCATATGATCATTGTGTCTGTTTAGCTAAAGGATATGCCATTATTAAGCTCGATATAATACACAATGAGAAATATAGTGAGACTTCTCAGATAGACAACTATATGGTTGTTATGAGAAATACATCGAGATTTCATTACAATACACGACTTTCGGTGTATTGGACAGAAAGCCGAGATAAAACGCCATAAGACAGCTTCGTATACATAACAACTAATTGTCGTATATCATTTATCGCTAGAGCGAGAAACGCTGAAAATTGATTGTAGATTAAATTCATATATCAAACATTTAAAAAATTTAAAGCGAAACATTTTTGCTACGGCTCATCCTTCCTAGAATATCAACTAAGTAAGTAATCAAGAAATTTGTTTTGAAGATTGTTAAACATTATTCTTTAACTATGAACGTTAATCAACAAACCACCAACTTTTCCGGTTTATAAAAAGAGTCGAACAAAATTCTAATATTACTTTCTAATTAAAATAAATAATAATACCCAGCGATGCAAACATAGCCCACATCACACTATTGCCTATTGCATAGTTCCTTTCACCATGACAATTTAAAATCATTATCAACCACGATTGTCGCAGCGAAACAAAATCCCTACCGTGCTGCTACCCGCAACAGTTAGTAGTAAAAATTTGACACCGGACCTGCATCTGTTGACTTTAAAACCGCAACCTCTGTACCGTTTCCATTGGTTTCTAAAAACCGACAGAAAAGTGTCCTCATTTTGCGATTGTCCAACAGTGTGTGCTTCGAACCGATCGGGGCCGACTGGTCGTCTTGATTGGTGCCTTGAAATTGGTGAGAAAATACTAGGCGTGTGAAAAAATCAACTTCCATCGACGGAATTTCCATCGACTGCCACGGCACAACGGTGGGAAAAGATTTTTCCGACTGGAACACCTGAAATCCTGCTTCAACTGCTTGCCATTGCCACAGGTTCGCGCTGGTGGTGCCGGCCGTCTCTTTGATAAGTCGGTTGGCAAACTGACCAAACTGAATGGCATTTGTCTGCCAAATGCATTCTTTATATTTTGCTTCTTCTTCGAGCGTGCGTTCGGTGCGTTCGTGCTTAGTTGCGTGCGCACCTGTGTACGCACCTGAGCGTTGTGGTTTGAGACCTGTTCCAATTTCAATTCCGGCAGCAGCAGAAACCTGGTGGAAGGCTTTGAATATGTAACCGATCGATAATTACCAGCGCTCTTTCTCAAGGGTAATTACGAGAAGTGGTCATTCGCCATTCGTCCTTCTCGCTCTCATCGACCGCGCACAGTTTTTTGTGTTGACCGCGCACATTTGGCCCTTCCACAGGGCATTTCCACAGTTGATCGCTGCTTCAACTCTCCCAAGATATGCTGATGACGGCAAATTAATTCAGCCATCGTCGTATTTTTTTTATTTTTTCTACTGCTTCCTTCGAATACTTTGGTTCGCTTGGGATCAAAAGTTTCACACTGTTCGTTTTTGGTTTGCACTGATAATTATCCTTTCCGTCAGTTTTTCTTTCGAATTATTGATTTACATGTTGCTATATTAGTTTGACTTGGAGCAGATGGATTGTATAAGCTTGGGACGCACATCGTTGTAAAATTAATGCCGAAATAGAAGAAAAATTATATCAAACACATATTATATAGATCGGGTATTCAAATGGAAGTTCTTCTAGTTGAAGCAAGAAAACGATTAAAACAAAAAAAAACGCCACCAAAAATTACACCAATCAAAGTTCAAACAGCATCAATCAATCAATCAAATTGAAGGGGAAAATATGTTAGCAGATAAAAACGGACATCAAACCGTACACACGTCAAGGAGAGGAGCTAAAAAAACAGTTGAAGAGGTTGGAAAAAAACCCTTCATAGTGTCACACGCTGACGCTCGATTTCCCGTTGCACGTTGGTACGCGGGACAGACCGCGCGCGGACGATGGTTGCCATCATAAAACGATGCTAATTTCACCGGCGTATCAATTAGCCACAATCACTTCCGTCTACGAGCGAGTGAGCGATTAACTTTAAACGGTTTGTCTTCGCTAAGGCCTCGGTGTCATACCCGGTGGCCGACAGGAGAAGCACCGCGATCGCTGATGATGAAGAACGAAGAAGGGGGAAGGAGAGCAGAGGGAAGAGGGAGTAGTGAAACGGCTGATCGGTGCAGAGTGATTGTGAAACCGCGTTAGCTTAAACTATCGGTAACGGTTTACACATTGTAGTGGAACACGTCTGGTTTTTCGTCGCGAAAAGACACCCCATTCCTATTGGGCAGTATTGAGTTATTTGCTAATTTCCTGCGTTATTTATGCCCTTTGCTGTGTGGAAACACGTATTTGCTTTTATGTACAATCCTGTCAGAAGTTTTACATGTTTATTTGCACCGGCCGTTTATTTTGTTAATGCTTCACACGAGGTGGTAACAGAGAAAAAGCATAGCAATTTTAGCATTTATTTTTCTTTTTTTTTGTCTAATACCAATTCATAAGCTTTGTCCTACAAAGCTTAAGCCAAAGTACTTAATAAAATATATTTAATAGTCTCACTGAGTACAAGTACATAAAGAAACAAGAAGGGGAATAATTTAATTAGAAAGCAATTAGAAAATAAATCAATTTTAATTGATCATTGTGAAGGAACAAACAAAATACGTAAAACCTTTAAACAATAACAAGCATTAAACCAATCACTTAAATATGTTTGACTCTTTTCTCTCTATATTTCATGTTATACTGTCGTTCCTTTTCTAAAATTATTATTTGTAAAATGTCAATAAAATTCACTCTTGTAATTTCTTTAGAGGAGATAAAAATGGAGAAGCTCAAAAAAAGATACCACGTTTGCAAATATTAACGCCAAAGAATATCTAACCAATAATTCAAAACACATTCAAACATTCAAAAAAAAAATATTAATGTTCTAAAAGGCCTTTCTTCGGAGCACTGTAAATAATGTGATTGAGTTACCAACTGGATGGCATTTCGTAAAAAAGATCTAAAAAAAGAGTAAAAAAGATAAAAGAGGGAGATTTTGACATTTTTGAACATGAATATGCAATGACAAAATATCGAACGTTTAAAATAAAAAAAAGATTATTATAATATTTAATTAAGAACAACGTCATTTTTCCGTGTTATCAGACTCATTGGATTCTTCTTGTGTTTTGCTTTATCTTGGCTCATATTCGGTTGTCTAAAGCGCGTCAAAAAAAAGTTTAAAAAAATTGTTGACAGAAAAATAGCCATTATTTAACCTAAAAAAATATAAGAAAGTTGGAAATCGGATAGCTTTAAAATGGATCCCGATTTGATTTGATTTTGCTGATTGGTGTTCCTTACAATTTCGACAAAATGCAGTAGTAGAATTTTTTCAATTTAAATTCTCAAGTATTAAATTTTTTTTCAATTTGAAGTATTCATTTTTTTAACATGTTAACAGTACTCCTTACACCAATAAAAAATAAATACTATAGAAGAAAAATTCTTACAACAATTAATAAAGCAGTAAATTTTAGTTGGGGCGGTCCGGTGGTGTATGTGATAAACGGCGCCCGTCCACACGGCAGGACTGAGAATCATATCCCATCCCGACCGTTTCCCCGTAGCATGGACTGACTATCCTGTTACGTGGAAGTCTTGATACGACCGTTCTAACCGAGCAAAAAAAATAATAGCTAACCAAATTGATTACAGCTTTATAAAAGTTGTACAATATATATTAATATATATTGTAGTATAAATATGTACAGTCATCTCCAGAAACCCATACTAATATAAGAAAAATCAAAAGAAAGCTAATCTTCTACACAATCTCTGAAGGCCGTATAGCAACCAAAGTACACCTTATCAGTCAGGTGCACCCATCACGGCTTAAGTATGATTGTTTTTACTTCATTCATCCATCCCTCATTCACGCCCGTCATCGGTTGGATTCACCTGTCGAAGGGCCGCCGAAACAGGTCGGGAAAACATAACTAGCTTCTCGTACCATCATCCGTACCCACACACACACAAACACACACACACATACCGAAAAAAAGACCCCCGCGCAATGATAATTGCCATCCGGCTCTGGTTCTGGCAGTAGCAACTACTGAAAACAAAAAAAAACCCTATACCACCAAACCGCGAAACAACGGAGAGGCGCACATACAGCATAAAACTGGGCGCCATTGCAAACTGGCAGCCATGGCCGCAAATGGTTGTAATCATTTCGTTACCTTTGTTGGTGATGTTTTTTTTTATCGTTACCGTATTGACTACCCTCCCTCTCTCTCTCTCGCTCTCTCTCTCTCGAGTTAATTTGTATTAATTGCTGGATAATTGTTTTGAATTAATTACCGCGGATATTGGTGTAACCAACACAACACACAACCGTACGGAACCGATAGGAAAAACGCGACGAGCGGAGGCAAGGGCAATGTGAGTAAAACGCAAACACAATCCCAGCCAACGGGGCCTTGAGATTGGCATTTCGAATCGAGCCAAAGCCCGTTTTTCCCTCACTATTCGGACATGAACGCTTTTCCTTGTTTGGAGTTTGTTTTTCAGTTTTCATTTTCGCCTGCACCTTTCGACTTCGTCTTTTGCTCTAGACTGGACAACCCTCCTCTACCAACAAACCGCCACCTTGGTTTATTTCCCCCGTTTCCGAGAACTGAATCGCGTTTTTAGTTTTTTTGACCATTTGCTACCAACAACCATCATCCTGCGTCGTGGTCGTCATCGTGCGATAACGGCAGCTCTTTTCTTGCTGCCTCGGTTGCACTCTAGCTGTGCATCACTGTGAAGTGCAATTGTTGTTGCAAGTTGGCAGGCAGTTAGCGCTACACCTCGTTGCTTCCGATCGTCTCAGCGGGGTGGTTCATTTATATTTATATAAATCATAATTATGCACAAACCCTTTTCGGTTCCCTCTCTTGGATTCTTTCTTCCCGGAGTACTGTCTTCCGGTTTATCGGGATAGGTAAAAACCTTAATCCTCCGAATCGTCCAACGATGCAGTATATCGGTAAACAATTGTTACACAAGGGTGGTAAATTCACTGCCCCCTAACGTGGTGTACGCCATGAAGTAGTCACGGCAGACGCAATTTGTAAACACATCCGAAAGCTCCTCCTTCTTCTCCCGAGCTTTAAAAGCCTTTTTTATTGCTTGGGGTCCGTTTTCTCAAAAAGAATATAAATGCAGCCTAATGAAACATATTTTCCACATTTGCATGAAACGCGTATCTTTCACACTTAATTTTAATGTTGCGTCCTTGGATCGGGTGCCGCCATAAAAAACGTTGGTTTATGGTGTGAGTAAACTGTCAGTTTCTACTGTATACTACTATTTTATTCTTAGCCTTCCTTACCTTATATTGTATTTTCTCCTATCCGACAACAGCCAGGCATTATCAAAAATTGCAATAAAATCTAAAAATGAAGATCAATTGCCTTTGATCTCTTTATTCCCCTTGGATGTTCAATCGGGAAAATTGTGAAAATGCCCTGGACAAGCTGGACTGTGTTATGTGAAGGTGTTACTAGAGACCAATGAGCAATTGGCGATCGGTGGGAAGTAATGATGAGAAAGTGCCTTTTTTTCGGAACCAGTTTCTTTTCAATAAGGAACGGAACGAACCCGGCAGATTCGCCGCACGTACTACAACGGGAATTTTAAACAATTTGTTTATTCATAACTGAGGCCGTATTGCAATTCAAACAATTTATTTCTTCCTTTCAGTCCCCCCCCCCCCCCCCCTTGCTCGTCAGCCAGCAACTCGAACACCAGGGGCCCCTTTAAACCTACAACGAACATTTTCCAAGGAATGATATTGAAAGCCGCAGCCTCTGTATTATCAGTGAATTTTTCCCTGAAAACCATATGAAACCAGATTGAGTGTGTGTTTTATAATAGTTGAACAATAGTTTCAACTACCTTTGCTACTTCCAGCGTTGCTTTCGTTCCGAAATAAACGGCTAAACAGTTCTGAACAAAAAAATAAGTAAGTGTTCACGTTGCTACCTTCTCATCCTAAAAAATTGTAGATGCAAAAAAAAACTAGTAGGAAGAGTGACTGAAGATCAAAGATTCGACTTTACCAATCCTCCAAATAGTACTCAGATGCGTCGGACAGCATTTTTAGGGCGACTTAAACGGAGGAATATATCCTACAATTTCGAGGAAAAACATGCCACTCAAGCCACGCTAAAGCTGAACCAAAGGCCCAAAACATTTTTCGCAATAGTGCGTAAATGATTTTTTCGATTTAAAAAAATCAAGCTCAATTTGTTTCATTCAATTACATTCATTATTTTTCATTCTTCATCATTTTTTAATTCATACATTATTACCATCAACTTTGCAATTCAAAAAACCAAATTGTATTGTAATAACCTAAAGCTTAAATAAGAATATTATCTTTCGATGAAGCAATTATCTCGTTTTATTCTTATACGAACGGTTGATTGACAAAAGAATATTTTGTCCGCCTAGTATATTGTATTCACAGTATTCATTTTTCAAGCATGATTTAATAAACGAACATTTATTACTCCTACTTGCAAACGAAAACGTGCAGAAAATAGTTATGAATGGTAATTAAAGCAAAACATTATCAATGAAAACCTGAACTTTCAACGGAACGGATCGAAGGCTTTGTCTTGAAGGAATGCTTCCATCTTACACATCCATACACTTACCAGGGGCGAATCATCACCTAGATCGGAGTCAATGTCCCTTTCCATACGGCAAACACTAGCCTCCATGCCCGCGTACACGGGCACAGGTTCTCGATTTTTGACCCGAATTTTGAAGCCTTTCAAAACTTATTCAAACCGGAAGTAACTCTTCTTCCGCTGTACACGTCTTTTGTGCACGGCGTAGTTAAAGTTTTTTTTCTGTATTCTGTGTCTTCCAACAACTCTAGTTAAGGCTTTTTTTGTTGGTTCTACTTTCTATGTGGTGATACGCGGAACATACTTCTACAAACACACGCAGATACACTGAACAAATCCTACACTGCACAAGTTCTTTTTGCGTTGTCCCGATAGTTACTTACACACATAGGCACACACATTTAACTTATTAAAGCGGACACAAGCTTTGTAAAACTTACAGATGCTTTATCTGTACATAAGAAAAAACTACTTTCATGCAAAAAATAAATATAAACGGAACTGAAATTTAAGCGTAAAGTAATATTATTCTTTTTAAAAGCCTCCGTTTATTAACCCGGTGGAACGTGCTTAGATATGGTGGTGGAAGGCTTTTTTTACATACACTTCCTCCCGCTTTTTTACAACACAAACACATTCATAATCATTCGATCGAAGCACCAAAAATTAGCTAACGCCAAGAGAAAGTGACCCATAATTTGGGACCCATGACGAACGTATGTGTACGCGCTTTTCATGTCTTTCACACACAGGTGATACACTTTACACGTTGATTGCTTTGCTGCGCACAATTAATTACACACATGCACAAAATGATACAAAAAGTCAGAGACTCGTCATCCGCCGACATGATTAACTATCATGTCACATCCGCCACGTACGGGTGTGCACTCGATATCATGCCAAAAACGACACACTCTGGCCAAAGTGCTACCGCGGTACTCTTAACGATGACTAATGAACGAACAAGAACGGCAACCACTGGCTAGTGATCATCACACACAACAGAAGAAAAAAAAACGAAAACCACACCAGAAACAGTTGCCGTAACGAATTAATCGCCTTTCACATCGTCAATCGTTCGAAGGCATGCTTTTTTCGGCACCATCACTGCACAACACACAACCACAACACACTGATTCGGACTAATGGCGTCCTTATCTAGTTTCACAATCTAAGAACGGTCAGCTGCGCGAAGGATAACGCACGACGAAAAGAAACATACAAAGGTAGCTGTTGCAAGGTTTTGCCAAAAATTATTGCCATATTTTGTACGGTTTCATGATAAATAAATTATTGTGAAAAATTGTAAATACATGTAGTTTGCGAGATACACTTTTTATAGCGAACCGCGAAATTTCAAAAATCCGCGTATGGTGAATCTCGATGCAATTTCGTTTCAAATTGACAGTTACAGCAACAACTTAATTTTCTGCTTGTTTTATATTTCGCTTTTTAGGCAATTTTTTGAAGAAAAAACTAACAAAAGTTGGTAAGAAAATGGTTAGATTGAATTAAACGACATTTTCAAAGAAAATTTTAACTTATTTGCTTGTGCTTATATTGTGCCATAAAATCTCTAAGCTTTTAAATTTAAATAATCTGCGTATAAGAGTTATCGTGTATTTCAAGGACTACCTGCAGAAGCTTTTTTTATTTTTCACCGATAACACTTACTTTGGACACAGTTTACCCACTTTGAACTAAATAATGATACGTGCTGTTAACGCTGAACACTTTGCGAATGTCTCCACAGTAACACAATCGTTATCTGACTGAGGGTTACTTTTCGATTTTATCGCCCTTAATAAGGTTTTAGAGACTGCTAGCGAATACTCCCTAGTTCCCTTCCTCAATAGCATCGCAAAATGTGCCCCATTCCCCGTTTCACCCCAATCTTGTGAATGGCTTTACGATAGCTTTCGTTCTGTTATCGCATTTAAAGGACCCACCGCATAGGGCACCAAACCGGCTTTTCAGGACCACACAGGATGTTGCTTGCAAGAGGAACATTTGTTCAGGTTGAAAAGGAGATCCGGGCAAAACCAACAGTACAACAAAAAATCAGATGATCATTTAACACCTTTCTGGCGCCGAAGTTCCTTAGATGCTCTTTCATGTAAAGGAGCTGAGAATCTGTCCATTTCTAAAGGCAAATGACAATTGTGCCATTTTAACATCCATGCCCGGGATGGGTCACCACCAACCTGGTGAACCTAACTTTTGGCGAACAAAAACATAAAACAAAGGGTTTGCCATAAAGCAGTGATGATCGCGCAGCAGTGCGTTCTTCATCAGTTTTTGCCGGTTGTATGAACAGTATCATTCTTTTTTTGGCTAGGAAAGTGGAAGAAGTAAGGTAGGGTGGAGCAAAACTGTTGAAAATATAGTTCAACAACCATATGAGTGACGGTTTGCTTGCGGATATGGTTTATGGGAGAATTTAAACTCATACATGTTTTGTTTGAGGAGCCGTCAAGACCACCAGGATCGATTTTTTACAGGTGTCAAAAAAGCTGAAGAAACGATGTTAGGTATATGTAGCATATTTTTATGGATTTGTAGAATCCTGAACGAGTTCATCTTGCTTCTGGGAAGTTCAAATTCGGTGGTATCTCTACAAGCCGACTTCACTGGCAACCGACAATTCTTCCAACCTTTCCAAAATAATGCAGCTCAAATATATGTATCACCATTCAAACTTGTTTCGAGGTGTCAGGTGGAATCATCACCAAAATCCCGAGTTTTAATGCTTAACTTAAGCTACCTACTAAAGATTATTACATATTGAGACAGACTTTCCTTGCAACAGACTAGATTACATCGTATAATTCTATTCGATCATAACTCGCATGATATGATATGTAGATCGTCATTCATCTTCTTTCTCTGATTTTGTTCTATGATCGTTGTCGATCGGCTATTTTACTAATTAATCCTAATATAAATAAAGCTCTTATACGTATATGAAAATCAAGCTATCATAGTTTTTTAATTATAAATTATTAACAACTGTTTCCTGTAGTTATGTTTTAGTCTGTTAGTTATAATATTAACTGTGTTATGTTGTTTGTTTTTACTGCATTAACTGTTAAGAAATTTTGTTTTGAGATGCTGGATGGAATAGATGGAAGCAGCTATCTTATTATGGGTAATTAAAGACAAGAGGCAGAAATGGGCATGGTCGAGACTTCTTGAGATTATAGTGCAACATAATGCTTATGTTTGATACATGAAAAGATTTCAATGAATTTCAACTCAATTCATATAATTGGAAGGATCTAATATGAATGGAATAACATAAAAACGATCAAAATTTTGTTATATTCACTAGTAATTATAAGTTAGGAACCTACCATTAAATATCCTTAAGTGTAGTTGAATAATATTAACCCTATTGTCAATGACCGCCTACCTGGGTAAGTTTTGCACTTTTATTTTTTAATATCTTTTGATAGGAAAGTCGTACAGACTTGAAATTTTTAAAATGCCTAGAAAAACATGTTTTTCTCCATTTCGTACAAAAAGAAAAATTTTAAAATTATTTTTACCATTTTTTAAATATTTTTTTCGATTGATACCCCTTATATCTACGACCGCCTACCCGGGTAGGCCATACGATTTATATGGGGTTTGCATTTTTTTCGGATTCTAAAGCGTATATCTTTTGATCTGCTCGTCGTATTTGCATGAAACTTTCAATACAGATGGGATTTTTAGTTGTCCAACTAATATCATTTAGCTGATAATTTAAAAAATTCTGGTTTTTAGTTTTTTTTTGCATTTTTACAAATTTTTCTCCGTATATCTATGACCGCCTGACCGGGTAGGCCATACGATTTATATGGGGTTTGCATTTTTTTCGGATTCTAAAGCGTATATCTTTTGATCTGCTCGTCGTATTTGCATGAAACTTTCAATACAGATGGGATTTTTAGTTGTCCAACTAATATCATTTAGCTGATAATTTAAAAAAATCTGGTTTTTAGTTTTTTTTGCATTTTTACAAATTTTTCTCCGTATATCTATGACGGCCTGACCGGGTAGGCCATGGGATTTATATGGAAGTTTTTATTTTTTCGGAAGTTTTCTGGGACAACCTTCAGTCGAGATACCTCAGGAAGAACCAAACATAAAGGAAATTGCTATTTATGTCAAAAACCCTGCTTGTTCTTCGCGTTCTGAATTTAACACATATTTCTCCAAATGTAAATAATTTGAAATATTTGCACTTAGTGCTAGTAATATGATAACATTTGAGATTTATAATAGCTACGTGGAAAGCTTTTAATTATAAAAAAAGGATTTATTTTGTTTTTAATAACGCAGAGTTGCGAAAATAATACACAAAAATTAAATATGATTAAAGACGATTAATTGGCTACAATTAACCCCGAAAAACTAAATATATATGCTTTATACATGATTTAGAATCCGAAAACTGAAAAATCCCATACAAATGGTATGGTCTACCCGGGTAGGCGGTCGTAGATATACGGAGAAAATTTTGTAAAAAATGTAAAATACACAAATCCCGAATTTTTTTAATTCTCAGCTAAATGATATTAGTTGGAAAACTAAAAAACCCATCTTTCTTGAAAGTTTCATGCAAATACGACGAGCAGATCAAAAGATATACGCTTCAGAAATCGAAAAAACGAAAACTCCCATACAAATCATATGGCCTACCCGGGTAGGCGGTCGTAGAACAACGTGTATTTTTTTGGTCGTAGACACTACGGTTAAACGATATTTTATAACTTCTTATAAACCGAGATTAATATACAATACGGCCATGCCGTTCTATATAAATAAAAAAAATAAACCGAGATTAATTATTTTGTTTAGTAATGTTGTAGTAGTAACTTAACACCCGCTAAACAAACAATAACAATCATATTCGTTCCTCTGTCTCTCTATCTTCATTTAGCATCTACAAGTAGCTATGGTTGATTTATTTTCCGTTAAATAGACATGCCACGAATAGAACCATGAAAACATTTTCAGCTGTTCGTGCCATCGAATAGTACAGAAAACACAGCTTGATTCCTGACTCAAAAGACTACCATTTGGTGGTTACTCCAAGACAATGGAAGTTCAAAGGAGGCGAATAAGAAGTTATTTTCCATTCAAAGTTAAATCTCTTTCGTGATATTAGCATTCTTATTAATAAGAAAAATGTGCGTTGAATTTTATACAATAAATACAATTGACAATTCAGTTTCATCATGCATACAGCATAAAGTAAACAAATTCTTCCATTTTACAATCATGTAAAATTATTGTAAATTAATTTTAAAATCAGAGGATACAAATAATGCGACAAAACATACGGATAATAAACATAACCACATTTTTTGTTCATTCTTTTTTTTACTACGATGAAAAAAAACGCTCGATCAATAAATAAGAATTGTTTTTATGTACAAGTGTTCCACCTTTGTAATGCTCATGTAATAATTATAACTTTAATACTCGGAAGAACCATGTTTAAGGTGTCAAACAACTATTACAAAAGATACCACTTTGTAGAAATGTTGAGCAAAATCCCAATAAAAATAATTACCTTTTGTGTAGTTTGGTTGGCAATTCCACGGAGATACACAATTGATGAAAATGTCAATAACGATGATTTCGGTTGAAAAAATCCAGCACTATTTCATACCACAGTTCCACAACTCGTACATTAAACCTTATTCCACATCACAGTTCGACTTATGCACTGCAATAATAGATAGTACATTATCTTATTATTAGATTCACAAAACTCACTATAAACACTGCCACTGGAGACGTTTAAAATTCGTTTTTAATTTTTAATTCTCATTTCCATTCTAATCCTTATAAAAATCGTTTCAAAATTGCCTCCATACATGGGATACACACGGAAGTTTTGCACACTAAAAATAGAATTCACGCACGGTAGGTAGTCACTTTCACTCTTGCAAGTTTAAACGTCGCCAACCTTTCAAACGACACTATATTCACACGCATAAACGTGCCGACAGTGGACACACTTGGCGTCACCTGGTAAATACATTGCACACACCAGACAAACTTTCCGGATACAAGCAGTAGCGTCTTTCTCTTCACCCACAGCCGTCCAAAAGCGAGAGAGGCACGGTTTGCTTTAGAAATAACCTTAATTTTGTGTAGAACAATTTACGATGCACTTTCATTAACTTTCAACATTCAACAATCCGTCTTTTGACAACACTTTTTGTTCTTAGTAGGCTGATTTTACATCCGGGAAAAAATGCGTTTACTGCGATCGAATAAAAAACGACATTCGCGAACACACGCACCTTATGAACACTACGCGCCACACGCGGGGACCGGCAACGAATGAATGAATGAACGCGTCAAAGGGTACACGCGACCCAACGCAATTCTTCTCCCTTCTCCGCTTACTATAGGCACGGGTACGGCAACAACACCACAACAACACGAACAAACACCGTAAACCCCCCTTTTTGCGGTAGGAAAACAACGCGATCACACAACTAGGACACACGGTGCCTTCACACAAACACACCCTCAGAGGGCAGGTGTTGAAGCGATGTGCGTACGGGCACGCGTGCGTATTGTAAAACAGCGTCAAGATCGATCGATCGTTACATTGTGCACTGATGGTAAGAGGCTGCAGCTTCAGGATGCATGGTACGAATTGCAACAAACGCAAGCTCGAACGAACACACTTATGAGCGAACACGGCGCCGGCCGTGACGTTTGCTTCCGTGAATGGTTGTTCCGACTGGTGGTCTTCATCGCGCTGGGCCAGGCTCAAGTTTGCCACCAGCAGAGCAGGACTGTTCCACACTTGCAGGTTATATTTGGTTGTTTATGGGTTTGTTGTGGGATGTTTTGTGGGTAGTATAAATTTGTTCTTGCCCTTTCATATGAGCTATTTAAACCGTTAAAAATTGTTGCCAAAAATTGTCAAAAATTGTGTTTAAAAATAAAATAAGTTTACAAGTTGATAAAAGTTGTAAAATTAAAATTATTACTTAAAATATTAGTCAAATAGGTTGTTGATATTTCTCAACTAGAATATTGTTATTACATATGCCTTATAATTTCAATAACATTTTCTAATAAAAGGCAGATATGATAGTAACCAGTATGTTATGTTACGATATGTTATTTCATAATTTACCTCTTATTTAAGTATGAATTTAATTTAAAAAAAAATATAACCATTCAACATAAAGCAGAACTTTGAAAAACACCTAATGCAATTAAATTTTCCATGAATCGAAATCACACACGCACACCAGCAGAAGCACGCGCTTTCCGTTTCGTTGTACTTTTCAAAAAAGAAGGCGTATTACAACATGCGTGCCTGTGTGCGTATACTCACTCATCAATGAAATCAGCTCACCGGTCGATTCATTCATAAGGTCGATTTTCTCACTATGCGAATGGTAAGCAATAAAACATGTAATAATTTGATAACCATCAAATTCATAACAGTTTCGTTTTTTTTGTTAAGGACAGTAAAGTGTATAAGATTTTTTTAATAAAAAGGATTTATGTTTAAACGACCAAAAAATATCTAATCTAATAGTGAGATTAAATTTTAATCATCATTCAAACAACGTTACGGTAATATTTCTTTCTCCCTTACTCACGCACTGATCAGAGCGAGATGACTCGATAGCTCCTGCTCACATCAGGGTGGTTGAAAATGATTCCACCGATTTTTTTCCCCCGTACGAATTGTTTATTTCTTTTCGGCGCGCGCGTTTCTGCTGTAAAATCGCTGTAATTATTCATTACACCCTCTACCATTCTTTGCGCACACTGTTTCACGCCAAACGGAGCAAACGAGATAGCAAAATGCGTCCGTCATGATGAAAATAAGGGTGCATGCGCACTTGGGCTGCTTGGGCTTTTGATAGTACATGCATGTATGGTTGTTGGATGTACGATCACATTACGACGGTTTGGTCCGCAAGATGCGATGTCTTTGGTATCCTTGCTGTTGCATGTTTCCTTCCCAACAATCTTGGCGTGGACGTTACCCATGGGGAATGGAATTTATTTGACCGTGCCAGACACTGCAGGACACCGGTTTAAAGATAGCTATATTTGAACGAAACTGATTCGAACGACAAAAAAAAAGAACTAGGAAAATCGGCATCTTGCAGCATGCAAGATGTGTACCACATGTTTTCACCCAGCTCCTTCTCTCGGTGCTTCTCTCCGTCTGTCTTACTTATGGGTTTTTAATTTTTCTTTCCATCACGCCAGGACCAATGCATCCTGTTAGCTTTGGAGGGCCTAATGTTTTTCTTAGACTTATTTTCTTTTTCACTCTTCATCCCTTAATTCGGCGTTTGGTGCATTCATATCTCTCTCTCTCTCTCTCTCTCTCTCTCTCTCTCTCTCTCTCTCTCTCTCTTTCTCTGTATTTGTAAATGTATGCAAATGCGCACAATAGCAGGCGCAAGATGTGATCTTTTGTGTAAGATCATTGTAAGATCCTTCATATCGATCGCCATTCTAAAGTACGCTGTCTGGGCTGGGAATTTACGGTTGAATTAATTCGTCCTTTTTTCTAAGTGACAAAGTCGGCAAAGAAGTCATATTGTACATTCTGCCACAATAAAGGATTTACTTTTATGAACGATCGTTTTAATACCTTTGCATCGGTTGTTTAACATAAAAAACTATTAACCAAACTAAGCAATTTAACCGAATTCGCAATACCAGCAATGCCAAGTAAAATAAAAATAATTGTTTGTAAAACGTTAGTTACCACAAACACGTAGTATCAAAAATGGCAGAGGACCAATTATACTTGTAAATAAAATTAAAGAAGTACATAACTTGTGGAAAAACAAGATCTCCAGTTTTTGAGATTATAATAGAAAACACAAATAATTAATTTACAATAATTTGAATTCCATAAATTGTTTACTCATATTACAACTTATTCATCATGAATAAAAAGCAACCATCCAAAGCAGCAAAAAAATCCCACACGTAGACGTTTTGTTTGTATCCTTAAATTACTTTTTCTAATCAACTACTTCGCTAACGAGCGCATCGTAAAATAGCACCAAAAATCCCTCAAATAATGCTTAATTAACAACTTCAGGCAACCACAAATTGCTTCATTAATTGCATTAAATGAAAGTAATCTTTTTCGCACAGCACTTGCGTCAAGGAGTCGGTTTTTATTCGTGCGGATGCATCAAACCGCCCCCGGTTTTGGGTGAAGACATTTTACGATTTCTACCAGCCGTGGCCATAAAGCTTGCTTCCCAGCAGGAACGTTTCGAACGTGCGTACATTTCAAGGATCTAGTGCTAATACAAACAATTCGTGTGAAACCGTATGACGAAGGATTTGCTTCCGGTTGCAAAGTGTTAGAGAGTAATCGAAACCAAATGAACTAGAATAAGGGAACAAATGGACAAACATATTTTGTTACTTGTTAAAATCCATAAAACGCTAAATGATCCCTTTTTTACATAAATATCTTAGTAAACCCAAATCTGCGCTAGTACATCCATCACTAAAAAAAAAGTGCAGTTTTGCAATCAACAACGCTTTACTAAATGCTTTTTCCATCGACACTATTCCCGTTCGCTGCTTACAGCATCACAGCTCAAAACTAAAGCGCCCATTCATCATTATGCAAATACTGGTGCTTTGCTCGTTAATTTGACTTATCATTTATCTCACTAATTGATTTTCTCCGACCAATGCCAAATGACGTGCCGCGTGCTTACGGTGGGACGATTCACCGTTTTAGCTGCTTCAATGCTTCAATACCGGACAAAACCCCGATGGAAAACGGAATTGATCTACAATGCTCTTCCTCCTCGATATCGGTAATTTATCGTGCAAAAACCATTAATTGTTTTTGTCCCTGACTAGCTTCGTGCTAGAAATTATTTCAACCAGTAGTCGAAATTCCTTTCGATTTGGAAGCGGTAGATAAAAGGCCTGTCATATGAAGTGCAGTTAATGTGGGGTACAAGTTTTTTTTAACTTATATAATAAATTGTAATACGCTTCTTGGCATTAATACATCCGAAAAATGATTTGTAAAGTTAGGAAGCGCCCATGATTAAATCGTACACAAGAAAACCTCCCACAATTCTGCCAATATTCGCCATTATTCCAATAGAGACACTCCTTGCTGATGATGATGATGATGGTGCTTGGGTTAGTCTCTGCGCTGGTTCCCCATTCCTTCGCTTGGGGCGCATTAATTTACCTCTAACGCCACTAATACCCGTCTGGGAAATGCCAACGACAAGATAGGTATGAATTGAACCGAGCAAATGGAACAGTGTGGGAAATATTTTCGTCAGTGCCCCATTTATATCAGCATCAATCAAGCTCTTTAACTTGTAATATTAATGTATTATAGCTGTAAATAATGCAAAGATTACGAAATTTTTCGTTGTACTTCAGCGGTCCCAAGATTTTCAGTTTATACAAAAGAATTAACAAATTTATTTCATTTTTGAACTTTCATGTTCAAAATAAATATAACGTTCTATCTTTCAATATGTGAACAACCAGAGAAAAACAAATCGAAGTAAAAAGTTTCCATTACAAAGCTGGTCGAAAATTTTGCAGTGCACTGTATATCGCCAGTTATATCCATTCTTCCCACCAATCGACGCAATGCGCTCCTCAACGATTCGTAAATGAGGTTTCGAGAACGATTTTCCCGACAGAAGTAGTAGTAGTATTAGTATCCTCTGCATCGGTAAAACATCTTACCATTCTGTCCCAGCATAGCTTTCCAACCACCGCCAGGCAGCTTTCCAATGCCAAGGCAATCGGAACGGGACTAGAATTGGAAATGGAACAGAAACTAGAGGTGCGGTGTAAGCTCACCAGATAGAAACGAGAGTCTTGGTTCGCGCTGTATTTATTTATATTTGATGCTGATGAGATGTAATTCATCTTTCGAATCATTAATCACGATACCGATTATGTTCATTTCACTTTGAACGACGACGACGTTCGCCCGCACCACAGAGCAGAACCGCTGCCGAACGAAACCAATCCTTGCCATCCAACCAGCGGCGAAAAGGTAAGGAAAAGAAAGGATGAAAATGGGATGATTGTCTTTATTTTTTGCATTTTGGTACCCTTGATTAGTGGAGTGCGAAACTGAAATAGAAAAACTTTTGGACTTGTTGTTTCGAGTCAGTTGAAACCTACTGCCGCTTTCCTAATGTTTTGTTTAACTTCACAGCAGGATTGTGTGAGATGTGACAAATGTAGTATTTAATAATGCATGGAAAATAATTATTAAACTTCTTATCGACTTCAACTTCATGTGTTAGGTGCGCTCGAGTGCATTAAAACACAAAAACAGAAAATGAGCATGCCTGTAATCCGCTTTGTTGTTTCAAATCTTTGTATGCTTTGAACGAAACAATAACATAAAATGCAGAGTACATGAGTAATCGAAATATTACAATAAAAAGAGATTTTACATTAAAAAAGGGAAAAATTCCTAGCTTAAGGTAATTCCAATTGTGTATCCACACTATGGATTTCCCGCCAGCACCATACAACTTCTTGCATAAAACATTAGTTTGCTATAAATTATATTTTATAGGACGTTATGGTAACGTGCTTACAGCAATGGAGCAATGGATACGTACCACGTGTTCAGCATTGGTGTCGATTTCGCGTTAAACTAAGAAACTGCATGTTTTCTTAAAATTGTTTCTGCAAAAAAAGAACGAAGCTTAATAATAGGATAAAAAACATCATAATATAGCGTAACAGCAAATTTATAAGAACTGCAAATATTCTTAATTTGCTGCCAAAAATGCACTTCACAGCTTAATTGTTATTGAAACCATTTTGTTGGCGTTTTCAGAACAAGGTATTTCTACATATTTATATTGTTTATGATTATTTCCAGGTCAAACAAGTATTGAACTGTAATTTATTTCCAGCAGTAATGTTAATAATTAAATTTGAAAGCATCTAAATACTAACACCAACAGTTTCATCATTGCTTACACAACTTCGGTTTTGGAGAATTGGTCAATTTTGTTGCGCAGCCTTTGTTTTTCCTCCTCACTAGCGAAAGAATACTCAACCGCATTTCGTTGCAGTTCCACTATCTGTGCGTTTGAGAGATTAAACATGTTTGCACAAATGCACAGTTCCTGCGATAGGCTCGTTTCGAACACACCGAAATCGTCCGTCTGAAAGCAGGAAATTAGAAAGGAAAAAAAGTTAAGCGTAGATCGCAATGTAATCGTGCATTGGTACTTACACATATGCAGACGGGTTGATTTATTTTCATCAATTTCGCAACGTGATGAGCTTCGTACGATGGGACAGTTTTGCATTTTACATTGCTCGTAAGACAACACTCGAATGGAATTTTATGTTTACTAGCAAAGGCAAGGTTCTCCCCTGTTGCAGAAAATGTGCAATAATCGTAAAACATTAAAAAAAAAAAACAATACTGACACTACCTACCATCTATAAACGTCCCATGTCCGATACGGTCCACACCGAGCGCAAACATTTGCTTCACTTCCTGCACATCCTCAAATTCGCCACAGTGCAACGCTAAACGAAAACCGTTCTTCCGCGCCTTTTCCAACGCCGGAACAAAGTCGGCAAATTGAGTACCAAAAGGATTTCCGCTCAAATCGAACCCAGGAATTGTTCCGGGAAACAGGGAGCTCAGTTCAATGGCAAGGTCTACATTTTGCATCGCTTCCAAAACGCCCTTGGATCGATCGATAGAGGGTAATAGTTTTACGATAATTCCCGGCTGGTTTGTGGATGTTTTTCTGATAAAAGGTTTCAATTTCGGTAAAGTGCGATGTGCTAATGGGTTATAACAGCATTTAAATTAACAAACACAAATACCTTATCACTTCCAGCACCGTAGTAAGATATTCCCGTTTTGACATTTGTGCTGTGCATTTCGGTGTTGTCCGGAGCTCTAGATAAATCACGTTATCGTTGGCAAAGTCCTCAATCACACGCTGTGTCGCACGTTCGAGAGCTTCCGAACGATCGGTCAAATCGTGTGCGTATTGAAACTTCTTAAAACATCTGCAAAGGAAGCGCAAAAGCGTTTTGAAAATCTTTTATTTCCGGTCCCCTGGCAAGCAGCAGGCGAACATACTCTTCCAGGGTGAGAGATTCACCGTGTAAAATTTTGTAAAAGCAATCGTCGATTCCGCTCGGTACCTCCTTTCCGTACTTCAGCTCACGCAGCTCCGCCAGGGTACTGTTGCTGAGCGATCCATTCAGATGGGCATGCAATTCCTGCGAAAAATACAGCTTTATTTAGAAACAGTCGTGCAAAAAACATCACTTTACTCACGATTTTTGGTACTAAGCGGTAAAAATCCATTGTGAAACGAGTGTTTTTTACTGCTTCACAAAAGCCGGCTTTCCGTGAACTAAGCACAATACAAATCAAAGTGACATTACGTTTGATCGACAAGAAAAAGGCGCCAACTGTTTGTCATTTGAAATCACCGTTACGTCGATGGAACGTTTATAAATTAAAACGATTTCAAAAATTTGAAATTTATCTAAAAACATGTTTGTTTGCTTGCACGTGTTCTGCTCCATTTATTTGGTTTCAATATCTTAACATTGTATTTCAGAACAATTTGTTGTTTTTTTCTACGGAAGTTTATATGATGGTTGCAAGTACATACAATCACACACTTTTATTTCACTTCCTCTTGGCCGATGATCATGCAACATTAAAGTTTGTCTTTCACTAACAAAACGGTTGTGATTTTTTGCTGTTTTTCAATGCGCACATTAGCTTGAGAAATGCTAGTTATGAAAGGCGCATCCATCAATCACGGTCTGGCAGTTATGGCGACCTGTATATTATAATTCTCCCATGTGTATGTGCGTGGATATGGTTGTAAAATTGGGCACACTATTCCATCATAATGGTCTGATCGGGTAATGTGCGTGCTTGTTGATACAATAACATTTGCTTTCTTTAACAAACCAGCCCTCGAGTTCTCGGAGCTAGCACGTGCTGCACCTTTCTTTATGATATTTTTCCCGCATCTTCATCCTCTAGCTTCTTACTTCAAGGATGTGGATTTTGTATTTTCGATTTTCTTTCCTAACAATTTACTTTCCAAAAATGTAGCTTTAGAACTTTTTTTCTCTTGTTTCTGCTGTTCATAACAAATGTACGTTTATCACCCTTTTTGAGTTTCGTGCACTGACTTAGAGAATGTAATGTTTCGTTTGTTCATAGATGTAATTTTTTGACAAGTATAAATCAATTCAAGTAAAAAGAAGACAAATGTATTAATCACACAAAGTGTACAAAGCTCAGTGAATCTTTTTTAACTGATGTAAAATAGTAGTTTCTTCGCATAGATAGGTCTTTGCATGTCAATTATTGTCGCTCGCTGGGATCAATTATTGTACGGTTGTAGGTAAATGAGAAAATCGCGTCAGAACGGCATGATCGATTGTCCAGAAACAAAACAAACATTAAATGCACACTATTACAAATGCTTTCTTCTATTACAATTACTATTACAAAATCTTTCCATAAATTATTATGCTTGCACCAACAGGACAAGCCTATATCGACTGTTTCGAAATAAACCGAACGCACAATAACTATTGGCAATCGATAGGAGGTTTTTGGATTGTAGCTAAATAATTTCTCTAATCTTTTAGAGCTGATCAAAAAATCGAGATGAAGCGTTCATATATTTGAATTTGCACTGCCCGCCTTGGGTGCTGTTTTGCTGCTATCATGTGAAATACTACCGACATGCAAAGTTTAGTTTCAAACATTTCTCGCGCTTTTGCTTCACTGGGGAAATCCTACTTGTTATGTCCCGATTTCACTACTCCTACTATCCATGGACGATGGCGTATGCATCGCTATTGCGTGTGTCACACTAGGTAATTGGTTCTTTCTGGTGCTTAATTACAGTATTAGTTTGTACAAGGCATGCTTTAAACAGCTGCACGACAACTGTGGATCAGGGGTACAGGGTGAGAGATACAGGCGTGAGGGAAGAACATATTCTACAGTCTAATCACCACGTTCATTTGTATCCTCAAGAATTCGATAATATGCTACGCACGATCTGCTATTGCTTTCGAGTTTATCTCTGGTTATGTGCCCGGGGTTGCTTTGCGCATTCAATTGTTTGTTCAGAAGGATCTTTGGTTTTTAACATTAAGAGTATTTCTGTGTGTGCAACATTTTTTCGATGAAAACATAATTGAACGACTAAAAGTATTCCGTTAAAAGTTATACCGAATCAAAGTGTAAGATTTTTTTGGTAAATAATATGAAGTATAATCAATCTTCCACGTACAAGCCTACCTTGCAGTGGTGTAACATTTCAAGAGAACTGTATCCACATTAAAAACAATTAACCTGATTTTGTCGCTCGTTTTGTTATGGCAGTCTAGAAATCTTACAATCTGTTGAATACCTTTTCTTGGACCTGTATAGCTGCATATGGTATGTAATACAACTATATTATTATTTAACCCTGTTCGAATACTTTTGCTTATAGTTCAGATTTTGTTTTATTGTTTCGTCGCATGGTGTGTCACGTTTCATTGCAAATGGTTTGGGAGGACATTATAGTCGTTCGGTATTTGGTATTGTGCATTACGTGTATTGATAAAAATAAAATGTAAAATCTCATTTAAAACCTTATCGAAACTGTACTTTAGTGAAAGTTGCGATACACCCATAAGAAGATTTGTACTTCTCAAACGCTTGCGCATCTAGAAAATGCAAAATAAAACTTAAAGTAATGCAGTAACTGGGAAATAATTTGATTGATATTTTCATTGTTTTGGCATACATCACAGATACTTTTAGTTTGATAAGTTAGTTTAGTTCAGTTTGCAGTACTTGTGTAGAGCTACATTTGGTTTGCTTTAAAGTTACCTGAAACAGATACCGTAGCAAATAATGCTCAGCAGGTTTGGTAGGAGGTTTCCCATATTTGCCCTATTATGGTAAAGATGTGTTTGTGTGTATGAACAGTTTCAAAAATTACCAATCGAATGGTAATGCACTTGAAATGATATCTAACGACTACGGATGTACACGCTACAATCTATCAACGTCCTACACTGCACTAGGTGCGATCATTTCTTCTTAGTTTACATGACTCCGCTTTTGGTTATTCTCTTTCACAGTTTACTCGAGACTTACTGTAATGCAACGTAGCTGATACAGGAAAGGAAGGTAAATTAACTAACGTATTACGAAGTGGAACGTTTGTAAAGATTCGTTGACAATTGTTAATATATGTACTATTTCAGATCAATACTGCTAACTGAAACAATGCTGTTTTCTGCAAAACACGCATCTCGATAATGTAATCTAGCTACAATTTCACTTAATGGTCAATGTTCATAATTTAATGCCAGTTTGTAACTGTTCTTCAGTGAAATAAAGGAAAGTAAATTGGAAATCAATAACGCTTTAGTTTTATAAACAGGACCAATAACGTGCCCTCATATTCCTAGGGAGAGTTCCCCTTACAATCAACAAGATCCTAAATCAGGAAGAAATCTGTTGCACCTTTGCTCCTTCGCAGCTTGACGTGTGCATTCGACTTTCAATTCCTTCATTCAATTCGTTAGACTGGGCGTCACAGATTGCTGTGTCCTAAGGACTAAGCTTATCCTACAGTTCTAAAGGTAATTCCTGTTTCAACATCTAGCGCCTGCATCATGGGTGAAACATGAGATATAATTTGAGTTTCTTATTCGTTGATAGAAGTGTCTTAGTCATAGCATACCTAATACACACGCGATTATCCGGAACACGATCGGAAAGAAAACATACAGCACACAATTGTAGCATTGTTTCGATGGGACACCATTGGCAGACTTATTGAACTGAACACCGTACACGTGCTTGTAACAAATCAACAACCAGCTCAGTATCACGGATCAATCGGATCACGGACTCAATTCTGAGCGGTTGGGAACAGCTTCCTAAACTTTCTCCGTGTTTGCCTGCACGTTGTCGTCACCTATTGATTGATACCGGTAACATTTCGGCGGCGTCTAAAAACAAGAGCAAATATTGACCGTAACCGCCACCAACGGCTGCGCCGCCTCGGATGTATCTTTTCAGAGCTGGAACCACCATTCAGCGTCTAAAACATGGAAAAGATTAGCAAAGAGAGGCAACACAAGATATAAATTGTGTGCTCGTGCTTACCCGTTGTTCCTCTTTTCGCCTTATCTCACGCACTAGTGAGAAAAACGCCTCATCGATGTAATGTCTCAGAGCGGCGGATGTTTCATAGAACGGACAACCGAACTGCTTCGCCAGCGTTTTACCTTCCTCGGTCGTGACCTTTCTTTGCGATTGTAAGTCGAGCTTGTTCGCCACCAGCACCAGAGGAATATCTTCAGTGAGCCGTACACGTGCGATCAACTTTCGATACTCGGACGCCTCCTGAAAGCTGTGGCGATCAGTGACCGAGTAGCATATGATGAAACCCTCCCCGCAACGCATGTACTGATCGCGCATGGCGGTGAATTCCACCTGTCCGGCCGTATCCAGTATATCGAGCAGGGCGGCTTCCCCGTCGATGACGGCCTGCTGTTGATACGAGTCCTCAATCGTTGGGTCATGATAGTCTAGGAAGCTGTGGCTCACGAACTGGAGGGTAACAGCTGTAAAAAACGTTGTATACAGGGCGAAGGACAAGCATAGGTTAACAGGTTAGCTATTTTTAAGCAGCAACTGCTCGACTATGGTGGGTGGTGGAAACAAACGATATCAATGATGACGCACGTCCCCGAACTCCATGTCAGTCTTCCATCACATTCGGTAAACAAAAGGTTTGGAAGCGGCTAGTAGAAGCCGTTAATCATACCAGACGAGACGAAGGGCTAGAGTATCCCGTAGCCGACAGAACCATTAAAACATAGGTTTTGTTAGATATCGTGTCTCGTCCGCAATTTAACGATGATAAATGTTGTTGTGTCTCGCTCAACAGTTGGAAGGACGACGACGGCACGGAGTACAAAAGGAAGCGAGCCAGTCGTGGATCGATAATACTATTCACGTCACTCGTTAATCTCCCCCGTAAACAAATGCGTGCGTTGGCGGTGTTTGCGCTTTAACGCCCACCTCTTAGCGCGAGGATGGATGATGATTTTTTTTCTTTTCCGCATAGTTTCTTCGCACACATCGCAGTTAACAGGAAACATACGCTTTAACCTTTCCTTACCGAACGCTAGTGGAATTAGAATGTTGGCTTTCCGCTAGCATGCAATAGATGTTTATTAACGCTAATCGAGAGCGAATTTCTTACCCGATTTTCCGACACCTCCGTCGCCCAGAATGACAATCTTGTACACTCGCAAGCCGCTCCTGGTCGTTAAGGGGTTCGTAGGTTGCTTTGAGTTCTCCCCACTGCCATCCGTTTTGACCGGATTGTACTCGATGGATTGTGCCCGATTTTTCTTTCGTGCTGTGCAGCCTGAAAAGTCGCCTGCCATTCCACCACCGCCGACTACTACACGTTATGCTAAGCTCGAAGAAATGCAATTCGTACAGACCCGACTGGTTCCAGCAGGTATCTTCTAGTTAGTGAAATATGAGGTGGTGTTTACGTCGGACAAATTTTCAATCTCGTTGATAACTGTTACTGTGTATCCGTTTCTTATCGCTTGAATAATTTGCTACCTATGTCCCCAAGGAACCAACAGTTCTCGCTGGCACTCCGTTGTGGTATCCTTGGAAGAGGGTACACCGCACTTCTCTCGTGCTGCTGCTGCTGCTTAATCTCACTACACTCGTGGACACATGTCGCCGAACAATTTCGCTGTTCAAGCACTATACGGGGTGGCACTACATCCTCAAGGACTTTCGTATGTCTTTGACCATCCTTCCCGTTGGAGGAGTTTCTTCTAATTCTCTAGGTGTCAGGCGAAATCCTTCTAGGATACACTGGCTGAGTGGATATGTGTTTGTGTCTTGTTTTGATAGACGTTTGACAATGGTACGAAATAAATGGATGTATGTTTACTGTGAGTGCTTTAGTACTGCAGTTTTGAATTTCGGACTATGGGCCCATCGGAAAATACGGTTGCCTCATTTAATTCCAAAATCTTGTTCAAGTTTTCTTACGCCAAACAGCCAAAAGCTGTTTGCAAAATCAAATAAGCACCAATGCTGTGAAAAAGTATATATTTCAGTACGTATGTAGTTAAATTTATTAGAGCATTATTTCGCGTTAGAAAAGATTTAAAGAATCTCATATTGGCGAGCAGAGAAAAGATTGGTTGATGTTCATTATTTTACGAAGCAGTGGTAGTTTTTCATTAAAAACACTTTCCAATTACATCAGCTAACCGCTGATATTCATTTTTCGGATAGACACTGGAAGATTATCATAGTTGAACGCATTATAGCCCTACATCGTTCGACACAGTCCCGAGTCGCGGCAGATGCGGTACCGCGGAAAACGCGTATAATTTTCAATGGCAATAGCATATTTGTAAGGCAATAGTATATTTGCAAACCCCCACTCCCACGGCATCAAGCTATTGCCTGCAACTTCAACACCAGGGCCCCTTTAAAACGCATAACGAACGTTTTTCAAGGAATCGTATGCATAGGATCAATGAGATTTTGATTGTTTTGGGATGACCCAGCCCGTAAAGTAAGGACTTTAGGTCCAAACAGAGATTGAGCGATGGCGTTAATGCATCCGTCAGAACGACCGAGATAATGGGTTAACTTGCGATGTCGCTCGACCATGACCGGTTTAAAGGGCTCCTGTAGAAGACCAAGACCGCGAAGCGCTTGTATTACATCTCGGGACATCTGAGCGCGTGAAAATCATGAAAAATTTATCATCATTTCTGGTCGCCAATCCGTTTCCAGGTAATTCGGTTCAGGGCTGCAGTCCTCCATCCACGGCTGCATCCGATCTCTGACAGGTTTGACTCCACCTGATCCAGCCAACGAGCTCGTTGTGCTCCTCTCCGCCTCGTGCTGAACGGATCACTGACGAGCACCTTCCTGGTGGGGCTTGAGTCCGGCATCCTCGTCACGTGCCCTTAGCCATCGTATCCTTCCGGTTTTGACAACCGTCAGGATATCTACACCGCCAAACGACTCGGCTAGCTCGTGGTCCATTCTCCTTCTCCACACGCGCGAGCAGGGCGCGCGCACATCGCCAAAGATAGTCCTTAGCACACACCGTTCGAAAATAGCGAGTGCATTGGCGTCCTCTGTTAGCAGAGTCAAGGACTCGTACCCGTAGAGGACTACCGGACGTATCAGTGTGCGATATATCGTGAATTTCGTGTGTTGCTGGAGTCTTCTGGATCGCAGGAGTATGTGAAGCCCGTAGTACCAATGTGAATTTGGATGTCATTGTTCATGTTATTGTCCGAAGTTACGATCGTACTAAGGTAGCAGAACACCTCTACCACCTCGAGATCGTCGCCGTCAACTGATACTCCGCTCCCGAGTCGGGCTCTAGCAAGGTCAGAGCCTACGGCAAGCAGGTACTTTGTCTTCGTCGCATTGATCCTCAATCCAATTCTATCCGCCTCGCGTTTCAGTCGGGTGTATCCATAGCCGTCCATAGTGGCCTACAATAGCCAAACCAGCTTCTCTGGGAATCCGTACATGGTGTTCCGCTGCATGGTGTTCCATAGTTCGGTCCGACTTATGGTGTCGTAGGCCACCTTAAAGTCTATGAACATGTGGTGCGTAGGGATCTGGTGCTCTCGACACTTCTGGTGGATCTGCCGTAGAGTAAAGATTTGGTCGGTGGTTGATTTGCCTCCAACAAATCCAGCATGGTAGCTTTCGACAAAATCCGTGGCAAGTAGAGCAAGTCTGCAGGACTGTATTTCGGGACAAGATCTTGTAGGCAGCATTCAGGACTGAGATGGTTCGGAAGTTAGCACAGTCCAGTCTGTCGCCCTTTTTGTACACTGGGTGTATGACACCCAGCTTCCACCCGTTCGGTAATTCTTCCTGGTCCCAAATCCTTACGATCAGCCAATGCATGATGGCAGCAAGCTTCTTCGAGCCCATCATGAACTGCTCTGCCATCAGATCAACGCTGCCAGCTGATTTGTTGCATTTCGGCCGTTTGATGGCACTGATGACTTCGTCCAAGGAGGGCGGGTGCACTTTGTCATCATGCTGCCTGACGTTATATTGCTCTCCTCTGCTTTTACCATACATTTTCATACCATACTTTGACCATACCATAATTTCTTTACCATACATTTTGTAAATTCATTAACATGTGTTATTGTTACGTACAAAAAAGAGAACCATGTTAGTTTTTTTTTGAAAACATAGGTTTATTTCCCTTTACATTCCATTATCGTTTTGCATTCTGCGATCGTTTACATAATCAATAAAGTTTTAAAAACATTTTCCGAGGGATTGTTGTTTTTTGTTTGTTTGTTTGCGCTTTTTCTTCCTTTTCCAATATTCTTTACAGTGTTTCAGTTCCTGTCGTTCTGCACAATTACCAAGAATAGTTTCCCTTTTCCCGTTTCGCAGTAAAAATAAGAGCAGCAATAGTAGTTTACTAAGCTTATCAAAATCAAACCAAAAAACGACGAGGAGATGCAAACACTTTCCTGCCCTGCTCTTCGTCTGTAGCAAAGGTTTACGGAATGCGTGCGTTTGCACACTCGTGTTCGTCCGCGAAACAATTATGTTTATTTGCCTTCTCATTCATAATCCTGCTTCTCTTATCTCTCTCCCTCTCTCTGCCTATCTATTATCAATTGTCCATCGTTTATCGTACTCATTTCTAAGTCTCTTATTCGGCAACATGTATATGCGCTGGTATGATACTTATTTTCTGTTTTAATTCAGTTACGAATGTCGATTCCATTTTAAAACAAACATAATTCCTCTTCCAGCACCATCATGCTCTCGTGTTTTTTTCCCGTGTTGTGTTTCATTGTGGTTTTATCTTTGTTTCGCCGTTTGTTTGGTTGTTTGTTTGTTTATTCTGTTTAATAATTAGTTAATTTTTATCTATAATATTTCTAAGAGATGTACGATGTCGCGCCTTTCGCATGAGAGTGAGAAGGTGTGTGTACGATTCTGCTGTATTTGATCACTGCGTCAGTTCCCAAAAATGATCTGTACCCGATGATCCATGTTACTGGTGCGAGTCTGTATGAAAATGTAGCTTATCATCTGCCCATTTTGGCTTGAATTGTATAATTGATACGAGCTTTGATTAATTCTAAAAGTATCTGCGGAGTTTGCTCACTGCGTTTGTGTCAAATGTGGCAATGTTTCGTGTTTCGTTTGTTCAACGCTTTCGTTTGTAAATGTGTTTCTATATTTATATATGTACCATCACAAGCGTAACGCCAATCTTTGATTTACCCCTTCGGATTTTTTTTCATTTTCTTGTTGAGTTTAGTTTATTATGTTAGCACTATACAGCAAAAACGGTAAATTTGTTGGGATTTTTTCAATCGCGTCTCTTGCGGCTTTCTCTATTGACACTTAATTGTGAAAATTTGTGTTCTCGAAAGCATACATCTATGTTGGTTTAGTTATGATGTTCCTTAAGAGTTATCACCATGCAAAATGGTTGAGGGACGTAGAAGGAATAATGGTTTAATGCGATTAATTTTCATTATACAGCGATCAATGATACGAAAGGGTAACGAAGAACCTTTCCCACTCGGTACAAAAATATCCTTCTCAATACCCTTTGAAAGCGCACAAACGCGCTGCATACAACAACAAAAAAAACAAAACGGAAATGTTCACACAGTAAAGATGATCCTCTCATGCTAGAGGAAGATTTCCTTCTCAAAATAAACGCGTTTTGTCAACGCATTTGCCTAACAAATCATCGTCAAGTGTGCCAAAAATAATGAACGAAATACTAAAATACGAAACAATACAATGGACACAACTCTTCCCTCCAAACCAACCCATATTAAAAATTTGCTTTCCCATTTGTTTGCTGCACAAATGTGCCAACATTCAACCGGGCATAGCGAGAAGTAGCATTACATAGATGCCGTCATTTTGACTCCTAACTATCTGCACAACGGTGTCGTTCCGTAACAATCAATAGAATAAGCACATACACTGGATGTCTCTGGCACGGGCGCAACGAAAAAGGAACATTCATTCGCGTATGCTCCGCGGCAAAAGTACATCATACGAGGGTGTTCAGTAAATTTCAATAGCTTCTGTAAAAGGCCTATCTCTGTATCTAAAAAGCGTTATCGAGTTTTTTTTCTGTATATCATCGCCTCTCTAACCATCACCAGCAGAGTTGTTTTCATGTCCCTTAGATCGAATAAGAAGTAGTTGTAGTCTTAGTAGGATTAGTAGTAGAAATAGAAATTACTATATTTCAATAATATGTATAGTGGCTACAATCGCTCACTGTCTGCGTGTGCGTGTGTGTATTTCCTTCTTTTACAGAAGAGTGTTTCAGTCCAAATGATTTCCTACGATGCTTCCATCCTGTCGTTCCCACACAACGGGATTGCAATAAAGAACTCCGGCTTCAATGTCTCGGTAGTGATACCTTTAAAATAAAATCATTCAAAATGGTAACGTCTCCGGCCATACACAGATAATGACCGACCGACCACATTATCGGACGCTATATTCTTCCAGTGCGTGTAAAAGAGAATAGCACTCTCCATCTTTGTTCTGTGTAGCCGGAATTGTAAACTGTTTGGTGGGGAAGTTTTTGGTGAGTGGTTTTATAAATGGTTCAATTGGTTTTGAATTAGAGCTCGTTTTTCTACTATACCCATACTGCAAAGGAGAGAATGGCCACGTATTTTCTATTGTTTTCTGTGATCTCGGTTAGTTACACAATGATTGTGCGCATTACATATAGGATTGAATCTGATCCAGAACTAAACCACAAAGGATTACTGCAGTCATAAGATGGGAAGATGGGATTCATCTTCCAGTGCAATACGCTTACAATTATTGGGAAACAAATTAAAACTTTATACGAAACACTTTGTTACGAGATGGACACAACACACCTATAACAACAGCGAGGACTTGTTGCATTACAAAGATGACATTTTTACACAATGCACCGAGAATACCAAAATTACTACTTAAATGTATATGCTAAAATACCCGATTTTTGTCAGTGTAGTAGCGTAGCTAATTCTCTACACAAATATTCCTGGGAACAGTTTCCCTTTCTTAATTACATCCCACTTTCTCTCTCTTCTTTCCTTTTTTTCTTTCTCTTTAGCTATGTGGCATCACGCGCAATAAGATACACATTGATCACATCAGTACGGCTCGGCCCGAAACAGAACACTGCACGAGTTGGGCATAGTGACACAAGAGTATACTGAACTTCAACATCCCCTTTTTCCAAACACTACCTTACTTTCTAGCAGTGTATTGTGCTGCCCAGAAATAGGGACCACACTCGTACGCGCTAAAATCCCAATACATACGGGTACGGGAGTACATAAACTTCACAAACTGTCCAAAAAATCTAAACATACTAGGAAGATACACTACATACATACACATCGTAACAGATGCTACCAACCAAAACGGTGTAGCAGCAGCACTGTAAAAGAGGAGAGTCTGATTTGGTACGAACGGCGAATCGTTCGCTCACAAACATATTTACTTATCCACCGAGTTCATCTTTTTCATCCTTTCGCAATGTACGTGCATGTCTCCATTCCGAGGCATCCTGCTGATTGCCTTGGTCCAAATACCATACGCTTCTTTCGTTGAATTACAAGATGATTTACTTCTAAAATGAAAACCAATTAAACATAAAGAGTCTATTATTGCGTCGCCCACATTTCATTCTAATCATTTATTTACTCACCTCTTCACCATTTTCTTGCCAGTTAAAACTCCAACGCAATGGGACCTCTGGAACTCGGGACACCTCGAACGGGCAAACAACACCACATCCATTGAATAGAATAAATAACGACCTGAACTTCATGAGCCCTTTGAAACATAGAAATACACCTGTATGGTCATTTCCTCAATTTCATTAAACCAGTAGCAATGTAGAAGAACACGCAAATAACAATTTCGCTTCGTTTCTTCCACTCTTCCATTAACCCGCGCAAAAACCACCACCATGACCACCACCACGAAGACAATCGGATTGATTTTGATTTTGTGTGTTGTGTTTTGTTGTTTCCATTTATCATTGGTTAGAATTTATTCTTCTGCATTCTTTTTTAAAATTCTGACTCTTCCTCGCACTAATCTGTGTTACCCTATTACTATCCTAAATCCGTTTCAACTTCCTCGTTCTTTTTCGCGTTTGCATTTTTGTTGCTATAGCGCATTTAGACGATCCCAACGACCATTCGCCAATTGTTTCCCCAAGGTTTTGTTCCACTTTCATTGCCAAATAATAATGTGTGTTCTGGATGCGCCACTGCTCTATCTGATACCGATGGTTTAATTTAAAAATCCGAGTACACCTGGTGTCTGCTTGCGAGCTTCTCGGGAAGTATTGATAGGGCTAGACGTGTAGCAGTATGGCCCGATTTTGACCACCGCTTGTCTTATACAATCGAGTAGCAAACATCAAAGGTTAGAGCAACACAAAGATGTTGCAATTAAATGTTTCCTTACACCTGATCATCCAAATTATGTTGCCCGTTTGCCGGGGTCATCGTATTACAAACGCGCGCTTCTATCATTCGATTATAATCTCGTATTGCATGGATGGGCGTTTATGTATGTTACTGCTTTTTCTCTGCTCGGATACACTTGTAAATATGCTAGTGCGAACGAACGATTCATGCGCTCCTGGCTAAAAGAATAGTGTGTTATTCTACATCACCGTTCTCCTACATTGTGTATGTGTGTGACTGAATAGTGTGTCTGTGTTTGTCTATTTGTTCTTCCTCTTTTATCAACTGCTATCTTCGAGTGTGATGAGCGCTTGGTTATCTATCATTATGCCCTTTCCTAACATTGTCCTCTTTTAGACTATTTAGTGTTTTTTTTCATGCTGCATTTTTCTGCACACACCATGATGTTTACATTACCGCTTACCAAATAGTTAATAATAAAAAAACACATCTAATAGATGCCATCTTATGCATGCATGTATGTATGTAGGTGTGTATTATGTTGTGTAGATAAAAACAGGAAAAATGGGGGGTTCCAAATATGAGAAACATGAACGTCGGGAAACTTTCGAAATTTTCTCCCTGGGCTATGCACGGCAAATGTGGTACTGTTGCGGTTACCCTATCGAAAAACCCCGTACTGTACACGCGTTTGATACGTGTGCGCAGTGATTGCTGGACAACTTGATTTTATCCATCATAAATTCAAAGCTCTTGTTTGTGTTGTTCTGGAACTATAAAATGATTTGAACAGAGCAGTGTTGCAGGTTAGAGTGTGCACATTCCATTCGCGTGTGCTTGTTTCCTTGCGTGGCGTTAGAAAACGACACCTCTCTTCTGATACCGTTGAAGCAGTCGTCTTCAGTGATCTCGCATGCGTTACGCTAGGTACACATTTAAAAAAGGCGTTCGCAGACTACGCTACCTTCTCTAGGACGCAGTAATTCTAGTATTACTTGATCTTGACACCACCAAAGGCTGAGGCTTACCACATGTAGATCTAATTTTTCTTTTGTGATTCACTTTTCTTCTTGCTGCCCTTAAAACTGTAAGGCTCGTCTTGGCTCTCCGTGGATCAGCGTAATCCTGTATCATTTTAAATCGCTTCTGCATCTTTTTATGTTTGTGTGGGTTTGTTTCTGTTTGTTTTTGGTCTATTCCGTGAAAGGTGTTCGAAAGATGTTTCTTTTTCGTTCTAAAAAAGGATTCTTTGCTTCGATCTGAGGCTTCTGCTGTTGTTGTTAATGCATGTGGCGTTTATCTACGAATTACGTCTTCACTTTCTCTGGCGTACGAACGTTATTAGTTTGATAACGCTTGGCCATCTATCTACCGCCATCTCTTTACACACGTTTCTTCCCTACTTTCCACGCACTATTTCTTCCCGTTGTTCAAGTTCTCCCTATCGTGTTTCGCCACTCGTTTCCTCCGTTTCTCACCATCAGCTCAGTGTTTATGCGCGCAACACATCGCAATAGGAGCACAATGCTGGCTTTGCTCTTTTAGAGCAGAACACATTTACTCTTCTTCTTCTTTTTGACCTGTAACGCTGCTCTCGTAGCAGTTTCGAACACCTCGCGGACGCCTTCCTTAGACTTGGCCGAACACTCTAAATAAGCGAATGCATTTATTTTCTCGGCCATCGCACGTCCTTCCTGTGGCTTGACTGGCTCCTGCTTCATTTTGGCCAATTCCTGTAACATTTCAAGGCGCGATACGTTCATCCGTACGAGAAACAAATATAAGAGAGAGGAAAAGAAATATTAGTACCAGGTAAGATAATATAAACAGTCGTAGATTACGAACCTTAATAGTGTGAGAGTCATTTCTGAGATCTTTCTTGTTACCAACTAAGATGATGGGTACATTAGGGCAGAAATGCTTGACCTGTGGAATGGAGAGGAATAGAATTAAATTTAAGTAAGGTGCGTTGATATGCTGTATTTTATTATCATTATTAAAAAATCAACAATTTCTATTGCTATTCAGTAGTAGAATTTTGCATTTGCTTAGAAAATAATGAAAAATCATTCGTAATTGCAGCTAAATTCACTCATGCACTACCTCCTTGTAGCGCCAGAATAAAATCTTCAAACGGAAACATTGAGTAATCAAATGATTCATGCATTTACGATCACCGCGAATCATGCCATGTCTCGCAGCTGCCGAGATTGCATGTGAGTCATAATGTACCATTCGGTAATGCAGAGGGAACAAGCGTGTACTGATAACAGTATTCTAACATAATGTCTTTTATCGTTACGTTAGTGTTACGCATTCAATATTACAACGTACAAAATAACATAACGCATTTGTTATTACACTTTAATGTTGTTTTAAAGATTAAAGATAACTATGCTCTCATTGTAAACATACAAACCAAACGGCCAAACATTTGTTCAAAGCATACGATGAATATAAATGTTACCTCAGGTGTCCATTTTTCGGGGATGTTCTCCAACGAGTCGGGCGAATCAACAGAGAAACACATGAGAATAACGTCGGTATCTGGATAGCTCAGCGGCCTCAGTCTGTCGTAATCTTCCTGTCCAGCCGTGTCCCATAGCGCCAGCTCGACCTATAGAAAGTTTTAAATGTTAATTCATAATTAGTGTTTTAAGAATAATTTGCTATGGACAATGAATAATAAAAATTCATTTTAAACATCTTTTAATTTGACACTGTAGACGTGGGGCTGTCAAATATTCGTATATTTTTATCCTAATCTACCTAATGAAGGGCTATACATCATATGATAATTAATCAATAAGACAGTCTTGCATATATAAGTGTCGCTGCCACATAGTCCAATCAAGATTCACAACGGACACGTATTGTTGGGTCGCGTTTTATCGGATTTACTATATGATCGACACAGCAAACTCACTTCTTCTTCATATGCTTGATATCGAATATTACAAGAAAGCATGCTTTGCACTACTGTAAGTAAGAATAGCAATATACTTTTAGCAACAAATACCTATTCTCTTCTCATTTCTCTTTTAAAATTGAAATAAAACATTTTAAATGTTTTGTTCAGCTCGAAACAACGATAAGAGAATGATATTTGCAGCTAAAAGAAAAATAAAACTTTTCAGTTCAGCAAACAGACGACCGATCACGTGATCGAAGGGCATCTCGATTGGAATGCAACCTTAGTTCCAAAGAGATATTGAAGACGGAAACGACGAAACAGCGAAAGCGGAAAGAAATATCGTATTCGATGCCTGGTCGACGACACACACTCAATTCCGCTCTCTTGTTTGATTAGAAAATCGGACACTGCTGGCCTGTGTATGCATTTAGACGCCATAAGTTGAGGAGGAAATTCAGTGATCAAGTTAAGCGTGGGGTAAAAACGCTTCAATGGACGGACAGAGGAAAAGGACATTTAATCCTTCACTCGATTCACCGTAGCCCGTATTTTGCTTTCTATTTTTTTCCATCCGAAATACCAACCCGGAGAAAGGTGTGTTTTGGCGCTAAGTAAATTGTCACAATTCAATGATTTGCCGTCCAGTTTTCCTTCCTTCGCGATCGTGATACGTAAAATAAAATTAGCGTTATCGACGTTCCCCGTTAACCAGGTATTGCGTGTGTGTGTGTGTCTGTGGGTTCGATTGGAGTGTTTCTTTTTGGTCAGATTCTACCAGCTAAACATACAAGGAAACCATCGTTCCGCTTTTCACTATAACCCCAACATAAACCACTATCCCGTTCCAATGCTGATGGTGATAGTGCGAATGAGTTTTTTTTCTCTTCTTCTCAAGATTCCCCAACCACATACACGTGCAGGGGGTTTGAGTTTGTCTTTCGCCCTCATTCGCCACCATTCGATATCTCTTTACCGAAGGGTTGGCCACCCAATATTCCAGGCCGAGGTCAGGCAGCGTGATAGAAACAAGGGACGAAAGGACAGAGACGAGGGTAAAAGAGAAATGCATCACCACACCAAACAAACGATGGTGTGAACCGTGGCGACAACATTACAGAGGGGCAGAGGGGCACAGAGGAAGGGAGGGAAAGGGAGTGGGTGGATTGCGTTTTGCGTTACGAGGAAAGTTATCGGTGAGTTTTCTCTTATCAGTGAATCGTGTGCGCGCACCCGCAGCAAATGTCGATGATGCCGTGTGTCTCGTCTACGCTTTTGCTGCAGTGATATAAATTCTTCGCACCTCACCAAAGTTCACAGCGAAACGAGACAATGCGCTGTGGAGCGTTGGGAGATGGGCTCCTTCTTTTAGCCTCTTTCCTGCGCGATAGGGAATTTTGTTGCGTACTATCCGCGAACGATGGGAAAAAAACACCATTTCATTTGGGCGTATGTATTGGTGACGACGTTGCAAATGCTTTACAACACGGTGTGTATTTGATAGTGTTTCTTCCAGATTTCTTATCTTTCGTTGCGCTTCAGGGGCGAGCGTCGTGATGGACGTTCTTCTAGAATCGGACAGAAACCCCCTAGTGCAGCTGCTGTTACTACTACTACCCACATATAGCACCAAGCATTATGCTAGCACCCGTTTTCCTGCAAAAACTGCATCATACTCCGAAATAAACAATAACGACAAACGACGAGGATGATTGTTATGCGAACTTTCCCTTCGATTTGAAAGGCTGTTGGAAACGGAGGATGGTTTCGGGAGATTGTATTTGTAGTGGGGCAGTTACTACACCATCAAGTCAAAACCGATGTGAGATAAAACTTTTTTTTCTTCATTCCGATGACTAATTGCAAAATTATTTCCGGTTTCTAGCATTGCCGCTAGCTGCTATAGTTCATCGCATCGTAATACTGAAAGACAGACACATACACATTAGACCTGTGGCCAAAGACTCGTTTCCATTTCATTTGATTATGGTTTTGTGCAATGCAAATGAGACGACAAACAGCCGTACAATAATCGTGCAGCTGCCTAACGAAACAAAACAAAGCTTTAAAATAAAATTAAGATTACAATAATATTATTACAGCTTTATTACAGCAACTGGAAAATGGGAGAAAATGAAACATGCAAAAAAAGTAAGTATTTAACTAACTAAATAATCATCTAACGAGAAGTAACACAAATTACGTAAAAATTAATTTACATTAATAAAAAAAATCTGACTGATTGAGGGTCGATCTGTATGAGTATGAATTGAGCCCATGATAATGTGTCTATTTTCCTTGATGAATATCGAAACCCACCCGGGAGATAGCAATCTTAGCCGCGTGTGGTAAGGGTAAAATAATCGATCCGCGGACGAGTTTTGTGCTGTAATATAACAACATGTGAAAAAGCAAGTTGCAATCAAGATGCAGCGATAGGTAAAGGTTTCGCTTGGCCTCCGTGGCAAATAGAAAAATGGAGAGAATTTTATTATTCACCTTTATATGCACAATGAACATGGAACGTGAGCTCATCGAAAATACACCGGCAAAAGCCGAGATGTCGGGGTCAGTTCTCGTCTTCGTAAGTTAAGCGATGGTACTGACATCATCATTCCCAGCAGTATCATCAAATCCAGTAGTGAAGGGTGCCAGGAGCCTTAAGTGAATCGTTACGAGTCGTCTGAGGACTTGTGGATTTAAAATGAAACTTTTAACTCGTTAATTTTTTTATCCCTTGAATTGTCCGATCTAGTTCTGTGAGAGAAGAAGTCATCAAAAAGCTTATTCCACTTACACATCAATCAACATTCACATGATTAAGTGATAAAAATAGAAACATGATAACAGGACTGCAAAAAAGCGCCATGCCAAAGGTTTCTCTAGTTCTGCGGAATAGTTCTAAAAAAAATTAAAAGACAGAAGATTTAAATTTTCCAACACTGATTCATCTGGGACGAATAGAATCTTTAACTTCCAGCAAAATGGAACACAAGCTGAACCAGTTCGTCAGACTGCGCTAAAAATAGTACAACATCAAAACATTTTCTAACAAAAACGAAAGCAAATCATATTTAAATTTCCCTCCACACAAAACCCGTGCTAAGAAAAAGGAGTACTGCAAGAATTTAGTACTTCAGTGATGAAATACGTTTCTTCCACTATCCCTATATCAATCTTTTATCGTTCCGTTTTGACCAGACAATCATGTTTTCCCTAATGAGAGAGGATCAATTTTCGGAAGAATAAAATTTTGCACTAATAACAATGTGCCAGTTCCAAACCCTTACGCCACATCGGGATAAAGGAAGCGCTAGGGAAAGAGAGAACGATGGAACTGAACTCCAATTAACCGTATCCACTTGATCATAAAAATGGTCGTAGGTTTTATGGAAAATTTATAATGATCATCGAAACCGAATTACAGGGTTTGTCAAGAGACTATCCGAGAGAAAACAGAGCACATATTCGCGGTACGCGATAATTCATTTTCGATCATCTTTTGTTATCATACTATCTTATGATTAATTTAACTTGTGTTACACTTGTTGTTCGTTTTTTTATCATATTGTTTTCAGAATATCTGTATTAACAATTTAAGAAGGAATTCGTAAAAAATCATTTTTAAGTTTGGTATATATGATAGCTTAAGCTAGAAATTACCAAACATTCAATTTATCAAATATCGAGAGATGGTTTGATCATCCAAGTTGTAGCATATCTGAATGATTCGTTTTGTTCTGTGTTCGCTATTGTCCGAATTTACACTTCCGGAGTAATTAAATTTATAAGTTCCATAAACTTCTAGTTCTTTTGTTATCTCTGTTCAAATTATCTTTTGAAAGGAGCGTATAATGAAAGTTAGTTCATATTTCTATAAACTTGTCAAACAGCTTTGGAAAACATTTGGGATAAAATGTATCTTCAAATCATAAGCTCATTTTCCCTTCCAGTCGATAATGAACGAAAAGTTAGCAGCATTTAAGCATCCAAATGCTTTTTTCTGGAAAAAGGAACTAAATGTAGCGCAGAACATTAAAATGTATTTCAGTATATTTCATTTCCATTTTTTAATTCGTTAAGCGATTTATCTTTTTCTTCTTAGCTTAACGACCTCTGAGGTCATGCTGGCCATTTCTAGCTTACTAGACTTATTTTTAACTCGTATCCCGTACCCACGTAGTCAGTCCTTGCTACGGTGGACGGTCCGGATGGGATTTAATACCCGATCCTGTCGTGTGGAACCGGCCTGTTAGGGCCCCGCCCTAAGTGAATTATAGGAAACATTTAAATATTTCCAAAATTACCAACTCGTTAACTTAATTTCCAAAATCGTTTTAGTTAAATTAACTAAATTTCCAAATCGTTTTAGTTACTGCTTCATCTCTCTGCATTTGATTCTAATTGTATTCAAACAAGACTTTATTTTTTCAAGAAATGCGTTTAAATTTGTTAATTGCTCTATGCCATACAACTATAGTGAAAATTTTGTACAAAAAAAATTAAAAATGTTTTTACAGAATTTCAAAACTAGCAAATGAAGAAAATATGCATTGTATGGTTTGTTTATATTCTGATATGACAGTTCGGTGCAACAACGGACAACTTCGAACATTGCAGTGTTTGTCTTAAATGTTCCCAGCTACATTCTATCTGTTGGTATGCTCCTATAATTAAGCTTTTTTGAGGGAAACCCTGTTCCATTGCATTGCTGTTGGAATTCTTTTATCTGTGGATCGATACGAAAAGAGCCACAATAAAGTAAAGCCAAGCGAAAGGAATAAGAAATCATCAATTCCGCGAGGCTTCATCGGTGACCTAATGGGATAGGAATTTCAAACCGTTTACAAAATGAGACTGTTCTTGAACGGTAGTTTTCTTGACTGACCATACTAGCCGGTTCCTTCTTATTGTCTTCTTATTTTATTCTTATTGAAACAATTTCATGATGCACTATACAACAACAGGAGGCTCGCATTACGAAATGTCTTTGTAACGTGTTTATCTCTGGAGAACAACATTGTATTTAGTTAGTTATGATTCATAGTATCACTATTCACCCGAATTAATACGAAACAAAATACATCGGACAATTTCACAAATTTGTACGATCTCGTCTCATATCTTGCGCAAAGAGACTACAATACCGCAGCGAGAAATACAAACGCACACGTCCAATCGCTAGTTAATCGAGGACACACACTACCATGGTGTGTGTGTGCTATAATGTTCAAATTTGCATGCTCGATCGCAGAAACTTGAGCTAGAAACGCTGGAAACGGGATTTAGTGAAAAGCACTTTTCAACTACTCGAGGCTAATGCTAAACAAAGATAGAGAAATAGAGTGAGAGAGGGAGAGAGTGTTACTAGTGTTCAGACGAATAAACTACGCCAGAGGTAGTGTTCTCTGGTCATAAGGGATTTAGAGAACATGATTTTGATTGACGCCTGACACAGGCGTACGCAAGAAAAAAAAACCCGGAATGATGGAACAAGGCATACGAAAAGCAGCCACACCGTTGCCGTATCCGCGAAACCGATTTTCGAGTGCAAATCAACGTCTGAAAAAGGCGATGACTGATCGTAAAGGAACGTGGAGCAACAAGAGCATTTAAATAAGAATTACAAAAAAAAACCACATCTCTCACCAGCAGCAAACGGTGAAGTCAAAATTCTGCTTTTCAATCATATAAATATTGACCGCGGGTGAATGTGTGTGCGCGCGCGCAATCCAGTTCGGATGTTTGTGCATTTGGAAAAAAAGAAGTTAGGTAAGTTAGGTAGTAGTAGGGAGGGAAGTTTGTGTTTGGTGGGTTTAATTTTTTAACATATCTGCAATATATGAGATTTCGAAGGAATAGACAGATAAATAAGCTTTTCATCATCATACAGCTTGAGATTAATTTAGCAAGTTTTCACTCAATCGTTATTGAATATTTTTTGTATAATTCTTTTTTTATTTATGGCATAACAATATAATAAAATCAACGATGGAATATAATGAACTTATCATCATTAAATAATTATTTAAATTTCAGTTCGTTTGCGTTTTGATGCTTTTTTTGCCGTAGACTTTTAACGGCGATAATTATACATCAAGTCGAGTCTGTGCGTCAATTTGTTAATCCCTTGGCCAGCTGCCAAGGTATAAACGAAAAAATAAAGCACCGTTACGCACACACATACCAAAGAAGACGATTTAAAAGCAGTTTTTGTATCAGCATAGAGCAAATCTAGCACCAACATATAGACGCAAAATCGATAAGAAAATTTTAATAAACTATGCTGTATTAACTGGCTATAGATTAATGTTTTTGTTTGGTATTAATAGTCCAGATACTTTCATGATAATTTTTGAGAAACGTTTGCGCACAAAAGTCTTCATTAAAACACGTTTGATTTAGCCTGTCAAATGGCAAATATAATAATAAATATATTACTACTGATAGCATTCCGAATTCGAACATTTATTTTGTTCAGACACAAATCGTTGATTAAACGATGCAAACTTTTACAGTAGAATGTATTCGATATATTAAAAAATAGTCTAACAATGTGATGCACGTTTCCAATAAAACGGTCAGCCGGGGTTCGCTACTTGACTGAATCATGTGACCCCTCTCAGCTTGAAGGCATGTCTGTTTCATAAAGCATGCTAGGTCGGGGAAAACCAGCGAGAAAAAAAAAACAAGTAACATAAAAGAAATGAACACATTTTGGAACAAACCGGAATTTAAAAGGAACGCACACAACACAAGCGAAAGGTGGCAATTGTGAATAAAACAACAGAAGAGAAAAGGCACATCACAAATTGCCGGCCGTGTTGTGCAAATACAAAAAAAATGCAGATAACAAAAGATTCGTTATGAATTTGTAAGTAATATTTTATGATTTTTAATATGCCCATCCCACAGTAGCTCGTGACCGGAAGGAAGCAAAGGAATGAAATAAACATTCTAATTTACAATACTGGGTTGTTGTCTACTGAATTTTATAGCTCTTTTTTGGGTATTTGGATCAAAGTGGAAAAAAATGGAACTGCCCAGACACATCTTTGCATAAAACAAAGTTGTTAGATTGCAATAAGAAAGCAAACTTAAATGATGTGTATCCATCATATCTAAATCTCGGATTCGCGGTTTATCGATTTCAATTAATTCGCAACGTATGAATTCTTAATGTTAAAGGAAGCAAGGCTCAAATTCAGCTAAATGGTCTCAGATTGTCTCGCTTTTCATTCATGTCAGTGCTTCTTGCAGGATTGGACTATCCCAAACAGACGAAAATGAGAAGAAATACACAAATCTGCATTAATGTGCTGGAACTTGCCTGGCTTGCCCTGGAACACGGCACACTGCTGCAGCACGACTACCCGTAACCGCTTGTGTATTTGTGTATATTCCATTCCATACCAGACTCTTTTTTGTCGGTTTTGCAAAACTAACAAAGCGAAGCAACTTTCATGATCATTTCGCGATCACACACAACGGGTGCACGGCGGCGTCCCGTCCAATTGCAAACGTGGAAGCAAAATGGCAAACAGAAGGACAGAGGAATGGGACATTCGCGTTCTTGAAATCGAAAAGAGCTAACGAGGTAAAGTGTGCGGATAGGGCTATTCTTGCCGACGCCGTAGCATCATAAAAACTCCATAAAACTCTCACTCTCGGACGGAAGAGGAACACTTTGTTATATTACGGGCGGTTGGATGGTACACCACACCATCATCATCACTAATAGGGATGTGGTTTTCATCGTCTGCAAAAGATGAAGAATGCCTCAAAGACTAAACCTGCTTGCTAAACATTTGCATTGAACCTTTCGGTTACTGGAAATTTATTTCTACACAAAACACACGCCACAAAATCGTACCTTGTTAGGTACCTACCATATTTAGTAGCTATTTGCCCTTGCTAGAACATTTTGTCTTTGTAGCTATTTTTGGTGGATTAAAGATAGGATAAGATGTGCAATCTTGTAGAGGGAAAATTGAATCTACTGACATTCCATCTTGCATCGTACTTGTCCCTCTCTCTCTCCCGTCAACCTATTTTGAGTCGTCCGCGGTTCTCAAGCTAGCGGTCCCGAGTGGTTGTTTCTGCTCGGACAGCAAAGAAAGGCGAACGCAAGCAAAAATCTTCTCCACTGGTTCTCCACACCACAAACACTCGTGGCCGCTCTATTCTTGCCACGGGCATGTGTGTTTCCACCGCGACCAACGAGCTGTAGTGTGGTGTTTGTTTATACGAAAACGCACCCATGTTTTGCATTTTTTTTTGTTCGCCACAGCGGATGAACTTTCCTTCTTCGTTAGACGACGGTTTTACTTCCAGGCCTTTTATTTTGGCCTCGAACGAAATGTCCATCGGAAAGGTCTTTTGCTGGTTGCTAACATCGAATGGACAAGGCTACATTTGTGTTTTTAAATTTTTTTTATGAACGTCGAAAACGCAGGAACAGATCAGTAAAGAACTTACTAGCCTAAAAACCAAAAGAGATGATAAATAGAAAATCCTTCTGATGATGGCTTATTTTGTTGCTGTTCATAGATCGTTAAAATGCGTTCCATTGCTTAATTGTTCAATGTTGGATTTTATACACCATTCTTCATCACATGATCGTGAAGTGGATGGAAAGTAAGGAGTGGCGTACTCATATACAGAAGGGTTGCTGCAGTATCGATGAAAGGTATGACTCACCTGCTTGCCGTCGACTTCGATGTCGGCTACGTAGTTTTCGAACACGGTCGGCACATATACCTCCGGGAACTGATCCTTGCTGAAGACAATCAGCAGACAGGTTTTACCGCAGGCACCATCGCCGACGATCACCAGCTTTTTCCTGATAGCAGCCATTGGTTCTGCAGTGTTACGTAGGGTGATTGTTTGTGTGATCAGAAGTTCCGTCCCAAGAAACCAGGTGAAAATGTAATGATGGCGGTTCGCGACACAAAACGACGAATTCAATAAACGACGTTTTCACCCATTGGAGGCAGCAGCGGGATCAATGAGAACGCGCACCAGTCACCAGTGTCCAAATTGTTGAACCGATCGAACCGGTAGCAACAGAAACGATGGGATGATGGTTTTAAGAAACAACCAACACGAACGCGATGACAACGGTATGATCCGCCACGCAAGATATAGCCGGGTGACGGTGAACGGGTACCATACACCACCACCACCACCAGCACAACCGGACGTCGTTGGAAGACGCGAAAATATTTCAACAAGAAATACACGTTCGAAACGCAACCAAATCCGCACCCAAAGAAAGAACGTACCAAGTAGGCACAGAGAGCGAGAGAGAGAGAGCGAGCGTGGTTGAGTACGTTGTATGCGAAGTGCGGCCACAGTCGGATAGAGAAGCGTAGACGTTACAAACGCACCACCAACAACCGTTGGTGACAGGCGATACGAAAGGTACGCGACGTAACGTAACGACAATATACGCACACAATCATAAACACCGCGCACAATTACGCACGGCGTGCGTACCAGAGCGAAGGGTTTTTTTTTGTTTTATTTATTTTTTTGTTAGTTGTGTCACGAAAGATCCCAACGATACGGAGGGATAATCACAAAGCAACCAACACAATCGGACGCAACGCGCACACAACCCAATACAACCGCGATGGGCAACAAGGCGTTTGCCGCACACGCGCGCGCACAATACCATCACACAGTAGACACGCACACACACACACACAGCATTTCAAATTTCCATAGGCGTTACGCGTAGCGTTTCCCCGTACACACAATCGCACCGGAAACATCGCACACACACCAATGCGCACACATGAAGGGAGATATCGTCATCGGTGGAATTTTGAGACATCATCATGGCGATCGCGATGTCGTTCATTTTTGTCGCCCGTTATGGTAGCAATTTACATTTTTTACAGCAAGTTTTCGACATTTTCACGCATCCCACCAGGAACACATGTAGCCGATGGTGACGAACGATGTTCGGTTATTTATTTTTTTTTCAATATCACCACAGGCCAACCGCGCACATAACATTTACCAGCATAAAGCGCGCGCATGCAGGACGAACAATACACATATACACACAAACGCACATGATCACCACGTACGCGTCATATACACAAACACACGCACACGCACGGTAACGGACCGGGACCATCGATGATCGGTGAAATTTTTGGGTGGCGGTCGACAGGGACGCGCGTAAGGTTGGTTTCACGGATGAGCACATCCAAGCATAGGCGCCCCGAATACCATCGATAGGTATCATTTTTTTAGTAATCCCATTTCGTGCCAAGATGACGGCATGGGACAACATTAGCACGCATCCGGTTCCGATGTCCAGCGTGTCGCAGAGATCACGAATCCGATCAAACCAACATGTGGACGGGCGCGTTCAGGTAGAACGGAACGGTTACACGATGGTGCAGTGTAGTAGGGGGACAAGGGATGATTTATTTTCAGCCCATATCGACGAGAGAGGAGCGCACCAGCAAGATGATGAGAGCACACGGATGATGATTTCCATGTTCAAGACGGCGATGATATGAAAAAGAAAGAAGAAAGAAACATTCACAGGCAAATTAGCAAAAGCGGTCGAGATGAGTGGGCCAGATAGTACTCGGTTCTATTGCTTCTCGGAACTGTGACTACGTGAACAGTATGTGTGCTTCAGATTAGCTTTGGAAAAATTCCTTTGCCCGGGATTCAGTCGAGCTCATCCAACAATGGAGCTGCTGTCCGCTGTCAGGACTAAGGAACAGTACAACCGTACAAAGCACAAACACGTTGCGTGCAGTACAAACTTCCTTTGCACAAAAAACGTTGTACGCTATGAAACAAATCATACAGGAAGGGAAGAACGGAATTGACTCACTCTATGCACCGTTTTCGAACTTTGCTTCTTTTCACGTAAGCACCACACACTAAAAAGACGATGACGACTGACACACCACGAAGACGACGACGAGACTGGACAAACACGGGGAGTGGAGCTTTTTCTCGAAGCTAAAGTAGGCGCTGTTGCTGCTACACTCACACACATCCACTGCAGCTACGGACCATGGGCGAAACACACACACACGCTCGTCCAAAAACGATAAGCGGTCGTGCGTATACACACCAAACACACAGCCACAGCTGTATACCGAGCTTATGACGCTAAATTCGTTAAGATTCTTCTTTTAACGAAACATCAGCCGACATGACTATTTAACGAAAGATTTTCATTTTTTCGCCTGTCATTCAGGGCGAAAAGTAGCGAACAAGTACAAATGAACGGTTACATCGGGATTTTTTTCGCGTTCTGCTGCTTTCATATGCACTAAAAAGGTGAATAAATAGATCCAAATCTTTAAATATTGGACTGACAAATGATCTGAAAACAGAGTTCTGAACTTATCCAGCTTCAAATATATTTTTTTAAGCACACAAGTATATGCACATGTCGCGTTCCTGTTGGCAACATTTAACACACGTTGCAACACCATGAACGTTTTATAAAAAGAGTGCAAGTATGAATGTAAAAATTCATGATTCGCACTCACGTTGTATGACTTTGTCCACAGGCGCGAATTAGTTGATGATGATTACACGATTAGTATTACTGTACATCTTCTTTTGTGACCAAACAATCTCAAGAGACCTTGGTCTCCCATTTTCCTTTACTTTTTTTCACGTAGCAGGATAGTCAGTCCTGTGTACGGGAGTCTGGCCCGATTGGGATTTGATCACCGGTCCGTACTGCCATGTGACAGAGCAGCGCCGATACCATTTCCACAGCGGACGCCCCATAACAATACAGGTCAAATGCTGACTTTGTAAATTATTGTGCGTTTTGTTTTAGGAAAAGATAAATAACATAGAAAAGAGCCAACAATTAAATAGAAAAAACTTCATATCAAAACAATCGATTGCAAAGTATACATTGCACGGAGGAAAACCTATTGTTTCAGTCTAAACAAGCAAAGAGTGTGTTTGTAGGTTTGAATCTAATATGGTCAATATTTCATTCCCCCTTCTGAATGGCTCACCCTTTTTTGGATTTTAATCGTTATTTTCCATTCTTCGATTGATCTTCCTTCGGAATTTCTGTTCTAGATTTGAGAGTGATCAATTTTTGGACTTTGTTACACGGGGATGCACAGTAGATTAGCCAAAAAACTCGTTGTTTAGAACTGTTTAGCAAAAAGTTGTAATACTTTTCGGTAGCTATAAATTATCTCTCTAATCGCCGTTGCAACGCTTCTTATTTTGTCTAACAACCATTTTGAGATAGGAAGCTAACAGATAACAGCAAAGTATGAATCGTACAGATAATCAGACACAACACAGCGAGTTGATGGATGGTAGTTGGCTTGCTAGCAAATCGTTCTGCTAACGTTAAACTTGAAGGACAGCCTGGGTTATCAAAAGGCCTAAACTAAACCTGTTAAGTCACAGCAGCGTAGCAAAATGAATTCTTTAAAATGAAAGGAAACATTCTGCGATGGCCTTTAAAACATGTAGCTTGGAAAATTTCAAATTTTACGCACATAATTGTTTACTATCGAGTACAAAAGAAATAAATAAAATGAATAATTTGCTTAATGTAGGGATTTCTGCCGGATGATCCGTCCAGTGAAGCGGAAGAAAACAAACATTTTCCTAATCATTTAATCGACGCAAAAAAAAAACCGCCAGTGCTGGTGAACCCAAAAGCCATGCTGGTATGGAACGGATGGTAGTATAGAACCTTTTCACATCAACGTCGATTCCACCACCGTTAAGCATATACATGCGATTGTCTTATTTGCTGCCAAGCGGAACACGAGAACCCATTCCCAAAAGTAATTGGAGCGAGTTTGATCCAGTTCCGTCTGGCTAACCATCATCATCATCATCATCCTAGCTTCGGTAGTTTACACATATATCTGACCGGTTGGGTGTGCGTTGCACTTGGTGCTTCAAACAATTCATCGAACGTTGCTTGTAGACAGACGGCTTGTAGCAGCATAAGACACCGACCGCTACAGCAGCATGTTTCTCTGGCAGTGTGTGCGTGATTGAGTGGGTGTGTTATGAGTGGGTGTTTTCCATTGGCGGCTGCTATGGAAACATTCGCTAGCACACACCGAACGCGTTGCGCGAGCGTCTTCGATCAACATCCCCAACTCATCGTCGTCTGACGTTGGATGTTCGTGGTGCGAGAAACAATCCGAGGAATACCAACTGTGTCAGGTGTAGTGGGGGGTTCGCTTATATTATTTCTTGAGAGAACACACTATTCCGTTCGTCCGGACATTTAGATTCGACACTGTTGCAAGTGCATGCGAAAGTGAAGCAACATGCATTTAGAGATTACGCACAACGAAATTTGACGACTAGTAAACGCTCTGACGATGGCATAGAATGTGCATCTTAGAAGGCTACGAAAAGCTAGCAGACGGAGAAAATACACAGAGACAGACGACAGTGAAGCATCTACACACGATACTAAACAAGCAGGAGCGTGACAAAGCAGGTTTCAGACAGATGGGAAGCTGTTGGAAGATAGAAAGGGTAAAAGGCGAAATGCTAACATCATGAAGCATGCGATAGAAAGGAATTTCATCAGATGCACTAGGTAAGGAAATTGGAGCGTACGCGCTGAAGGATGCGGGACGTACAAAGAGATAAAAGGGAAGCAATAGGGTGCGCTAAAACGAAATGCAAACATAGTAGATTACAGATGAAAACAAATAATACCTGAATTAGTTGGAGAAGAGACGCATGAAAGACACCACATTACTTATCTCCTTACACCACACATGAAACAAAACACTGTACAATGGATGTACCTTTTCTTTACTTCTCGTATACGCGCGTTTGTGCTTTTCCTGCCTCGGACGTCGTTTACTTATAAAATCGTGAACTTATTGCTCCTGCTTTGGCCAAACCGCGGGTTTCGGGGCTTTTTTTTGCTTTTTTTTTAAACGTTTCGTTTCGTCGGGCCAAGGGCTCGCTCGTTTGTGTCTGGCGCTCCTGGTGCGTATGTGTGCGCGCGTGTGTGTACCTGTGTTCAGCTTTTCCGCACTGCTGAAGCGAAAGGGCAAAGAAGACGGAGGGGGGGAGCTATAGTAACAGAAGAAAACAGGATGAAAACACTTTTGCTAAGTATTTAAGGCTGAGCAAACCGAGCAACCGAACCGATCAGGAATTATGAACACGAAACCAAATACATTGGTTGCAACGAAAGAAGAACGCAGCTAGTATTTTCACTCGATGAAAACTGTCTTTGCTCGGCGCAATAACGCAGCAGCAGACGTGTCGTCCACTGTGTGTTTTATGAGTAATTACTCTTCGTAAGGCAGTTCTGCTGCGAGATGGAATGCTTTGCACTTTCTGTTGCGCAAAGTTCAACTAGGAAAAATTAGAACATCCGCTTTCGGGATGGCACTGTGAATATGATCGGTTGAACGGTTTCGATGCTCCGTTGTTTAGCTCTGGTTGCTACGGTCACTGCGCCGGAGAAAAACACTAGATCGGTCAAATGTTGGGCGTGAAACCAAAAAAGAACACTTTTTGTTTTATTTTTTTCTACAGCACCATATGCAGCTATGTTAACACTATTCACGAATATTATAACATCTTTCAGTCAAAGAATAGTTTATATCACCTTAAAAAGCGACTGGGAAATTCTATGTTTGGATTTTACACACACCTTTTTTCCTGAAAAGAAAAACGACGTGAACGAGCAAAAACAACGACACAGGAAGGCGAAGAGGTGGGAGTAGCAGGTTAGCTCATGATTTAAATGTCATCACACTTTGACATATATAATCATAACAGAAAATATATACCTATTTTGAGAGATTTCTTATTTTGGCGATTTTTGATTATTCACGCCAAGTGTAGGGACATATTATTAATTGAGAAAAAAATTAAGTTTCATTTTTTTCATTTAATGAATAAATGTAATCGGTACAAAACAAATACAGCACAGCTCTGTGCATTGCATACCTTCTAGGCGCAAAAAGTGTTCGTTAATTTAACAATGGTCCTTTCACACGACAGTTAAGGCCACATTAGCTCTTAGAGCTAGTATTTTAACTAGCCGTTATGGGTCATTTTAGGGGTTTGGGCTTTTGTATATGGTTTGGAAACATGTTAGCTCGGACTTAAAATTGCTCGGCTGTAGAACAACTTTCGTTATTTATACATGAATAAATCATTTTGAAATTAATCAAGCAACTAATAAAACTGAAAACTATTAATTATATACTGTGTAGGATCACGGCATACTCCGGGAAGGGAAACTGAATCTTTTAACTCAGGCTTCGATAACTGCCGAAGAACGCTTTGAAATGTCTTACTTCGGCTTCCCGCCAAGTACCTTGGTAAGATTTCAAAACTAGGCGGACTCGGGATATGAATAAATTCGGCTCCAATAGTCTTCTTGTTGAAGCTCCACTCTTTGAAACTCATTTGACCCTGTTGTAATAGCAGAAGCCCAATGTTCTTGTAACGAAAACAGTAATACTTTTTGCGCCTAAAGGCTATGCAATCCACAGAGCTACGCTGCATTTTTTTGTTTTTTATATTAATCCTTTACCCACTAGATTTTTCATCGAATTTCATCGCATTTTTGTTTTCCCTTAAAAAATGTCGCTACCTTTTCTTATGTGTTTTTTGTTGACCAGAATAAAACACCAACAGAAAAATAATGAAATAAATTTCACAGCCTCGTGGCTATAGATAGATATTTCATTGCACTAGATGTTGTGGATAATGTTACTCCTTCATGAAACGGGGCCAACATAAAATTGTCGAAATTCGATGAATTAACGGACGACCGCACAGACAGCTGTCAGCATGTGCCAATTTGACACATGACTAGAATTGTCAAACGGCCGGCACGCATCGCAAAATTTACGTTGAACAACACGCTGTATTTCGAGGAAAACGTTGTCAACAGCGGGTTAAGAAAGTTTAACGATTGCGTTGTTTCACACAATAGTTATAATTTTATACTTCAAGTAGGTGTCCTACTGTTAGAATTGAAACGTAATCTTAAGGTTTGTGGCTTGCCAAATGTGCAGAATACTTACATGCAGGGTCTAGAAACTTCTATCGTTTCGCATGCGAGTGGAGCTGTTCGAGAGCAACAATAGAGTAAATGTTTTTTCGCCCTTTTTACAGATTGCGCGGGGGCCAAAATGGGAAAGAAAAAGCAGCATAAACAAAACCACAATTCTGCGAATGGTGTGACAAAATCTCTTCAAACAGGTAAGAAAACATCTGTTGTTTGCATGTTTGTACAAATATTAAACTGTTGCCGTTTATAATCTAGACGATGCTACTACTAATAAACGTGCAAAGAAGCGTAGTGTACAGTATCCGACGGATGTTGAAGGTACATCCAATGGAAAAAATGCCTCTGCAGCGAAGCGACCGAAAAAGGCCAGCAAACAAACTACTACTGAAGCAGGATGGGTTGTTGAGAGCGGCGATTGTCAGCTCAGTAAGGAGGGTAATACTGAATTTGCGAACATCAAATCGGATAAGGCTAATAATGGGGACAGTAAGAAAGTTGCAAGTTCTAAACTAAGCCCCAAATTGCAAACAGTGGCATTCAAGAGAAAGGCCGACGCGGTTGACGATAATAATTCGGACACAAGCGAATGGACTACCGACGAAGAATATGGTTCTTCATTTGATGGAATAGAAAACGGAAACGCAACGGTCGATGAATACGATGATGAAGATGATGCTTCGTTCGATTCGAGTACTTTTTCGTCGTACGACAGCATGAATAGCGACGCAGAAGAGGACAGTTTCGAGAGCGCCAGTTTCGAGAGCGCCAGCTTCGATGAGGACGAGGATCAATCGTTAGATTCCAGTTCCAGTTCAGACAGCAATTACCGGAAGTATATCTACGAACAGAAAGAATACGACAGTGACGGTGATGAAGATTATGGGCTAACCAACCCCGATGATACCATTCATGTACCGTTTGGTTCAGCCGTTATGCATGAATTGCCCGACGATATGATGGTTCAGTTTGATGAATCCATCACACATGGACAGATAATCGAACTTCCGCTTATAGATGATAATGTATTGGAAAAAGTGGATGAACCCACCGAGGTAAAACAAGTAGAAAAGGTTGAGGAAGACAAGAAACTGGACGATAAGGCGCTGGATGATGTGGAAAGTGAGGAAGCTTCCGGTTCGATTATCGATAATGGCTTGAAAAAAGTGGATGAACCCACCGAGATAAAACAGGTAGAAACGGTTGAGGAAGGCAAGAAACTGGATGATGTGGAAAGTGAAAAATTAGGAACTAAGAAGAAGAAATCGATTATTAAGCCCAAACCGACTAAAGCATCCGACACATCGTATACATTTTACGATGCGGTAGACTTACGAATGTCAATTGTGGTGCTGAAAGCCCCCATTTATGTTTATGGTCACCTGTCCGTGCAAGTGCTGTGTGGGAAAGTTGAAATTTTGGGCTACACGCTGGATACGGCCGAAAAACGGACGTTGTATGCATCAGAAGGGTACAACGCCATTAATATTACACCTGTACCAAGCCCGGCCACGTACCGCAAAGGAGCATTGGGTAATATTTGCCAAAAGCTTAGACCACACTTTTACGAGTCCGACATAGCCGCGCTGGTGAAGCAGTTTGATCCGGCAAAAGGTGCGCTTGTGTTGCTACGAGCGGACACGTTCAATGCGAGCGATACCGTACCGTTGGTGTGTAAGCTGCTTTCAGATTTCAATTTGTTCCCGACTGCGGCTAGTCTGGATCAAACGTCGCCATTCAGCAGGACAGAAACTTTACTAGAGATTTCACTGTTCCAACCGGCAGTGACAGACGTTCCACTGTTTAAAGCGAATCCTGCTTGGGATACGGTGCAGCTGAAACCGGATAGCCGTCTGATGGTAGTTGGTGGCAAGGGTGCGGGTAAATCCACCCTCTGCCAATATTTGATCAACCGGCACATCAAACACTTTGGGCGGATCCTGCTCGTCGATCTAGACATTGGCCAGCCGTTGCTTTCTTTGCCGGAAACGATAAGTGTTAGCGTCGTGCAGGAAGCGATCCTCGGTGTAGGATGTTTTGCGAACGTGCAACCAGAAAAATGTCTGTTTTTTGGAAGCTTAAATGTGGTCACTTCGCCGATACTGTACGTGCAGAACGTGCGATCATTGGCACAGTACTGCACCGAACATCCCGAACTGAGCGGGATGCCATGGATCATCAATACGATGGGCTATGTGGCAGGATTCGGTGAGGAGCTAACGACTGCGATCATACGGCTTTTGCAACCAACGGACCTGATACAGCTTACGTTTCCGAAGCAATCGAAAAAAAACACAGTATTCATCAAAGCACAAAACTATGCCAATCAACTAAAGGCCGAGCTGGTGAATGAGTTTAGGTTTAATATCTTGTACGAGGAGGTACAGCTGAAATCGAATCCCGTCAATTATCGTTTCCACACTTTCGACGTCACTTACGAACCATGCAAAGCGTCCTTCATTCCACCGCAACGACGCACCATATTGATCATGGCACAGCTGGTAAAGATTTTGGGCGATTCGGACGAATCGTTTGCAAATGTTAAACCACACATGTAAGTATCGCCGAGCATCGACAATGCCGTCTAATTTTTGGTTTACCTTTTTAGGCGCGTAGTAAATGATCTTGGCTATAACTTTTCCCTTCTTCACAGGGCTAACGTAAATGATCTGCAAATCTTAATCACGCGTGACGAACATCGCCCTTCGAAAGAGATGTTGTTGCATGCCCTGAATGCCTCGTTGGTATATCTTTGTGAAAAGGATGAAACCGGGCAGTATAACTGTTTCGGTGTGGGTAAGTGTTTGGTTGGCTGGTTAACAACGTATGCATTAAAACATGTACTGGCTTTGAGTGGCGATGAACAAAAAATCTAATGAAAATAATTGAAGGAAGCAAATTGTGATTGAGTACTATGTAAAATAAGCCGTCTAGAAACCATCGGTCACTGGTCACTGGTTGACCATAACCATACCAAAGGCCATCCAAACTATAAAAAAATCCACAATAACGTTCAGTTGCTCTTTCTAGATTTTTGATTGTATTTTATCGTGATGTTTGACTGTAAGACTACAGTTCCACACTTTGTCCGTTCTCTAGATAGAATAACACACGGCATCAGGGAAGTCGTATGAAAAACAGCTAAACTCAGACCATATTTTAATGCATACGTTACTGAAAGCGGTTGGGCGTTATTTTAAGGAATTTTCAATAATATTTTCACTTCCCATAGGAATTGTTCGCAGTGTCGATGATAAAGAGAACGTGTACCTGTTGCATTCACTATCGCCGGAACAGCTTGCAAGAACGAATGTGCTGGCACTGTGCAACACAAGCCTACCGAGTCAGGTGTATCTGCAACCCAGTCCCAACATCGAAGGTACGATCCCGTACCTGCATAATATGACCAAGACAAGTCAATAAGCTTGAGCCACGCGGCTACTGTTTCGTTTCGCAAAAGTTTTTTTTTCTCCAAAGAGTAACTGCGGCAATGTGTGCGGCATAAAAGTGTTTCGTCTCACGTTTGTTTCAACTGTAACCGTTGCGCTAGCAAAATACACGGAATGATTTCCCCATAAAAATGTATTGCGTTTGTCAGTTTTTAGTAAGTTTTGTTTTTATTAAAAAATGTACATTTTGGTTATCGTTTTTTTTTCTTCTCGTAACTGTCGCTTGTGGCTTAACTCACGGTTTTATTTCTTCATGCTTTTCCTAAACCCGTCGCATCTCGGACAAACGTCGAATTTAGAATTAAGTGTCGCAATGTGTGTTTTTCGTTCCCATCCCCTACCAGCAGTGTGGTACAGACTGTTTCTCCTAACTGTTGTGCCTTTCGAAATCGCGTCTCTGGGAGCTATGTATTGTGGTGGAGCTGGGTGGATGTGGGTGTAGTGTTGTTGTAACACGCCCCAAATGATAGACTACGTCTCTTCACGTCCCGGCCGCTCCGCGTGCGCGTAATGCATTCAATTAAATATATTTTTAAATGTATATGTATATATATATACTTTTATGTATAGTACTTATTTTTCTTCTCTTCGCCCCTGCTTACGTTCATATCCTTAAATTATTTTTTTTCATCCCTTTTTCACATCACTTACATGCTTGCTATCATTTTATGGCGCTTAACTTCTTCACGCATACGATCATGGTTGTTGTGTTTTGCTAATCTGTTGCCTTTTCCCGTACACAGTGTGGCCGATTGTTTCGCCTTCGTTTTTTCGTTCTATCTTGTGCTGCTTCTGGCCCCCAGGAGGAAGCTGCTACTGGTTCATGCTACTAGTGTCAGTGCTCTCCATGTCAGTCAGTTTAAGTGGTGAAGTTTTAAGATCTCTTTTGCTTTGTTACACTTTTTCATGCGTTTTCCTTTGCACAGCTTAGCTAGGGGTGTAAATTTTACTATAACACACGGTGTGCGGTGCACGGATGCAGCGATACGGCGATGCGTGTGATGATAATGATATATACTTATGTGGTGTGTTTTGTCACGTACTCTATCGAATGGAGACGGTTGTGCTTTACATTCCGGTTGAATTGAACTAGGAATAGTAGTGTAATTTGGTTTTATGCTCTCTAAAAAACTCTTCCAGGCTCGCTGAGCTGAGGAAAACGATGAATCTTTTGATCGCCAACTTGTTTGCGTTGATTGATAGTCAACAAATGAAACGACTGATGGCGCTTTAACACACACGCTTCGCAAAGTGTAAATGTGAATAGGAGTACTTATCAAAAGTCGGTTTCAAAAAACGGGAGAGGTCTTGTATAGGTTGGTACCGCAATGAAATTATACGTTCGGTTTTTATCACCGTTAGAGGTTCACTGTTTCCTTCTATCTCACGGTTACTGTCTATCAATTGGAGTGTTGGAGCGCACTGAAATGAAAGCGTTTTCTAAGGTCGATCTTGGATGTTGCGGCTTGTAAGTTGTTTTCTTCTAAATAGTAACATCAAATTCTTTTTTTAAATGAAATTTAAACGACAGTTGAAGCATTTTGGATCGTCTCTGCGCACTGTGAATATACTTAGATAGTTTATGTTTTAATGTAATGAACCTGGCATCACATCCAAAAGCGTTGAGATCATCAGATCCAATGGTGTGGCTCTCTCTGGTCTGTGTCTGTGTTAGGCTATGGCCCATGCTAAAATGGTTGGAAATCTCTTAACGTTTTAAGCATTTATGGCAACGGAGCGATTAATCAGTGACCCTGACACAAGTAAGGTGTACGATGCACTAGGACAAAAGGAAACATGCTTATGTGGCGGATTTTTTTTTTGGCAGTAAAACGTATTTGTATGTCTGCCATGTTTGGTACTGCATTCAACAACATCCAGTGTCGGGACTGTAATTTAATCCCGATTTAAGCTCATTACAATTTGTGATCTAGGATAATAGTGTATGTTGTTTCGGAGATGCGTAGTGGTCATCGTATGTTTGTGGATTTTTTTATAATGTTTTGTTTTGCAACGCCTGTCTTGCACAACTGTCCCATCCCCACATACCCTGTCATGAATGATTGTGCTTTAGTGGGTCCGGTTCGGAGTAATGCTAAAGGAACCACAGCTAAACACTAGCTTACAATGAAGAATTAAACCATTCTGGGTGCAGGCCGAGCTCAAAGATGAAATGCTGTTCCTTTCTTATAGTACCGACCCATTTTCAACATCGAACCATTTTTTTCGGAAATTAGAAAGGAGTTGCTCCCGGTTGAATGGAGGTTAAAACACAAAACGAAACCATACTGTTGCATTTTACAGCACTAAATCTATCGGATCTTGCATCTGCAATGGGCTGTATGCGATCGAAACGAGGACGAGTGTATTGCTACGGGCTTACACGAACTTAAGCCAAATTTTAACACTACTACACGTACCTAAGCTTTACTACTGAAACGCTCTCTGTAAATGACTATAAATTGATTCCATTTTTGTTTTGTTACTTTGTTTACAAACTATCATTTCCCGTCCCCCATCGTAATCTGCGGGACTATTCACGATTATCAAACGGTTTGCTTCGCTATCGTTCACACATCTTCTCTGCGTTTCCTTATGTTTTACCTGTTTCCCTTTTCTCTCTTGCTCGTTTACTTCTATTCGTTAAACGTCTCCCGTCCGGTACGGTGTAAACTTGAGTAGAGTTTCGTTTTTTCGTACTTTTCCTCCTCTTTCAAACGCCTTATTTGAGTGTAGGGAATTGTAAAGCGAAAGAAAATACATCCGCAAAATGGGGATTTTTACCCGATTGGATTGGTCAGAGGTGGGTGTACTTAAAAAAACAAACTGGTACACCAACGACATATTCGCAAATAACTAGAAAAAAAGGTATTGAATCAAAATAACCTTTGCCATTGAAAGTTGACTGACACAATCACAAAAAATAATGTTTTCTGTACTAAAACTACTACCTTCAACGATCATGGTAGTAGTTTTAGTACTGTTTTTTTTTAATAACTTCTCCCAACGCTTTTACGTTTTTCTTTGCTATCCACCCTGTATCACCCACCTGCTTTCATTTGTGTATTAAAACAACCCTACTTTTTCCCTTATCTTATGCTCGAACAGTATCTACCCTTACTGCCTTTAATCGATGTGAACTCACACCTTCTTTTCCGTCACGAGCTGATTGTAATTACTTTTGTGTGTTCGCTTTTTGTTTTTTTTTGGTGTTTGGTAAATGGTAAATCGAGTGAGAAAGTCAGATTGATATACAAAAAAAAAATGCGTGTCTCAGAAGAAAGTTAAAAATAAGCGGAACATAGTGGAAACGATAAGCCAACTAATTGCTGTCACCGTTCCGGGGAGGACGCCTGGCCTATGGAGACACGTACGGTGGTGGCCGCCGGTAAGAAGGGGTGACGGGTGATTTTCCACGCGATTCGCGACCGCCAACAATGACCGGTTGTGGGGGTACGTACTCATCCACATCTTCATTTTCACCTTGCGGGGAAGAGACAAGTTAATCAGTTAATATATTTTGCTTATATGTATGGTACACTAACTAAAAGCAACACTCACCGTCATTATTGGTACTGCTGTACGAAGGTGGCAGTAGTGGCGGCTTCTCGTCCTTCAGTATAACTGGCGATTTGTTGCCGATCTCTGGCTTCTCGTCCAGCTCATCCTGGAAGATTACAGGGATGCCCTTCGAGCGGAACGATTTCCGCTCTTCGTCGGTACCTTGTGGATTGGACGAGGAGGAGGCGATAGGTTTGAAATTGATATATTCTTTCATTACTCATCAATATTAGTTCTTCCGGGTGGGACGGTGCTCTTGTGTTAGGTGTCGAAGGTATAGGTAGAATGATCGCCGTACTTACCAAGTTCCATTTTGCCGGTTAGGCGCCGTTTGTACAGGATGCATGCAATGATGGCCGCGATCAGCAGCATCACCATGATGATGACCGATGGTAGCACGAACGTGAGCAGATAGTCATCCTTAGAGATTGGTTTTGGAGCGGCCTTCTCCGGTTCACTCGTAGCGTGGTGCGGTGTATCAAACCCATGGCAGTTATCCAGCGGCACCAGGCTTACATTCTGCAGGCTAAACTCTTGGCCCAGGATTTCGCGCACCTTCGCACGGATCGTACTGTCCTGGTGGAGCAAAATGTTGCGCAATGCTTCAATCTCCTCCTGAGGGCATCTCTGATGTTGGCGGTTTAGTGTTGTGTTGAAGAAGGAAACCTGCACCTGACCGGTGTGATGGATAGGCCGGATGTTGTGGATCTTGATGTAGTGCGTAGAAGCGTCCCCGAACACTTGGGCCAAACGCTCAATGAAGCGTCGCTGTACCTGTGCCGTAATAAATTGCTCGTGGGTGATGTCGAGCGTCAGCTCGAACAGAACGCTGTAGTCACGCTTGTGATGTGCATTGACCACAACCACCAGGGCATCAGTCGCTGTCAAACCTTCACGATCTTCGGCCATCTGAAAGCGAAGGGTAATAGTTGCAGTTACTTCTTGTGGCACAAAAGTTAGATCGAACCAGGAGCGTAACAACTCACCAGAAGATATTCCTTACGACCGATATCATTGGTTCGCGGGACACCATAAAACTCCTGGTTCTTCGAGTCAAACTGCAGCCAATGGTATGGATCAAGTGTGTGACGTTCCGTTGTCAGGAGCTTCATCTTCAGTTCGCTACCATCTTCTGGATCGTAGAAGGTGTCCTGCGAAAACACAATACAAAAGAACCATCACTCCGATGATTATGATATCTATCGAATTGGACGTGGGTTGATCAAACTACTGGATAACTTTGAACATGACTTTAGATCATTTAAGAGTTCGAGATCATTTCTGAACTGAACTCTGAACTAAAGATCATGTTATATTGAATGATACGTGACAGATCAACGCTAGCTTCAGGAAAGCCTTTAGTTGAATCCAGTATTGCGGTAGCGAAGGCAAGTAGATTTTCTTTTCCAGATTCCCGCAACTTACCGTCGGCACTTTGAAAACGAGCAGATGTCCTACGGTTGCGTTCACTTGATCGACTTGGTTGCGTGTTTGGGGTGCAAAGTTGCGCGAGATACTTTGCGTCGGTTTCACTTTCGGAATGGTGGGCTTGGTGCACTGGGCAATCTGTTGACCCTGCACCGACTTAACCGTGATGTCCGGGTTGAGTGCATCGTTGAGTGCCTGTTCCGTGAGCAGAGCTACCAGTTCGTCCAATTTCTCTTCCGGGCAGCGATCCTTCGGTAGCGTTTCGTTCGTGTACACGAACGTGGCCAAGCTCGGATCCTGAATGCTGTTGCGAATGTCGCGAACAATAATGTGCGAAAGCGTAACATCACCCAGCACGACCGAGATGCCACGTGCCGTCTCCATCTGCCAGTCGACATTGCTGGTAAACTTTGTATTTAGACGCAGTGCGAGACTGATCTCGTGATTCAGGCTGCGGTGCGATTTATGCTGTTGCACCATAATGTCTACCTTTTCCGTGACTGTTAGATTGCCCGAGTCGGTAGCACGCAGTTTGTATGACCACCGGGATACATCCTTTTCCATGGGACTGTGAAGAATCAAAACAATTGAGTGTACTACATCATTCAAGGATGCCCAAAGTTTACTACTTACAGGCCATAGATCTCTTTCGTGTCTTGGTTGAACTGGATCCAAGAGTTCGGTTTAAGCGGTTGATCACGGACATCCAACAGTTCCAGTCGCAGATTGTTACCGTCCTCGTTGTCGTAGAAAGTTTCCAGAGGCACCTGGTAGCGGAACACTTTGCCCGCGGGGATAGCTTGTTTGGGAATGCGGTTCCGGATGGTCGGTGGTAGATTGGTCGGTTCGTCCAGTTCCGTAGTAAGCATCGTAGAGGTTGTCAACGGAAGCTCAGTCGTGGTTGTAGTGGTGGTAGTCGAAGGTGTCGTAGTTGGTGCCTCAGTAGTTGTGGTGGTTGTTGAAGTCGTTGTGGTGGTTGTTGAAGTCGTTGTGGTGGTCGATGTTACCGCGGTTGTAGTAGTACTTGGCTAGAGTAATATTTAAAGGAAAACAAATACAGCAATATATTAGTTTATTTTTTATTTTACGGAAAACGATGTATCCTCCTACGTTAGTTGACTTTTGTCTAACTACTCAGGGACTTACTTTCTTTGGAAAATTACGACTATCTAGGGCTATATGTCTTAGTCAAATTAGTTTTAAAAACATATATTCAACAAGCTGACCAACGACTGTTTACCAATTGGTTAACCACGTTGTATCCAATATCATATTGAAAATAAGTTTTATAAATTTCAATATTATATGATTTTCATTTCACAAAATATAATAAATATTTCAAACTTTTAATCATCAATCGAGATCTAACCAAGATCTCGAAATATGTTTCGGTATTTAGACAACAACTTTAGGCAAAATTTCTATCTTTTCAATATTTTGAGACCAACGAAAAGTGAAGACTTACATAATTCGGCACAATATCATAGGACAAACGTGGCACCAAAATGCCGAATGTCCCTTATAATGACTAATCCCAGTGATCAGATAGGTGGCCACATTTTTGATGTCGTCCAAAATTTCAAATATCTTGGGCCAAAGGTCAGCACTCGAAAATATTAATAATGAAAAGCTCTAGTATGTTGACTGAAAACTGATCTTTATACAGGCTCCTTCTTCTCCACTCCACTCAAAGCGAATGTGGCCACGATGAAATCTGGGATGATTATATAGAATCTACATAGTTCCAGTACTCATATACGTCTCTAAGACAAGGAGTTTTTCCTAAAACTGACGAAACCCTGTTAGCTGCGATCGAGAGAAAGATGCTGTCGAGCACTATGAGTTGTACGATGAAATCACTATCGTATAGCGAATTAACTCACAGGGCCTACGGTAGATTAGTTATGTCATTTGAATGGCCCTTAAAGTCCTTCGAAGTCGTCCAAATGGACAAAATAGGTGTAGTAGGCTCAAACTGAGATGGAATGATGGCGTTGATGCGATCACCAGACAGGCCGGGATAATAGCCTAACTGAAGACATCACTGTACACTGACAGTGGACTGTGAGCGGTTTAGAGGAGTCCTGCAGACGGCCACCACCGTGAAGTGGTTATAACGTCGGATCAGTAGGTAAGTAAGCAAGTAGCAAATAGTTAGCTATTATAGAGAACAGTGAACTCTTTAGAGAACAGAACCTTATGAATAGGCAAGGCTTTAAATTGAAGAATTTTAATGTAAAGATCGATTCGATCGTACATGAAGGTAGATATTACTTAGACTGTCTTAGACAGTCTTGACAAACATTTCCTTTTAACAAACTTGTCAGAATAGATTCACTACAATGCATCTAAGAATAAAAAGTTGATAAAGCCGTCTTAGCCGCATTCACAACAAAGATGAAACTATTACATAGTTGTGATATGAACATATGTGTGTAGTTGTGATATGTACAATGAAAATTATTTTATGTAGGCCATTTAATGCTCTATCGTAGGTTGGACACGTCTTGAAAATGACACGAAATGATAGAACCCGTGATGTTATGTTTTGGACATCATCTGCGAGGTTTGTTGGATTTGCAATTAATGTCATGTAGCTTTATCGGACACTCTCGTAGTAGACCAGCTGCTAATAATAAGCCACTTCAAATTGTGTACTACAGAATAATCAGGAATATTACTAAGCTAGTGTCTCTGACCATTTCCTTACCTCGGTCGACGATGGTAGCGTTTGTTCCGTGGTGGTACTGGTCAGTATCCGCGGTTCGGGCAGTGTACTGACGGTGGTAATTTCCAATGCTCCCTCTTCCTCCTCATCGTCGTACTCATCGTCGTAGTTTTCGTACTCGATATCTTTATCCGCCTCAGGATTAAGCTGTGTCGGCGTCGTAAAGGTTGAAACGGAACGTTGCGTCGTTGTTGGCTGCGGACGTGCGGACATAGACAGCACATAGGGGAACAAAAGTATTACAATTAGTACGGTAGCGAAAGGTTAGCAATATTAGCTAATAAATAAAATTAAAGAAGTAAAAACAAAACAAATGTATATAGACCAAAAAGAGTTTGAAATATTGAGAATGTGTTATAAAGAAAACTATCGATTGTAAAGTGAAAGTAAGTTAGACATTATCTAGTTGAAAAAGCGTACTGAAGGAAGCGTTTTGTGCACGGTTTTGTTGAAATGAAAAATGAAGTAATGAAAGTTGTGACAATAGAAAAACAGAGGTTTGTTGATATGTGAACAGAACAATTACATATAAATAATATGTACAAGAAAAAATGGTCGGTATAAAATATACAGAACAATAAAATACAAAGTAATTACATGTTACAAAACCCATCCCTCGTAATGGAAATTGCACGTGTAAACGGATAAGGTCACAAAAAAACCAACGCTGTTGTTTGTGATGAACGTATACACAACATAATGTACAATTTTTACAAATTGTGTTCGTAATTGTTATAAAATGAAAATGTAAGTAAAAATAAAAACTGTCGATAAATTGTGTTCGTGTATAGGTGCGTATGCTTTATAGCAGCGCAAGGTGCATTTTATATGCAATTTAAAAAGTAATTTTTGCATCAATTGTACATTGAATAAAAAAAGAAGATATTTTGTCGCTTTGTGCTACTATCAAGTGTGTTTCAACACTAATAATCAAAACGAATAGGTGTGACAAAATCAAGTACGATCTATTATCCACACGTCTGCTTGGTGCATTTGAAATGCAGTGTTTTAAATATTTGGTTTCATTTTTGCTGTCTTGTTGGCATTTTTATAGAACACAAAAACGTTACACTGCTGTTGGGCTGTTAGTCCCCGTTTTGTTTTTTGGCCGACACAGCCAAAGACGCGTGGCCAACAATGTACTAGAACTAGAATCAATAAACCCATCAAGCAAATGGTGTATTTAACTTGCAGGCCAGCGCAATATTACTGCAGTTGCATACAACGGTGACGGATGGTGCATAATTGTGGCTAGGGCTAGCTGGTGCTGTTTCGTTGTCACAACGGGATATGCTTTTCGTTGTTCTAGTAGAATGTTGGCATGGTTTTTCCGCTGGTCTATATGTTGAGTGAGGACGCAGTTTGCCTCCCTTGTACACAAACATAAGTTGTCGGCGAAAAGAAACTATATCTAAGGCACTAGCGTTTGTTTAAAATTTATCAAAAGGTGTGAAAGTCAAAAAAATTGGTAACGAAAAGAAAAGTTGCGTGTGAACATCCACAAGAACGTTCCGGGCAGGCCAGGCAATGTCTAGGAGATACTATATGTATATGGGAGCAGTATTATGGTTTGCTACCTGGAGCTCTAGGGTAGTACTAGTAGCAACGGTATCGGGTTCAGGTGCCAGGGTAGTACTGGGATAACTGGCGGGCGCAGCGGTAGTAGTAGCGAAGGAAGTAGCACTAGCAGTGGTAGTGGTAGTAGTAGTAGTAGTAGTAGCAGTATTATTGGTTGGTGTTGTAGTAGATGCTATAACTGTTGTAGGAATGTAGGCACTGTTAGGCGGTGTGGTAGTTGTGGTGAATGTGTTTTGATTTTGGAAGGATGCTGTCATCGTTATAGCGATGCTGTCAGTGGACGTTGCGGTCATGGATGTTGCTGCGGGTGAAGCCATTCCGGGTAGATTACTAGCGGCGCTATTGCGCTCGGACGAGGATCGTTGCGTTTGGTCCGTTGGGTTAATTGGTTCTGCAGCAGTTCCGTCCGGATTGATTAGTGTGGAGCTTGCGGGATCTACATCATCGGCACGGGATAGAATTGGGGGTAGATTTGGTGGTAGCACCGTGATACGGACCCCTTGCGAAAAGTAGTCCTCCTCGTCCTCGTCGATGTCTTCTTCCTCCACCTCGTGATCTTCTTCGTCTTCGCTGTTATACTCTTCGGCCATCTTTCGACCGAATGGATTACGATTGGTTGGCGCAAAGCGATTCAACTCCTGCTGTCTCACCGTTGTCAGCGGTACGTTGGTGATCGTGGTGATCACATATGCACCGGAACGTGAATCAATATCCTCACCATCGAAGCTACTGCCAGTCGTGGTGGATGACAATTCGGGATTAACAAATGTCGTCGATTTTGAATCAACTTCATCGACGTACTGTTGCTTTGTTTCGGGACTTTCCGGAACGGCTTCATCTACCTCTACTTCCATGTTCCACGAGCTGGCAGGTGTTGCAGTAGTTGCTGGCGATACAGTTGTCGTCGGCGAGGGTGAAGATTCGATAGGTGACGCAGCGGTACTTGTTGAGGTTAAGAACTTCTCGGTTACGTCGAACATCGTTTTGCTGGTGCTTGCACCTGCCGTTGTGGCTTCATCATCGCTCTGCAGTGACGATAATGTTTCGTCCAACAACATACAATCGCGTCCAATGTGAGTTGTGTGGGTCACGAGAGAGTAAAGTTTGTAGATGGATGAAAAGTAATGGTAGTTATTGGTAAAACTTTTGGCTAGTATTCGAAACGCATGTACTTGTTTTTGTGTGTTGGCAATCACACGGTTTACAAAAAAAGGAGTATATGGTAGTAGTTGCGGATACTTCGCGCACGATTTAGTAGATATTGTGTTGTATTCGATACGATAATACACACTCCCATTCGCTTGCGCATATAAGGTTCTACATTGCAACGAGTGCTTTTTATATAATTGTGTAAGCTTCTAGTTTTGCTCACTACTACCGTTGGGAGGTAAAATTCTTATTTAAAATATCAAGAATTTATATATTCTATTTGCAGTGTGCGTCATACCAGGCACTAAAGCTTTGACGTGCAGTAGAAAAATTGCATGCTAAATAATACCATAAAACATTAGAAATCCAGAGAATTTTTTTTGCTTGATGTGTATTCAGAGTGGTTTTGTTTTTTATCCGAATTTTAAGAATAATTTTCATAAAAATTTTGTAAGAGAAAAAAAAGAAAAAAAAAACATCCTTAATGAAAGCAACTCTGTTACATAGCAAGCAAATTAATTATCTTCATACTGGTTTAGTCTAAACTTTATTAACGTTCTAAAAAAAAAAATAACTCTGCAAAGGATAACAAATGTTCACCAGACAAAAGCCGAGCCATGTACTCAGTTAAAATGATAATTACGATAGCAAACTCGAAATCAAATACCGCTTCACACAAAAAAAAACTTTTCACACAGAAGGGTAAAGTAAAAACAAAAGTACAATTACATGTTTCCAACAGCAAAACAATCACATCCTGTTTCGGGGTCATAAGCGAACTTGTTGCGGATGGTCGATGGTAAAGAAAGCGTAAAACAAATGTGTCGGACACATTCGAAATGGGGCAAATAAAGTATAACAAGGCAAGCAAACCAAAAAAAAGGGAGAAGCAAAAACACGGTATAAGCGTTACACAAGGCAGGGAAAAATCGTGCTCGGAAAAGCGATCGCTTCATTGGCAGGAGTGTGTTTTGTTTTTATCGTTGCCTAGTAGAGACAGAGAGCGGACTTTAAGCGTTGGCAAAGGACTTTTGAAGAAAAAAAAAGAATTGTAGGATGGAACAAAAAGTGCAGCATATGATAACACGAGAAACATATCAGCATCAGCAACAGCAGTGGGTGTGAGGGTGGGGTTGGTCGGGCTTTAGGTTAGAAGCAAGGGAGAGAAGGCTTTTTAGGGGGCAAAAGAAAAGTGCGTTTGAGTGGGTTTTGGGGGGCGGGGGCGAAAATGTGCGTGTTGATAGCGGTGAAGTTGAATGCATTACAAGAAAGAAGCTAAAAAGGACCTACGTAAAATAACATCCAGCGGACATACTCTGGTGAAGGTGGACAAAAGGCGCACAAAAGCATGAGTGTACAGTTGTTTCATTTATTTTTTTGAAATTGGGTTTTTGTACTTCTTTTTTTTTGTCCTCGTCAATTCTGGTCCCTACTTTTTCATCCACCCACCATCCACAAGCCAATTATAAGCTTGTGATGAATGATAGGGCAAAAAATATGTTGTTAGTATGTATTTTGTTTTTTGTTTCATTTGTTTTTCGCCTCATGTACATATATTATTAGGTGTTGAAAGTACGGTGAAGCATGTGAAACAAATGAGCAAGGATTGCATTTTTATTTTCTTTTTCGCTTCTCACGTGTAGTGCAAAACGCGTCATGATGAGCAAATTGTATGTGAGTACAAAATCTTCATCCTCCGGTGTTTCGTGCACCAAGAAGTGTCACATTAAATCCTGATGAAGTGTTTACCACCTCCATTACATGGCACCCATTAATGTCGTTGGCAAGTAGAAACAAAACAAAAAAGCTCAACTTTACAAGTGAAAAAAACAAGCACTAGAAGGTTAAGTACGTTCGCGCCAAACGGCCAAACGATAGCGCAAGGAAGGTAGCGGAATGTTTTCGAAAAGCATTACATTCCGGTACTTGGCGCTGTTCACATAGATGCCCAAGAGCATCATACATTCATTACCCTTGGAACAGTGCTTTTGTTTTGTACACTTTGTCCTTATGTGTATGTTTTTCTTCGGAAAAGAACTAAGATAAAAGTAACAACGGCACAGTTAAGGATTCTCGTTTGGCGTTACTGTTTCAAGCGATGTGATTAGGACGTTACTGTATAATGCCTCAGTTAAGCTTAGCAGAAAGCTTCATCCAAACCAAACCCCGACAGGATTTAAATGCAGGCCACAACAGGGCGGCCGCAGCACGCACCTAATCCTTGGCCTTGTCGGTTGTGCCCGGGACGGTTTGAGCTTAACACTTGAGAATGATTAAACGCTGGAGTGTTGCTTGAGTGTTGCTGTTCGTCGTCGTTGTCTCCTGAATTCTGGTCCACGGTACGGAGCGATAAAGGTGCGCAAAAAAGGGAGGCAAAAGAGTGCGAACGACAGCAAACATAAGGATGGGAAAGGAGAAGATCAACGGTAGAAGCATGGGGCGTTAAATAATGAGAAGGGCAAAAAACACACACCACGCATACCACACACAAACACAAATCCGGTACCAAAAAATTAAAAAAAAAACAAAGCAAAGGAAAACTCCTATCAGTCTCAGCAAAACAGACATACTACATACAGGCCACGCGCAAACTGGTGAAGTAAAGCTAGCAAATGGAAAAGCAGCACAGCAAGACATTTTTCGCGAAAAAAAGCAAGTACACACGGAAGATAACTTTCGCTAGCAAAGAAGGAAGTGGTAGAGCGACTCCACACACAGACAAGACAAATTCGTTAAGACTAAGTTTAAAATATGGAAAAACAGAACACAAAAACAAAGAAAAACCAACGTGAAATGGAAACGCACACACACACAGAACATTTTGCCTGAATCACACAGACACACGAACACACAGGGCACGCACATCAACGTTACGCTGAGGTTGGTAAGATAAGGAAAAGTTCGAAGGCAAAACAGGAGTTTAGCCCACTTTATAGGTGAATGGTTTTGGCCGTTTGATCATTAAAAGTAGACTGACTTTTCCGACCTACCAAACTCCAGCTTTCCTATCTATCCGCCTGCCATCCATACGAGTGTGATTTTTGTTGTTGGTAATTTTCATGACTTTCCCGTCCACTGTTCGATCGACCGGACACTATGCCCAGGGGTGTGACTTGTTGTTGCTATAATTATGGCTGCAGGTATTGCTGGTCGTGCGAAAGCGTGAGTGTGAAAATTAGCAGCCCACTGCCAGCATCGCTACAAGCGGCGCTTAACGGTGAATTTTCCCGAGTTTGATCGCCATCAGCCGCGTCCGATGTCCGGTCATTGTACGCGACAAAACGAACCGGACCGTCATAGCACCGTTATCATCATACAGTAGATTGGCAAGATGCCAATTAATATTCATTGCTCGCGAGTGCGATGGGACGCACTGATTGACGTTGGAGCTTTTTTTGTTGTGTGTTTTGCGTTAGTGCTTGTCGTCACCAGGCGCCTCCATTCGGTTCACAATTGGCTGGGAAAAAGGCTGTGATGAATCTTTTTAAGCTGACACGTTTTTGTTTTGTACTTAGCCGAATTGTTTCGAGCTTAATCGTACTTTGATTGATGGTAAGGTTGGTAGGCTTTAAACCTTAAGGCCTTTTGGGGGAATATTTTTTTCCATTGTAGGTGTCATAAGATTTTCGATATTTGCATGATTTTGTTTTCTAAAACATAAATTGTTGTTTGCTGAACAACAAATTTTTAACAAAGAATTTTAATAATATTGTAATACTAACTGGCGATGATGACAATGAAGCTATTCCTATCGTTTTCTATCTTAGTTTGGAGCTGCGTCTTTTGCATGGTATTATCCATGCAAGTAGGATATTTCATGAATTGGCACGACTTTTCGGAAATATTTAAACTAAAAAATCAACTTTAATAAAATCTTTACTAGATATTTTTCAAATCGGATAGAAAACTTCCTTCTTAGAAGCAGAAATTCTAAAACTCTCAGGGAAGTTTTAAGGAAAGGCAAGATTAGATTTGTTAATCAAAACGCTCTTATGAACGTTGACGGTAGAAATGCAACGTAAGGAAAAGCATCATAACAACTGTTACTTGCCACGATTAATTAAAATGATATCATCATCATTTTTGTAGTCGCTAGGAATGATATGTGTTTCACTTACAATGATGACAATTAAATGATGTGTCACGTTAAGCAAATATTTCAAATATAATCTCGTTTTCAGCAGCATGAGTAAGAGAATAAAAGCTGGTCACCATGATAAAAAGCAAATTGCACTCGTAAGAACTATTTGCCTTTAGCTGTTTGTACTGAATGGTAAAAATACTAACAATCCTCTAAGTACGTTTGAGTGAAGAGAAAAAAAATAGATGTCTCGTCGGTTCCATCAAAAGAAAACCAATGCCAGCTTGCAGTACATACAGGCTAAGCGGGCTCTAGACATTTCGTACGGGTCAGCAACAATAATGCATTTTCCGTAAGCAAACGAACCGACCATGGCTGGCAGAGCATTTACACGCGTTTTGGGAACGGGTGGTCTGCTTCAAACAATTCGTGTCACTCTTCACCATTGAAAGATCGTCGTCGTGCAATGTAGTGCACGAATTGAAAAGCAATTGTTGTTCGAATGTCCAAATGTTCGCCGATGCATAGCAAACTGCAATTGGGTGTTTTTTTTGTTTGTTTGCACTTCCATTCATCCATCCGGTTGTGCAATAAACGGGTGGATGCGGGTTTTTTTTTGTCGTACTGCCTCTGTCGGTACGAAACAGGGAGGAAAAAGAAACAACCGATGCATTATTCTGTTTTGATGTAGTTACGATGCATTTTTTTGTTGTTGTTGCTGTTGACACGTCGTGTTCATCGATTGCACTAATTTAAAGGCAGTTATTTTTCCGCCCATTTGCATCAACCGTCCGGTTTTTATTTTGTCCAAACTTCGTTACCCTGTTTGAACAGGGTTTAATTTAATTTAAAGGGTTTTCGACCCACAATGCGACGAATTTTCCTTACATCCGGATTGATGGTAGGAATGCAAAAAGAAAACAACCAGAAAAGCTTTTAAAAAAATGAAACGGATCATGGCGTTTTTGTTTTGGGTTTTGCGGAATGGAAATCATCGTAAATGGAATTTACAACGATGTGGAAAATAAAAATATCCTCCAAATGAGCAGCGAAGTAAAACATTTCACCATATCGTAGTTAAAACCATTTCTTCCTGTCATCGGGAAGCCAGAAACGGATGAAAAGTCACTATACCTTCCGGGTGGATTAATTGCGAATCGTTCACCTCATTGATATGCGGTTCCATTTTTTACACGGCTCAGCTTCTCACACCATCGAGGGGCACACATTCGCACATTTAATTTAAATGTAAATGAGTTAAGAGTGGTCGGAACGCGTGGTTTGGGCTTTGATGTTTGATGGTTTTTAATTTTGCTCCATCGACGATTACACAAAGGATGTGCCAGCATGGTTTTTACATTGGCAATTTGTGCAAACATGGTAAAAATTAATTCATTCAATATACACCTTAATTATTGTTACACTCAACCGAGACCGCTATGCCCGTGACGCGTGATGGATAAATGAGCAAGCGCATGTTGATTGAATTATTTTGAAGATTTAATTAGCAAAATGTTTTTGAATGGTATTGTACCAGAGAAAAAAAGGGTTCCTATTTCTATGGAAGCTAGACAAGCAACAACAAAAAAGGGAAAACACATAAACATACACAGGCCCACACAAAGAAGAGCGCAAAACGCTTGCACTACGGAACAAATAGGTAAAAATGGTTCAAAAATATTTTATGCAAAACACACACGCACACACACGCATATCTAAGTAGACGCACACTTGTAAGTAAAGTTCTAAATAGCGTTAATATATTTTTAAACATGAATAATGTAATACGCGATCACAGCATGATGATGGCACATTATCTTATGTATGATGCACCGGCAAAAGATGGCTTATGGTTTCGATGGATTTGGCGCTGCTACTGGTTAGTGAATTATTAATGAGACAAATACGGGTTTTGAGCAGCACATTCGGGAATCTTGTTACGCGATGGTATCAGTCGAAGCGTATACAAAATGATGATATTTTTTTTCATCACCCGCAACCTTATCAGCTTTGCATGGTTGATGAAGCGATAATAAAACTGCATTACTACGGGTGTGTGTGTATAAGCGCCTGCCTGCGTATCATAAACGGATAAATCTTAACAATTTCGTCTTGCTATAAAGCGAAGTTAAAATGCATAACAGCACCGAGGAGACCAAGGCGAGCAATAAACGAAACGATGCGCACTGCATTTGGCGTTTGTGTTATTTGCCTTATGCAGCAGCAAATAAAACTAGATAAGGTAATACTCGGGCTATGAGTTGTTTTTTGTTCGTGTATTTTAAAGAATGTTGTCAGTTGGAAACTTGTTTTTTAACAGCTTGAATGGTACAGCTTGAAGGTACTTCTTGCGTAAACGAAATAGTAAATTGTTTGAGATGAAAAAAAAATAAATAAAACGAGTTGTAGCTTTTCAATAGCAATTCTCACTAATGGAAGTGATGGAAATAATAACTCACTAAGGTGAATCAAATCCGAGTGAGTGAGTGATATTGGTTGGATGACTGAAGGAAGATTAGTACAGTGCGGAGAAATCTTTACATTCACATGAGCCGAAACCATTTGCTAAATAGTCGCAGCAAAGAGTCATGAGTAAAATGACTCTCTCATGAGTTGTTTAAATCATGAGAGAAAAAACTTCTTCAATAGTTGCTCAACAGTCGCTGCAAAAAGTCATGACTCATGAGCAAAATTACTCTCTAGTGAGTTATTTAAATAATGAGAGACAAATCGCATTCATGAGTGAGTCAATAGTCGTCGTAAAGAGTCACGAGTCGTGGGCAAAATTATTCTATCATGAGTTATGCAACTCTTTCGTAATTTTATCCTCTTTAAGTGAATTGCATCGTAAATAACAACACTTGGCGATGATTCGAATTAACTCACTCATAAGTAAGAATTTATTCATTCACTCATTATCATGCAGTATGACCATCACTAACTTGAGTTTCACCACATTGAATTGCACGAGAAAGTCGGCCACAATAATGGGGTTGAGTTTAGTTGAAACTGGTGTGATAGCAAAACTCCCGAGCTGTCTTACGACTTAAGGAAAGTTTTAAAATCCCAAGAAAACAGCATCCATGTTTCCCTGCACCTGCAATAGCTAAACTTTGCGATCCCTGCCGGCAAAGTTGGCAAGTTGAAAGTTTTTACACTGAATGGTAGAAAGTTTTGTATCTTTCTGAAGAGAGGTATAGGTTATTCTCAAAGGAGGAACCGTCCGTTGGTCGGTTTTCCTATTAGCCATCAAGGGGGTTAACCCAATGTATGGAATCGCTTTCCATCCACATTGATGGTTTTGGCTTTAACTGAACGTGCTTTAAATTTTTGATGACCATGTTCCCATTCTTGAGGCTGGCACTTTTCGCATTCTTCGGTACAAAGTTTTTCACCCCTCTCCATTTTCCCTTACGTCATTTCCCGATTGGGTCAAACTTTAACTTATCGATCAGTACGGTAAAGAAGTACGGTGGTGTTGACGTGTGGTTAAAATAAAGTCAAAATAAATTATTAATCGAGTTCGAAACGTACAACTTAAACTAAGTTAACTTTTCCTTTTGCCATCATTAGGTTAAAAAAAAGTATTTTGTGAAAGTTCTGTGTGAATGTCGGTGTGTATATGTCAAACTTTAGAAACGAAACAAAAAGCGAAAGGGAACGCAAAACCGTGACAGAAGTTCAAAGGGGAGTTTCTGTATTCAAAAACCCTTATTCCCCTTTTCACCCCCTAAGGAGGGGTGTGTGGATCCGTTTTGTTGCCCATCCCGACCCACAGACTTGTCAATGGATGTTTGTTGATGGCCAGTGTTAGCTTACCTTCACCAATGGAACGGAAGCGACAATGTTAGTGGAGCGAGTGTTAGTAGCGAAGGCGAAAGATGCTACCGATTTGTTCGTTGCCGTCTCGGTGATGGTGGTGGTGGAGGCCGCCGTGGTGGTGGTGGTGGAAGTGGTAGTCGCTGGAAGGGTTGTGGCGGAGGTTGGCAAATCCATCGATTCTGTTGCCACCATTTTCGCTTTAGTGAACGGTGTTGTGGTTACAGTCGTCATCAGTGGACTAGCATTTGTAACCGGATGTTCTTCATTTCTTGGCAAAACGGAAGACGTCACCATAGGGACAGACTTGTGGTGTGGCACGGAGACTAAACTCGTCATGCTGATGGTGCCGATCGTGGTCGTAGCATCCGATCGGGATGGTGCATCCTCGTCAGCATCAATCGTGCTGACCACCGGTGTGATAGCCGGATGTGGAAGCTTTGTGGTAAAGAACGATTGTGTAGCTTCACCTTTCTGGCGCATCGGTACGGTGGTTGCCGTTAAGGAAGCTTGCGTTGAACCTTCTGTCGTTGTGGGCTCGCTGCTATGGGTGGTAAGAGACAGAACATTTCTGGAGGTAGTGGTAAGCGAAGATGCAGTCGTTCCTTTCCACACTGTCACCGAGACCGGCTTTACGGTGGTTAGCTTTACGGTGGATCTGTTCACACTGGTAACGGTTGAGGTTAACTGCTTTCCGTCTTCAACTTGTGGCGCCAGCGGTACGAACTTACCCTCACCGTCCAACTGTGGCTGGGTGCTGAAATCGTAAAACTTTGGCCCCCGTACCACATCCTCAATCACGTAATCGTCTCGAAATACTTCATCCTGCAGCCTTTCGATTTCCGGTAGCAGCAGTTCCGTTTCCACAATACGTTCGATATCGATTCGCTTGTGCTTTGACTTGCGGGCAAGCAATGTTTCTTCGTCCTTTTTGAGCTGCTCATTGTTTGCGATCGTTTTGCTGATAGTTGACTCGAGCTGGGAAACGCTTTCGCGCAAATCTGGTGGCGTGAAGCTGGTGTCACCGGTCGATGCGGTCGTAACTGAGCTTACGCTTTGCTCAGGCTGCTGATTGTGGCCGTGTGCTGCCGCCTGTTTCTTTGCGGAGCGTTCCTTCACCTGATCGTACAGTCCGTGGCTGTGTTTGCGTTTCGGTGACGTTTGTGGTGTGATGGGTGATGTCACCGATACCATTACCGGTGACTTCCGGTGCTCCGACGTTCCACCACGGCCACCGTGCCCCATTACCACCTTGCCATCGTTGGTATGATGGGGATGATGTTGTTGTTGCTGTTGTTGCTGATGTTGTTGATGATGTGGATGATGATGCTTTTCCGACACATGCCCATCATTGTTAGTATGCTTGTTAGTGGCGTGAGTTGGTGAGCTGTGGGCACTCTTGGTGCTATACTGCTTATGCGAAGCATCGACATGAAATTGCCAAAATTTGATCGATTTGAAATAATAGTTTTTGTTTTTTTTTGCAAGCATCACACAAAAAAATGATACCATTTCCCGGTGTGTAAATTTCGTTACGAATTAAAGACATCGGCAATAAGTGTGAAGAAAAGTAACAACATACAACGACCGACGGGGGTTAAACAAAGAGATAGAAAAGGGGGAAAAGAGAAAGAGAGAGAAAGAGACAGAGAGTATGTAAGGAACGGATATACAGAAAGTAAAGAATGGAAAGAAAATCCGAATAGAGAATATACGACTCATAAGCAACCTTCAGAGAGAATTTGACATTTATAATCCCGATTTCAAAAATACACCAGAATAACACTCACACACGCGAGAAAACACACACACACACATAAACCCACACACGCAATACAAATTCTGACGCACAAGTAAAGCTCCAAATGCGCACACTAAACACACGCTGATTTGTGACGAAGGAGCAATTGAATTGCAAAAGGTGGAATAAAACACACACAAGCGCATTAGCTTTGACCAGTGTGTCACACCATAAGCTTCGGGTTTTTTTTCGGTGAAATTGTATATAATTGTGCACATTGAAAGGTTCACGTGTACACGGCGGTGATCTTGATCATTCAGACCGGTGGGTGGTTGGGTGGCGGACAGACAAAGAAGAACGACACAGGAAACACGGTGTAGGCGCCCCGCATTAGGATGGAAGTCATGAACAAAAGGCAACACTGCTGTGCTGTGCGATAATCAGATATAGACAAAGGAGGTAGTGGAACAATGGTAGAAAGATGGTTAGACAGCGCGAAGCTGGACGGAGTTGGTAGAGTGTGCCTGTTTGTATGGAAATTAATTCAAAGCAGCAAGTGAATTCGGGGAAAGGATGTGCACGCATATTTTCGAGGATGTTGTTTGGAAAATAAAAGAAAATAAAAGATACACAGGGAATAAAACAAAACACATTCCTCTACACTCTGGCGCTCGTTCGGTAGAGGGCAGGAGGATTTGGAAAGTGGATGAAGTTTGTGTATATATTTTCTAGAGAAATGTAGCAACAGATTGGCAGAAAACATGAGATGCATTGCGTGGGTGTACTATGCTTTCGTTCGGGTTCGTTCATCGTAGCTACAACGGACCAGGCGACTCCATTTCCATTTGCAATCGGTGTTTGCCTATTGATTGGCTGCGCAGGAAATGGATTAACAGTAGGGAAAAGGAAACAAAGCCGTTCTCTGAGCTATTGTCACGCAGTTGGGGTATAGTTGATTTACCATTAGCGATAATGGAGCCTGTCAGCGAGCATTCGGTAGCGTGCTGTAGCCATAGGGGATAATAACAAAACAAAGCACCAACAGCGGTACTGGGCGCCTCCATTGCTAAAGGAAGGATGTAATTAATTTCATCTTTTACGCGCGCGCACACGTACAATATGGTGCTAAATGAAGGCTATTTTATTTTACTTTTTTTGGGTTGGCTTGAGTGTTTGAATAACACAATTAGTTCGCTCAATAGTTACAATCGATAGAAGCGGTTATTTCCGCCGTATTTTTTTCGTTCACCTGCTCTCTTTAATGGCCTACAATTGCTGGCTTTTAGGTCAAAAAAAGACAGTTATTTTATTTTGTGTCACAGATACGGAAAGTGTATCTTACGAAGCTTTTGCGACTTCGTTTCAGCACAACATTCGCTTCGAAAGGCATATCGATTTACATTTGGCGGAAATACATTTCCGCAGGAATCGTTTCGCAGGAATCGATGATATCATTTTCTAGAGCAATTTCCATGTGAAACAGGCAATCAATGATAAATATACAAATAAAAAGAAACCTTCCAAAACGTATCGAAACAAGCTTGTTGGTTGTTATTAAATTTTTTTTTTCTATTTGTAACATTCACAATTATAATTTAAATATTCCAAAAACAATAAGAAATTATACTGCTTTAACTTCTTTAACTCAATAGTAAAGCACCTTAATATTAAAAAAAAGATCAAAAAGCCACATTGCCAAAAAAGTTTTTTCACGATTAGCTTTTTCAAAACTGCTTTGTTTTGGACCATTTAACATCTACACAAAACAATACACAATTTATAGTAAAAGTCATACAAGTTACTCTGAAAAAAAAAATTTCTCCATGATGGAAATGGCGGACAGGTAGAAGTTATTAAAGGTCTTTATAAACATAATCATCACAACACAATGGCGGATGAAATATGGTCACGATGGTTGAATTTGAAAATGGCACAATTTATGATGGATACGAGTGTCTTTTTTACACGAGCACTCAGTTAAATTGACGCTGCCACAACCATTTGCACTAGTTGCGTCTAATCCCTGACATTTTCATGATGGAAATGTTAAAAGAAGTAAGTCAAAAAAAAAGAAGGCTTGCAGGACGACAAAGGAAATACCTGTGTTCCTTAAGAAGAAAAAAAAGCACTCGAATGATAAATAACAAAATGGCAAGGAAAAGACAACGGTATCGGAACCACCGTAAATGCCAGCTACGATGGACGAACGATTCCATGGAAGGAACAAAACAAAGCAAGGTACACCGTTGAAAGGATCGCTTTTTCGCAATGCGCATCTATATAGCCGTATTGGCCGTTATTGCCGTTAACCGAGCAAAAAGTTATAAAGTAGTTGATTGTTTGGTTCGCTTCTATTCGTTTGCCAATCGGCGATTGAAACGGTGGGCGAGTGAAAACGATATTAAAAGAACGTTTAAGCAGCGGAAAGTAAAGAAGCGCTGCAAAAAGGTTGACCAGGGGATGGGGAGTGCGGATTTGGGATGATCGAATGGAAAAGTATGAAAAGCTCGGGGACAAAAACTTATCTACCGTAACACGCAACCATAACGAAGGAAAACAACAGGGAGGAAAAAAAGAAAACATAATGGTATGTACTGGTACGGAAGATCGTACCATCAAACAAAGGAAATGAAACTGATTCCCTTATACGATACTTTTATTGTTTTAGAGAGGTTGTTCTTCGATTAGTTAAATGTATTACAATGGAATAAAAAACCAAGAAATGAACTAAAACTTTAATTTGATTTGATTTAATTGGTAAAACGATAAAAATATTTTATGATGAAAGGGTAATAAGGAAAACCAGTTTCAATACAAAACAACTTTTTAATGTGTAAAAGGTTAGGTGTAATAGAACAAAACAAAAGATATTTAAACGAGTAACACATTGAAAAATTATGTAATAAAAAGTGAAAGCAGTTCTATTTTCAACAAAACGCAAAACAACTTAATCACATAACACAACAAGAATGATGCACAAAGAAAACTTCAACCCAAAACTCGCTTTCAGAAGTGTGTCGCAAGTTGGCTACATCGGGTACGAGGGGGGGCAGGTGAATGGTTTCTTTGTGTACGTGAACAGGGTCCTAGTTAATATCAGGCACTAATGTTGAATATTGGGCTTACAGTGGTATTCACAAGGTACGCTCAGTTAAAAATGAATTAATAAACACAAAACAGTAACAATAATAATCCGCAACCACGAACGATTAGTACGATGTTTCTGTTGCTGTTAACTAGTTAACCATAATTAACATTGCTTTCTAAAGCACTAAAGAAGGTAGGGATGGGAAAGCTAGCAAACACGAGAACATGACAAAATCGCTACTGCAACCAAATCGCTAATCGATCGTCGAGTTCTTTCCGGGCAAGAGATGTAGTAATACGGTTATGAAAACCACCGCAACTATCGGTGCACCTTTGGTGCACCAGGGGCAACAAGAAGAGAAGAGAGAGAAAGTGAATGGAGTAGGAGATTAACTTAAATGTGGGTCAGAAATGAAAGGCAGGAGAATGTGGGGAGAATCGCGATCGCGGACAGAAACTGTACCATTCGCAAAGAGATAATGGACTCAATTAGAAGCATAATTGCAGGACTCGTGAAATTGTGACTCAGTAAACGAAGAAACTTGCCACTCGCAATAACCCCACCTCTATCCAAAGGAGGTGGTAAAAGGATAGAGGATGCGATACGCGAAAAGTGAGTTTCCACAACTTAATTTTCCGGATGGGAAAAATCGTTACCGAAAAGATAGCAGTTGCTTTGCTGGGTGTGGGCGAGAAAATTTATCAATTTATGTGCAACAAACGTATAGATTTGGTTTGGCGTGTGGAAGTTGTTAGATGCGTTGAGATGAAAGTTTCACACGGGGGAAGGATTGGTGTAATGGGTGTGAGTGAAAATGTTTGCCTTAACCATCGGGAAATCGGTTGAATCGAGCGGTGAATTTTGATCATCAGTTAGCAAGGTTTGTTCTTTGGAGTTTTTCTTGTTGTTGGTACGTGATATACGGATACGTGGTACTATGGAGGGATAGAGAGACACGTATATTCTAGCACCGTTTTATGCATTATAGCGGTTGGAGGAAACCATTACCAAATAGGCAGGAAGGTTGTTAAGAGTTAGTGAGCGAAGGACAGAAAGGAAAGAAACAGTACGGTTGCAGCATTTTAATCGACTATTAGATATGATCGAAATGGGTTTCATCGTCATTAGTGCGTTATTACTGGTACGGTGTATTCTTCGGGGAAAGGGCAAGAAAGAAATAAAAACATTTCGCGCGAACTTACCTCACTGGAACCGTGATGGTGTCGGCGAGCATGAGGAATTTCAGTAGTTTCTCTGTAATTATTATAAACAGCAAAAAGCATATAAGTTATACCGAAACAAATATAAAAAAAGCTAAGGTGAGGTAGCTCACCCTTCATCATCGTCCGCAACATCTTCATCGTCGTAATCGTAGAGATAATCGTCATCAAATTCTACTTCGCGCTTCTGTCTGGCCACATTCGTATCATCTGTTGAGCTTTCTTCCGTTGGTTGTGCTTTCCAGACGATCCACCAGCCAAAATCCATAGCGGTGATGTCCCGAAGAACAGCCAGATGATTACTGACAGCTTGCGACATACGCATAGCACTCAGTGACATCTTCGGTCCGCAGCCAACCTAGAAACGCAAATCATCAAAACCGGGTGAGTGCCTGTATGCTGTACGGTGATGGCATTTAATGCATTGCTAATATGCAGACTGGCTTGCTTACCGGAAATCCAATCCATCCTAGCGATTTGCCCGACAGCGGAGGTTTCTTGCCGTACTGGAGGGCGTTCACGAGCATCATGTGCCGTTCGTTGCTGTTCGCATCTTGAACAATGAAAGATTCCTGTCGGGTTCGGGGAAAAGAAAAGAAAACAGGGAAGGTCGGTAAAATCGGTGAAACACCATTAGGGGAAATTGTTACTATAGATAAGACATTTGTCTTTGTTGTGCTGCGTGTGTTCTGGCGAACAATCGATGCACATAACATAATGCCCTGTGCTTAACGACCCATCGTTAAGGGCTTGGGCACTGTTGGTGGCCATAGTTGAAACTACTCAATCGCTAGACGCTAGTACCAGAGATGGGAGGATCAGAAACCTATGACAAGTACGCCAATAATTCAACTTTATATTGAACCGTTTACAAAGAAAGGGTGTGGCTCCGATCACTGGCCGGAGAGCCCCGGATGAAAGAAAACCGAATTGCATTCCACACTCGCCACCAGCCAAGGAGGGGTTTGGTCTACTGCTACATGCAAGTATGCATGATTGCCATACCTCCCGAGCGTGCACCACCCGTTCAAAGCTGCGCTCAGCCAAGCAGAAGACAAACATGGCAGCAAGCATGACATCGAATCCGGATCAGAATGAGATCGTTTCAGTGTTTAATCGTTGAAGCATAAAGAAAGCAACGGGACGGTATCATCGGTCTTCCGTTGGGGGTTTTTTTTGGGAGAGAATAAAGAAAGTACGATGGCCGGTCGTTTCGCTGACAGTGCGGATCGGTTTTATGAACCTCCGTGCCATTTGTGATACAGGGCATCCAAAGATTGCCAAACGTGCCCGCTTTGCTTAACGCGCTGGTGTGAACACTATTATTGCCAGTAATTATCCGTATTACAGGCGTGGAATTGATGTTTGTGTGCGAGTAAATGAATCGTGTCAGGGTGGATGTAATAATGTCCACACGGTTCATCTTCGTATTTTTTGTGATTTTTATGTGTACGAAGCAGTCAGTAGTTAAACTTCAGATGTTCTGTTCAATATTAAATGGATCAAGGTATGATTGATTTGTACGATGTTTGTACCAGTTAGAGTGTTTTGGGTAACATTAAATTTTGTACTTAAATGATTATAGCCAATTGGAAAGGAATTCCAGCGCCAAATACCTGAGCAATCAATTAAGCAAATAATCAAACCTTTCCAACTTAATTACTATTCAAGAGATCAAAGGACATCCGTAACGAGTCGGCTACACTAAAATCAGGCTATCTTTCGGACCATTCATCGTTGTACCCTGCGCCGGACCAGCAAATGACACAGTAGCAGCAGTCACTGTAGGAGGTAGCAGCAAGCTTGTTAAACCGCACCGAGAATGCATCGAATGCACCCCGAATGCGGTATATTGTAATTTACGATCCATAAGAGACCAACTGACGGAGGGCTGGATGTATTCCGTTCACATTTGATCTCGTCCGTAGTATTTTGCATAGCCCCAAAACAGTTCTATCGTCGTCCTAATGTCCGGTCCGGGTTTCCGTTTGTGGCATAGTTTCGATGCTCATCGTGTAACGACATTATTTGGCAATGATGGGCTATTTGAAGGAGGACTATTAGACAGACTGGTGAGGGTTTGGTGGCAGTAATATTTTCCCGTTGCACGATGCATCAAATCACAAAATTCGGTTGGATCGGTTCCAAGGAAATAGAAAACGCCGTTCAGACGTGCTTAATTGAACGATTTCAAGTATTTTAATGGTTGTTGGGAAGGGATCAAACACTGTAGCAGGATAGTAAACAGAGTGATCCGTAATAAGGTTAAAAGCATCTTGATAAATGAGCTATTTCCAATATAATGGTGATAATAAGCTTAAACCAAATGGACGCATTAACGAGTTAAAATGAGTGACGATTCGATTTAAAGAGATTTTATCAAGAATTACAACTTTTCCCACGCTATCGATTGTAAACTGTTTCCAGTTCTGCTTTTCTATCAAATAGCCCGTTTAAAAACAAAAATTCCAACGAAATCTAGCAACTTACCTCCGGGACTAGGAAATATTCAGCCAGCTTGCTGATTGTACGTTGCTTCAGGCTCGTCTGGACGTGTTTCCAGCTCTTGGACCGTAGAATCAGGGAAATATAGATCGTGCTGTCGGTCGGCTGACAGTGGACACCGGCTCGTACCGTCTGGGAAGAAAGAAAGCAGGCAAACGTTTAGACGTGCGCTGAAACACCCAGTTAATTGATGAACTCGCCTTTTCTTTCCCGAAAGGGAAGGAAAAAGCGTGAAATAAAGCCGTGGCTTTTGGGCATGTGCGTGTGTAACAAACAAAATTAAATCCCTGCCAAGCCATCGATCAATCTTCAGTGCCTTGAGTCCCGTGGCTGATAGAATTTTGTCCCATGGCACCATGGACTTAGATCGAAGGATGGATGGATGGTTACGCCCCGCCTTGACGCCAGTCCCGGGTATGGTTATTATGACTGTGAGTGATGGCGTCTTGTGTTTTTTTGTTTGTGGGGAGAGAGAGTGCTGATACTAGTTATTAAAGTTATATTAAATTATGTTGTATTCAGGTGTTATTAATCGCTGCTAGCTATTAATAACGTATTGTACATGGACCAAAGATTTAAGATTATGTTGTAATATGTAAAGATATTTGTTGTGTAACAATGCGGTAATTAATAATTAAGTTTATTTTAATGTTTGGCATTAAATTTTACAACGGTTGGGGTTTTGTTTTTATTTAGATTTTGGTATTTTTGTTTTATTCTTCATATTTATCCGAATCATGGAAGTTTTCCAGCAAATATAGCATTTTTTTTACTGCGATCATTTAAACAGAGGCATTTTTCAAGAATAAAGCTTTTATTTATACAAAAGATTGATAGTACTAATTTGCTCGTTTAACATGTTTTCTGTTGGCTTTTGAGACTAAACACCAGTAATTAACATTTTAGCAACAATGCGCATTGCTTTAACAGTAGCTTCAAACGAATAAGAAAAACTTTTATAGATTCAAACAATTATTTATTATTGTTCGCGATCGATCCCTACGTTGTGATTTTATTTTCTTTCGGAACGGTGAAAATTAATGTGGAGCGCGGTTTCTCGCATGACCGTTCGGCGTACGTATTTTATTACAAGTGCAGTGATTTTCGCAATGGTTCTTAGCCCTAACGGTCCTTACACTAACACAACTAACCTCTGCGATCGTAACGCTACCCCGGTGAAAACAGTAATGCATTAATCGGATTAATAAGGTTTCAACTGTCAAATCAGTGTAACGCATACGAAACGTAAACAATTATATTATGTGCTTTTCGCTTTGTTTCTGATGATTCTGGTGAATGCCACAAATATGAAAAATAATGTTCGACCCCTGCTACTCTCCATTTAGCTGCCCTTTAAGTTTATGCTTTCTAAATAGCCTGAAAACCATGTTTTACAAAAAAATACATACGAAAAACTTACCTTTGGATGAATTAATTTCGATTGGCTATCTACTTGCAGCGGTTCCGCCGCTATCGGCTATGATGCGTTGCGTGCGCATGGATAAACGTTCGATGCAGGGACGATAACAGGGATAGAAAATTAAAACAAATAAAATCATTAATAATACGATAGCAAAACACAGGCCGGGATGTGATTAGGACGGTTTAACATCATCGTAGCGCGAATGCCGAAAACCCGAAAACCCGATGTTACGGTTTATTACAAGGTGTAAAATCATTTCCCCATTTAGATACCGATCGGAGGAATAGAGGGCCGTATTAATTTGATTGGAATATTAAGCGCCAGCATATACTTTTTTGTGGCGTTTTCTTTAGCCTATCCTTCGAAACCGGTCGGGAGAATAGATTTGAATATTTTTACCATTCACATCCATCTCCGGAAGACCTCCGGATACGTTCTGGTAGCTGTTTTACCCAACCCCACTCACAAACCCTGCTCGTTTATGCAGAGAAAAATGAACGATAAAAAATTCCACACACACACTGACTATACTACACTGAACCGGTGGCACTTAGAAACGTGGAAAAAGAAATCTCCCAACGGTACGTGAGTAGATGTGTCTTTTCTAAAATCTGATCATCCAAAAAGCGCACACTGTGTACACTGGCGCATTCCTTTCGGGAATCGAAATCGCTATGCAAATCAAATTTTCCCTCATCTGTCAGTGGGCAAACGTTTTTCCCTCCGTGGGTCATGTTCTGCACGCGTTTCGCCTGTCGTCGTTTGGAGCTCAGTTTCCTGTTCCGTTTTCGTTGTGTTCAATCGCTCGTAAGCTCGAAAGCCCCAAGCCAAGCGTGTTTAATTGATTTACAAATTGTTTTCGTGGCCTAATGTTTGTGTTTCTTCGGTCGCGCGAACACGGTAACGAACAGTCGTTCTCGTGCGTTGAAGTTTGATAAAGCTTCCGGAATCTTGAGATCTTGGAATATTGTAAAGGGACACGCGCAGGGATGCAGGGTGTGCGATGAAGAAAGCCTTCGAGCATTTGATTGGCATTTTGATAATTAAGTTTTGTGAGTGTACCATTTTCTTTGGCAAAGTTGGAGTTCGCTGACGAAGGGCAGGTTGTACGGAGATAATGAGTGAAAATTAATAAAACGGACGGAGGCAAAGAAGCAGCAATGGTTGTGAAAAACTTTGCCATTTCAACAACATGGAAAAACAGGTTAACTACAACCTAAAAACATGAGATTCGACGAGGGCAGGTACTGTAAACTGATAACAATTAAATAGAGGGAGTTAGAAAAAAAGGGTAAATTCACATTTAAATGAGCTTAATTCGTGTGGAGTAAAATGTAACTTCACGATGCTAAGGAAAAAGAGATACTCCGGTGTCTATTTTGAGTAACATTGATTTTTGGTAAGGGAAATTCTGCGTAATGTCTGTCATAGTATTTTACATTGGTACTATCGAAAGAAAGAAAATGCAATGTTAACTTACCTCAACATCATCGTTCGCCTCCGGCACAAAGTCAAAGTCTTCTCCGAGGGTAATACTGGTGCATAGTAAAAATATGATACAAAACGTTTCCTGATATCGTAAATTCATTGTAGCAGCGGGGTCAGTTTGTGCCTTGATGTATAGTTGTTTGCGTTTGTTCCCACTAGAAAGCGCTCGTGGGCATTAGTTAAGACAGGTTAGGCTAGCTAACTTCTGCTGATCTGCTTCACTCTATCTTGACTGTTGTATGATTTCGTTGCGTTTGTTGCTTCGTTGTTTTTGCTATAACGTGTGAGAATCGGTAGCCCTTCCACTGATTCCACAGTATATATATGTCTTGCGAAAGGTTTTCGACAGAATAGCAGGAAAGTTCTACGTTCTTCTGTTGATGCTAATCTATCTCACCCCTCGAGTGCGTCGACGGACTACTCTCATCAGTCCATCCAAGCGGGTGATTGATGATCGCGCTGGTTAAGAACGAACCCGCTTTCTTTCTGTTTAAGATCCCAATGAACCAGCTTCTTTGGATAAGAACACGAGAGTTGGTAAGATCACATGTACCGCTCAGCTGATCAGGTTAGTTTGCTGGCATTCGCTTGCGTATCGTCATAAGGGCGCACGATCAGTTCTTTCTGGCAGCTACTTGTTCTCTTTGTGATATGTTGATTTTGCTATGGAGTCTCCCGCAAGGAAGAGAGCAGCCTTCTTCTCAAATCGTTGTGTTTTGGAAGACGATCCAGATCGTGATGAATATCCTGGAGTAAAGAGAGAGATAAAAGGCAGAGTATTAAAACATTAGTTATTACGAAATGACTTCGGGTTGGATTGTGGCGGCTGATCGAAAGATGGATGATGTTGATTTCCGTTATTACATTCTTAAATGCGTTTAATCTGATCAACGACCGAGTTTTCAAATTTTACCGATGCCGATTGATTCATTGTGCGTTCGTGGTGACGTTCGTTTTGTAGCAGTGATTTAATTGCACGCGGTGAGGGAGTTGTAGAATGATTGATGGTGGTAGATCACACGAAAGAAGATTTGTAGTTTTTCCCCGAAACCTTCAACACTAACAAATGCGTTAGGGGTGAATGATGAATTCGAAGAAAAATGTCTTCTTGCTAGTATTTTTTAGCATTGCTAGCAAGAAAGAAAAAAGTCCACGGAACTTATCGCATTATAACGCACTGCAAACAAATAACAGCGGGTACGCATGTTGTGATTGTTTGGTTTAGTGTTTTCACAACACAGTTTTGTCTTTGGGAACCATTTCTCGGTGCAAAGTGTTCGGTATGTGTTTGTCATTTATTCATCAACAACCATATGATCGCATCATCGTCAGGGATTCCGGATTGTGTCTTATCGGCCATTTGGAATGGCAACAAACTCATTAGGAAGCAGTCCCATCAGGACGTGTGATTGGTAGTTCATTCCAATGTCAAAGTGGCGTCATCAGTGCTGTACGTTAGCGATTATTTGACCGTTCACTAGTCAAGCATCTAGATGTAGAGCAGAAAACAAATGTGTGAGATAATGTGCGCTGTAAATAAACTTTCACCGATGTGGTGTCGATTTTTACAGCGATTATTTGTTCTTAACTTAGTGTCCACCATTATCGCTTTGTTTGTATTATTTAACGGTTTATTAGCAAAAAAACAAACCTTTCTAGACATTCGTTTGACTAGTACACATCGTAAGCTGTTTAAGAGTGCTTTAAACGGTTTGATGACACTACGCTAACATGTCAGGGGATGGTTATCAGTGATGAGCATCGAGTATACTTCATCACATTCATCAGCATTCTTCCGTGATCATGACAAAAAAAACCCTAGATTGAATAATCACTTCCGACACGTTCCCGACCCGAGGTGTGTGCATGTGTATGTTATCGTGCGAAAGGTTTTGTGGCTAGTTGACGCATATCTATTTACGCACTGCCTTCAAATGAAATTGACAAACGAGAGAACCCCCTTTGAACTCCACCAACTGTTCGAAAAGGAAGATAGAGAGAGAAAGAGCAAAGCAAAATGGTCCCCTTCCCATCGAAGGCAATGGATATGTGCTCTCTATTTTTATCACATTTATCACGGCGCCTGTCAACCATTTGTCTGCAGCGCGAAATGACACCTTCGCGGCGTGTTGACCGTGGCGCTAAGTGACGCGAACATGTCCATCAACTCCATTACAACAACTGCTACCATTTATTACCACTTCTTTTGGACACGATTGCCAAGGGTTTGCGTTTCAGCGCGCATTTAAGCGGAGCGATTGATACGGTTTTAGATTACACATTGGGATCAATTTTCTTGCTTTAGTTAGTAGATGTTTCCCGTGATGTTCAAATTATCATGCACGTTTTGTATCAATTTACCACTATCAGTGGGTGTGATATCATAAATTGGCTTTTCGTAGTTATCTCCTTAATCTTTATTCACAACAAATTAGTATCGGCTAAGATATTGATAGTATATGTGTAGAAAAGTAACAGATGTAAGCCTTTTTGAGATTTGAGATTGCCAAACCTTTGTTTGGCCTAAACCTAAACATAAAAAGGTCAAGCATAATTTAAATTGAGGTCAAATGGTATTGCTAACGCGAAACATGGTTTCGTGATAGAGATGCCGATCTTCACACGGCAGGTTCGGAATAAAATTTCATCTGAACCGTTGTTCCCTCTTAAGCAGCACTGATTATCCAGAGAGGAGTAAATAACATTAAGGGAAGTATCAAAATGCGCGCGCCCAACCTAAACTGGTGTGGGTTTGTTGTTTGTAAGTGCCAGAAAGAAAAATTACATTTTCAATTTTGTTGGCACGGTACCAAATAAAGGTAAAAGCTTCCAACAAGCTTGTTTGTTGGATTTGCTTGGTACATTATTTGGAGTACGTATTGTTTTTTTGGTTAAGTTTATCGTTCAATTCGCGATGGTCTAAACTGTGGCGGGGAGACCTCGTTTAAATGTAGGTTGCAAGATGGGTGTTTAATAATTAAAAGCCATTAGCAAATTACCAGCAAACAACCGTGCTGCATGGAATGCATTTGCAAATTAAGTAAGTGAGTTTTCCTTACTTGCCCATAACGGTTGGCGAAATGGAACAGAACAAATAAACTGAGCAGAGAAAAAGTGCAATGTCGTACCAACCAAACCATACCAAACCGTCCGCTAAGAATGAGGCCATGGGAAATACTATTAATTATTTTACTTCCTTTATTTATGCTTCATGGTTTTCGCATATCAGTCTCTGCTGGTGCGAGGCGTTAATGTGAAGTAGATTGAAGGATGTGCAAAACTTTACAGTGAGTGAAACAAAAAAAAAAAAGAGGAAAAAACTACATGTTCGGTTGAAAATGAGCACAAGTGACGATGGAATGGAAAGAAAATAATCAAATTGTAACATGCGCCAAACCACACCAAAGGAGGTTTGTTTCTTCTAGCAAGTAGCATGCACTGAGCTTAATCATGGATGCGATGCAGGGCAACATAAATCAACAATGATTGTCGTTTTCGTACCTTTTTGTTCGACTGTAATGTTAATGTTATGTTATTGTTAACTGTAATGAGAAACAGATGACCTACAATTGTAGAAATTTTGAGGAAGTTATGCATCTTTCTTCTTCTTCTTGGCTTTAACGACCTTACAGGTCACGCCGGCCATTTCTGGCTTACTAGACTTATTTTTACCACGTAGCCGGATAGTCAGTCCTTGCTACGGGGGGGCGGTCCGGATGAGATTTGAACCCGGTCCGGCCGTGTGGACTGGCGCCGTTTATCACATGCACCACCGGACCGCCCCTTTATGCATCTTTATAATCTGTGAATAAAGCCCTTTTAAGGTTTTCGCGCATTAAGGACTTTGAGACAGACGGAATTACACTTATTGAGAGTACGTTTAAATACATTCTCGATGATATTCAATTCAATTATTTGAATTTGAGACATGATCGATTGGCTCTTGGGTTTCATTCGAATTAGGGTTATTGTTACAATTAGATCTGCCTTCGGATTTATAATAGTATAACACTTTTCGGTAAAAACGGCTTAGGTTGCCCACTTGAACAGAGGTGATAGCGTCTGCTAAAAAGACCGGGATAATGGATCTCAAAATTAGCCCAAAACCTTGAAACAGTTTTAGGGTCGGATAAGTAAGTAAGTCTTACACTTTTGGGGATTTATACTGTTCTAATTTAGCACCGATAAAATAAAATATCCGAACATTTTCAACAACGTCGTGATACATAGATATGCACTGCTATTCGGCAAACGTAGTAATACTGCCATGGTGGTTCGGTTTCATTCTCATGACGTGATCAGCGTATCGGGATCTGAGACGTGGAACACAATGCATTTTCGATCCTAATGGATGGCTTGAGAGTATAACTTAGTAAATAAACATCAAGTAAATATAAACCGTAGTGAGCAGTATTCAACCTATAGTCTTAAAGCGGTGGTGGCGCAGGTCTTACATAGCAGGAACAGGTATCAAATCCCATCCGCATCGTAAAGGCAATTACAGTCAAGGAAAGCGAGAAATAGCAAGACAAGAACTCATAATGTTTCGTAGTGCCACAAATTAATAATAATAATACAATTATCTATTTCTATCTCATATAAACTTCTATGTAAGTTTCGTATTTAATTAAACAAATAATTATATCAACGGTAAGTTCTAATGACTGACCCTTTCATGTTTGCATGATAATTATAACAATTTTCGCATTATAGCGTACCACCCGCGAATCAACCCATTTTATCTTCTACCGATCAACTGAAGTGTACCGCAATCGACTGGGTCCTTGCACATTATTACACACGGGCAGATCGTAGCACAGATTCTACAGCATGGTGTGTTGTTTAATTTATGGTCATTAAGATACGGAACGAGCAGCATGGCAGGCGATTCTCGCACCGATCTGCCGTTGTCCTTCAATGCACGCACCAAGATGATGGTGCGCTATTCGTTAGCTTCCAATCGGTCGTGATGCCGACCCGGCTGAGGACACTTTAATTGATTTGCTCTTGCACTCTTGCTACGATGGACGACCCTTCCACTCGAGTCACGCCCCACCAACCAGCTGTATGTTGTTCTGGCCAGTTTGATTGCTCGACACCGCATAATAACTGAGTCACGGAGCGTGATAATCAACCGAACGAGTACGGAAAACTGTGCCGGCGGTACGTGAAATGCGTGCGTACAGTAAGTGTGAGTTCCAACTCACGCCGAACTACGGGGAGATATTTTCGCAAATCGTTCCAGCTAAGACGGAATCGTACGCTGATGAGCCGCATATTGATGAGCTCGTAAATCGATGATAATTGATGGAAAGCAATCGTTTAAGACCATGCAACGTTCAAGCACCGCAGTGGTGAAAGAACGGTGTCCGCTGTAGGGAGGATCATCCAGGATCAATAAGTTCTTTCCGCGATTGGACCTTTGTGCTCGTGGTGAGCGCTAATTACGAGCGTGAGTGGGACATTATAAATAATGGGCATGCAATTGAAGCGATTGAACATTGTTGTAAATCAGTCTACAAGGTACTTCATCCGGTATGTGATAAGTTGAACTGACTGAGTAAACTGTTAGTTACAATGTTTCCTCTTGGTCGGAATGAACATGTTTTGCGTGCCTTGATAAGCGAGAACATAGTTCAAAGTGGTTCTATTTCAACACGACACTTACCAATAAAATGGTTTCAACGGAATCGTTTATGGTTAGCGCTATAAAAATGAAAACCAACACGAATTTGTCATTGATATCCAGAGTGGAGTGGAATACCGAATTGAGACACTCAAGGGAGTTTGGTATGTTAGATTGAAACGACCAAAAGAAAAAAAAACATTAAAGCAACACAACATGCACACGCCCTCATTAATAAGTTAAGTGGGTTCGATGATTAAAACTTGTTGCTGTAAATGCATGGCTAACACTCCGCTCCGTTGGTTTGGATGGACTAAAGTTTGACATAATGCACTTCCTTTCAGTGGAAAAGTCGTGTTTTTTTAAAGTTCATTTACATCGGTTTAATACATAGTGTGCATCTGAATTCTAGGTATAATTCTAGTTTTAGACAAAATGGTTGTTGTTGCTTTTGCTTTTCATGGAGGAATCATGATAGGGTCTCCGTCCATCGGTGCTGGGAAAATCCCCCCTCCTCTTAGAAGTGGCTGGTGTGAACAAGCTGTACCGGATGATAAATGTGGCATGCTACTCGATGCACTCACTGCATCCAGCTGCATGTTGCTTTCATACGGGAACGACGAACCCAACAGGGTGTGGCGTATGTGGATGGTTTTTTTGCCCAAGTGTTTCCACTGCCATTTGTTTTGGAACGGCGATAATGATGATCCGGAGTGATGTTGATACATCCATAAAATCCCCCAGGCCTCCCGTCTAAACATCAGACAGAAACCAGCATCGTTACGTATGTGTACCAGCTTACCGACATGTGTTACGATATGGAATGTAGCATCAGTATCTGTTGCGGTGTGTCCTGAAGGCAGATGGGAGTTTTTATTTGCAACACCGTGTGCACTGTGTGCGGTTATCCCGTTGGATATGTTTTGCTGAAGTTGAGTAAGTGAATACTTTCCCCTCAGAGAAAGATCTATGTAGTGAAAGAGTTTTTTTCATTGTACGATCCCTTTGTACTTTACTTTGTGGTGTACTTTGTAAGTAAGAGCAGGTCGCTCGGTTTGTGGTTTATGTACAACGGTTTTTCGCACGCAGAATGTGGTTGCGATCGCGATCGTGATGATTGTCGCCTGGGAGTGGATCAGAAGAAGCGCTCAACTGAGCCGAAACGAAGCGTTCGTTAGCTTGCTTCATCCATCCACCGCCAAACGGTTAACGCTCACAGATGTTTTTTGTGTTGCAGCAAAATTTTCACAACATTTCAAATGAACGAAGGGATGCAGTAACACCCAGAACGGCCACCATTGGTGGTGGTGGCTTTGGAAAATTGATGCTTGCATTCCTTTCAATTGAGCTGCTGAGTGAATCGCTGGCTAAGCGTGTACCCATGTGGGGGTTTAAATTGTTAGCATACTGCACGGCGAGCATTTTGCGATGCCATTGTGGTCGAGTTTCTTTTAATGTTTGTCACATATTTCACAATCAAGCTGTGGTGGTAGCGTTTGTTGGGGCGTTCATGTTTTTTTTTATTAATTATAGTCGTATGCAGTCGTAGTGCGAGATCAGTCGGATTCAGAATAGAAGGAAAAATGAATGTAAAATAAAGCTTGCAACGGTTTGGTGGGAAATAAATATTTGTCTTTTGATTTGTTTCTGGAAATTCCAACGCGACCGATGTTGGGCGCGTGAAAGAATGTTGAAAGGAATTTTAATTGTTAAGTTGCATGTTGACATCCTCAATTTATATTAAAAAGGCCTATCAGATTCGATTGATCAAGTAATTGAACGCAGTTATTTTATAACCGAGAATGCCCGCGATAAATACTTAGACAAAAATAACCATACAGTGAAAGTCAACATAATTAAAATAATAAAATAAAACAAAATGGTATTGTTGTCCACTCCAACTCCGCGTATGAAAAATTTATTCCGACTACGAGTAAAAACTAAAATTGACTCCAGCGAGTTCGGGCCGAATGGGTCCGATCGATTCAGCATGAGTCCGATCAAGTTAGAATAGCCATGGGTAAATTGTAAATTTTGCTGGACTTAACCCCTGGAACATAAACCCCTCCCGTGTTTACTTTTGCCGGATTCATTTCGATTCCGACTCCAGCTGGCGGCGGAGTCGCACCGATCCGACTCCGGCATAATTTATATTTAACCATCACTAGTTAATACCAGGAACAGTCGTTCTCTCATCTTTAATTGAGGTATGCGGATAAATGATACTCTAATATCAAATTAGGCATAAAAGAGAGGTATAAAATGACAATAGGTAGATCATAAAATAACTAAAATATAGACTCGCAAACATCGTCTAACGCGTAATGTACAATTTATTAGAAAATGTCACAGATTTTACTGCCAGAAAAAAACCCATCCCCTGAGTTTTATTCTTCTTAATTTCAAAATCTTTTCAATTTCACATATATTACAGTTTTTGCAAAAACCCTTGAAAGCAATACGTCGATAAATTGGAGAATTAAAAAAAAAACACCGAAACAACCGGATGATGGTTTCGAATCACTCGACTCAGGAAACGAAACACCCTTCCCAGGCAGTGTCCATGCCAAAAAGCATCGATGATGGGCTTGGTGTTATCTTTCATTTCCACTTCCGGTCGCTAAAGGGTTCGACACGGGTCGGATGAATCCAATAACCACAAACCTTACTGTCGTTACGGTGGGCACAAAACGTAGGTGGTGTTGATGGTGGGTGTGAAAGGGTATTTTTAGCAAAATCTCTACGAAACGAGCATTTGTTTTAGTGCCCGGTGCCCGCATCGGTGACACATCCTGTTTAAGTGCGTCGCCTGGGTTCCGAAATGCCATTAGCCTAACGAACGAATGATACCGTTCGCAAGTTGAAGCATTACTTGACTATAAGGAGAAGAATAAAAACATAGATAGGATGCGAATTGCTTTCGGTAGGGGTTTCGTAAAAGGACAACAACAACAAAATAGTCAAACAGTTCGGAAACGTTAAAGATAAATTTTCAAGTGCAGAGGAAAACCAAGTGAAAGGAGTTTCTGAATAAAAGAACATTATATTATAATATACATATATAAAGCATAAAACGCCTGTAAATGATGATAATATTACAGGGTAAAGTAATAAACAGTACAAAAAGATTAAAACCCAACCATTGCAGTTGGCATGGGAAAGTTTACAGATGCGTGGAACGCAATTCCATACGACGCGAAGTCAAAACAAATCTCGGTAGGAGGTCATACAGCAGTCATATTATATTGTGTTTGTCGAGGGCTGCAAGCATTTCGCAAGGATTATGTAGCAAAAAGTATACACTATAATCGGCTTAGTTGGGTATTTTTCCATCAGAGAAGTAACAATTAACGCGCATATTGGAACAAAAGGTAGTCTTTTGAAAACATATGTGCGTACGTTTGTGAATTGTAAATGAAAATGGAAATTTCATTCAAACAAGGTTTACGATCTTTTTTCTTGAGATGAAATATATTTTCTTCCGTGGTGGAAAATTAGCTTGTAGTCATAAAAAAAACAATGTATTATAAAAACAATTGAAAAATTAGTCTAATATACTATTTTAAGGTAGGTTTGGTAAAAAAAATGTTATGGTACGAACAAGTACGTAACTATTTTTCCATTTGATTTATTCTTATCAAATGATTGACGACTGTATCAATGAGAATAAAATTACATCTAACTATTTAGAAACACAATAATCTATCTTCCCTACGAAGGGAACACATGCCTTCAACTCGAATCATTTTGAACCTACCCGTACAATCAACATTTCAATCTGCCATTCCAGGATCAACTACAAAGCCCCGGTCAGTCAGTTACGGCTGTATGTTCAATCTGTCACCACCGATGCCAAAATTACCGACAACAAAAACGCGATAAGCTACCTCGCCAGACACGCCGAATATTTTGCTTCTGGATCGATTCCGCCCATCGCTCGGTGGCTGGCGGCAATGCAAACACAGCCAACAAACAATCATAGGGGCAGCCGATTTCTTTTCTTTCATCTACGCCCGATCAATCAATTGGAACATTGGGTTTGGTTCGGTACGGGGGGATAGTCATGACGATCGCTCGAAAAGATTGAAATCTTTGACGTATTTCGCCTTACGATTCCGGGTGTTTACTGTGACCAATCGTCATCAACTATCTAGTAGATAATGCCGGATGAATCTTCTCTTCCTTCCATCATCATTTATCTCCCCCGTAGTCTGTTATTTTTGTAAGAATGTATGGAGCATGGTTTTTCTTTGCATTAAGCTTTATCCATCCCATGCTAACAAAGGATTTGATAAAAGGAAGCGTAAAACGACTTCCGCCAGAAATCCTGCAACAAAAAAAGCTGCGTCTTTACGCTATCCATTGCGTGAACTAATTCCACTCATTCAACATTCAAGAATCGATTGCGGTGTAGGTGGTAAAGAAACAAGTAAAGTCGGACGTGTTGTTGCCATCTTCCCAACGGAAGGTCACATGTCAGACGAGATCTTGGCATCGCTTGTCCACAGGCGTACGGCGGCAAAATATGTGCCAGTTGTTTGAGGCGCACAATGGGAGAAGATTTATTGAGCTTTCTTCCCCAGTTTTATTACCCTCACTCGCAAAACCATCCTGTTGCCTGAAGCTCGCTTCGATTGGTTTGTTTGTCTATTTGTATGTAACACCGAGAAGAATGCTTTTTTCACCGATTCTCCCTGAAAGCGCTCCATCATGACAATCGCGAAGAAAGAAAAACGGCTGGATAACACGTGCGACTTACATTTGGCACGAAAATGACATTCGGAAACGTAATTTGCTTACGACAGATTCCATATCCCATCTACCCCACGTGCAGCGAGATGGCCACGGTGCCTAGCTAAGTACTGTGCTTTCTTTCATAAAAGGAAATTATTAATCGTAAAGATAAATGACTCGGAAAGGATTTTTAAATGCGTTTCCACCCGTTCCTCACTCGTCTGCGCTTGCTCTGGAAATTTCGTACAAGTAAATCGACAAAAACAGAGCACGCAAGATGAACGACTATGTTGACAGCTTGTCATTATACGTTTGAGAGACCTGGGGCTTGGTGTTGGTGCGTGAAGTTGGGTGTGATTAAATGAGCTTCATTTAAATGCATATGCACTTCTCATTATCACGGCTGATGGTTTATTCCCTTTTCTGTTGAGTTTTCAAGGCGGGAGTTTTCATATCTCGTTGGGGACAGATACTCATGCCTGCAAACAGGAAAGTTGAAGAATTTAAATTTAAAATTGATTTCTTGCCACAATTAATTACTTTTCTCTTGCTCCTCGAATATTGCTTCTTTTTAAGAAAAGCATGTCTTCAAAATTGCTCTTGGTGCTCCAAGAAAGTCACATTCTCACGCTTCCGTTTCGATTTAAAAGATCTTTTTCCGCTTCACTTGCATTCTTCAGCGAAAGCCTTTCTTTGTTGCGTTGCATGCTGGAATGTCATGAAAAAAGAAAAACAAACTCCATCCCCAAAGAGAAGGTTTACCCGGTGATCCGAGATTGACTAACTGTTTTCGTTTTATGATGGAAATTATGGCATTGCTTATGTACGTGTGTCTTCCATTTTTATGTGCCCATCACCGTACGGATGCGGCACGAGCCCATATTGACAGGAAGGTGGTACTGGCTGTCGATGCTGTACATCCGAGCCCACATAAACATCATTGCGTGGTTTGAATTTAAAAAAAAAGGAAAACAACTCAAATAAATGCAAGATGCAACTGCAGCACCAGCAGCCTTGTCGAGCTGGGTCGTTTAGGTTGGTTTAGTTGGTTTTGTTAATATTCGTAAACAACACCGCCCACTTCGGACACCCTCTGTCTATTTCGTTGTTGTTGTTCCAAATTTCCTTTCCAGGGGGCAATTGTTGGGATTTTTACGACTCCGCACCGTGGACGTGTTGGCGCATGGTGAAATATGAGCAGTTATTTGTGTGTTTGCGGACAAAGAGAGCGTACATTTGCATTCCCGAACGGAAGCAGCTGGTAGAATGTGGCGTGCCGGTGGCAAGCGGCATTGAGCTTACCGATGATGTTTGTCAGCTGCAATTTCTTGGTGGGTTTTATGTAAAGTGTTACTTCGTTGCTTTCCTACGAGATGTTAACTGTGGTTTAAGAATCGTTTCGGCTAGAAAAGCAAGCGAAGGTTTGCTTGTGTTGATGGGTGTTCCTTTACCTACATGGACGTATTAAATCTATCTCTCCCCACTTGTCTAGTATGAGTCATCCATCGGTTCATCGGTTGACGCCATCCGGAGCAATGTATGTCCTTCGGCGTCTGAACACGTACCTAAGGCGCCATAGTTAGAGCAACTTTACCGTCGTGCCGTCGTTGATGCCATCTTTACACCTCCCAATGCCATCAAAATAGACCAAAAGAACAAACCGTTCAACGTAACATCTCCCTAGTCCTAGTTATAAACCATTTAGGCCTTAGAACGGTTTCGAATCTTTGCCACATCCGTTATGCGCCAGCAAATGCAAATTCAACGCATGGACCGGCGACAGAGCGTGACATGATCGGTAAAAGGTTGGCCCCGCACGTGTGTTCCGTGTGTCATCCGACGAGATGAAATACCGTACCAGCTACCAGATTTGACGCCAAGTTGTGTGTGCAGTCCTTTTCTACGGCCGGGTTTTTTGGAGATGCGGTTGACAAGTAAACACTAACCAAGTGGTACGTGTTCTGTTCGGATAGAAGTTTTCGGCAAGCGAAAGGCACAATCGGAAGCTGCATTGAAATCGTTTCTAGTGTTATTTGTTCAAAAACGTTGAGGAGAGGTAAAACTGGGAGACTCCCAACAGGGTGGAAACACTGTTTGTCAACGAGCGTTAGAACATGCAGCGACATGTACATTGCGTACAATTAATTCAAGTGACGGTTCCTCTTTTAGCTGCCAGCCATGTCGTTCTTAAAGTACGCTTTGGAGACGAACATCGCGGAACTTGTCATGGAGCTGGCGTTTGAGAATGTCGCCAGTGTGTCAAGACAATAGCAACTGTCCAATCTGTTCAACTTTAACATTATGTCCACAAAAGTTTCAATGTATTTCGAAAAGTCTTCTTAAAGCCTTGTTTGCTTATAAGTTAATACTATTCATCGTATAATTTACACACATTACGGTTATGTGCGTGTTGCACATCTAATTAACTATTGTTCATAACGGGTTTGTGATTCATCATGAAATTCACCTAATCTCAACACAAAACCAACAATCGTGTGCGCGTGAGGTTTTATCGATTTTCTAACCCATAATTGAGTAATAGGCGTCCACTTCACAAAACCCTACTCGAGCTTGGACAAATACAGATAGCTGGGTGGCAACGGGCATAACTACATTGCGAGTGGTATAAATCGTTTAATTTGTAAAATTGTTATTATCCCACTTAAGCACACGCAAATGCGTGTCCGAACTGTTGGAAATAGATTTTTGTCGGAAGAGAATGGTTGTTTTAATAGTCGCACTTTCCTAATGGTGGCTTACAATCTTCGCCGTGGTAACGGAGAACTCGGAATGGAGAAAAAAACTTAGCACTAGCAGTAGTTTATAGTGCCCGGTAACAGTCTTTCAGAACCCGATCCCATTTGTTGATGTGATTTACCATCCAAAGCCGTTTTGGTTTTTGCTTCCTGCTGGTGCAAAGCGTACGAAGGCATCGAGAATCCATCATAAAGTGTGATTAGATCGAGTGCAGTAAAAGTGGCTTCTGGGACGTTTCAGTTTTACAGACGATGAAAGGAGTAAGTTTATGAATTGAGTTTAAAGTTTGCCACAAAACGGCACGTCCGCTGTAAAGTGGCAAAGTAGAAAGTTAACCTCCGTGCGCGCGGCTGGATGGCAGGATGAGATGAAAAATGGTAAGAAAACGTTCACCAACTGTGTTCCGTGTGGTGAACACTTGGTTTAAGTATTATTCTGCATTGTGCGACGGTAGTGATGAAATTTAATATTTTACGATGGAAAGTTTTGATAAGATTATGTTTATTCAGTGCGTACCAGTAGATACGAGCGCGGAATGCATGAAACTAGCGCACGAAAAAGTGTGATGAAATGTATCTCTTATGCGCATATTTGGTTTATGAATAGCTGGCAGCTAAATGAAATTGTGTAAATTTTTTTAAATATTATTGAAAATTATTTCACTATGGTGACAAAAATCTATATTTCACATTTGAAGAAATATTTTGATTCATATAAGCAGGAGCCTACATAAGGATAGTATCCACAAGAAGTATATCGTCTTCCTTGTTTTAGTATCACATTACTCAGAAGGTGTTGGAAGTCAATTTTTGGCTTTCTTTGTTTTTTTATTTATCCGTTGCTGAATACACACAGTCCTTCTATCCGAATGGTCTTTTTCACTACTCCTGTAGTGTGAAGTAATCGACGTTATTACTACTGAACTACCCGTCCAGCCAGCAGAAGAAGAAAATGCATCGAACGAAATACAATTAATTTCAATCATCTATATGGCATGGCACGTTCCGGTAGTCCATTGTGCATATGCTAATACCACCAAAGTGATCCGGGGAATGGTGTTGTTTGCTCTGTGTGCACTGTATGTGGTAAGGAGACCACCACTCGCTGCAGGGTTTACTCGCGGGACCCATCACCATGGCCCATGTTGACACATTATGCTTGATGGTGACGAGTCACAACAAACCAATTGAGGCGAAAGCGTGAGCGCGTATTAATCTTTGGCGGTAGCACGCGAAGCATAATAGAACAAAATGCTGTCAAGAGAAACATTATTATGAATCCCGGAACGGACGTAGATTAATCTGCACGTTGACAAAGGATTTGACGCTTCGGGAAAAGTGTGAACGTGTTAAAGTTGTTAGCGAGAACGTCTTGCGTGACGAATGTAATTTTAGCGAATTTGAAATATGCGATAGATCCTCCACAGGGAGGTGAAATGGATACCATCGTTCTAAGGTTGAAACAAGACTCTGAGGTATGTCAATTTTGTACCAATAAGCCAACTGCCAAAAGAAAAAAATTTAAAAGGAACATTTTATTCAACAACATTCCAATCCTTTAGTTACGTTGCCGGATATTTGATGTTAATGATAGGGACAAGTTTGTGCCTTGTTGTGCACCTGCACCTCGACATTGAATGTTGATCGAGAAAAAGACATGCACCCAACCGAAGACTATTCCAAATCAGCTCAAAGCCTATTATTCGTTGAAAACACACAACTGCGGCGACATCTAATACCGGATCTACACAGTAACAGATTACAGTAATTTTACTAGCATGATTTATGGCCATACCCGAACACATGCATAGCGCTGACATGCAGGGCGCCTCATCACAAATACCGGAGACCACCCGGAGGAGCACGTGGATATCCACAGTGTATGGAGAGTTTGAATGTCTTCGGCGACCTTCCAGGCATGAAACGTCTTATGACATCTTGAAAGAGGCACTCGTAACAATCCCGCTTTAAAGCTGATTATTAATGTATAATCCCGAAAAGATAACATTGTTGTATAATATGATTTTTGGTAACATTTTGAACGCACACTATTGATTTGGGATCAACCGCAAACGATCGCACGAATGTTCGCGCTTTAGAAGAAAATCATCCCTTAACCTTTGCGACCATCTCCATAAAGTATCATCCGGATCTCTTGGGGAATTATGAATAACTAAACACTTATAGCTTCATCAGAAGGTGCTTCAACTCCGCTCGTCACGATCTGACCCCCACTTGCTGCGTGACCCAAAGTTCAGGTTTTTCCCTCCAACATCATTGGGTTGGCAACGCCTACCGCTACCTAGTTTCTTGTCGAGGCGCTAAATTCACCCGAGGCTCCACTCATGTCTTTCGCGTGTGAATCGTGCAACGGAGACGTGCGTAATAGCAACCGTGGAAGATCTCTCTTCGAGAGCTATCTTCAGTTCATCTTTCGCAAGAGTTTCATCTTACTTCCTTTGGAGTAGAGCTACGTTTAGCATATAATTACGGTCTTCATGTAAATAGATCTCTTTAAACCCTTGACCACCGTTCGGAGCGGGTTTCAGGTTCAGGTTTGAGGTTACGTGTACCATCAATCCGATCGCTGTTCATCATAACGGGTGGTCAGCTTCGATTCAGCTTCTCCATTTAAACGCCCACGACGATGAGCAAGGTGATGCAGGTCGAATGTCCCTAACTCCCAGTTCGGTCACTAGGGAAGCAAATAGAGCAAAACACTAGGAAAACAACGACGCCTAGCCTAGGAGGGTTTTTGAACGAGTTTTGTTCGCCTTCTTTTAGACGATCCTTTGTCTGTATGATTATTCTTCTTGGGAAGATCGAGCGTGTGTCTGGTAGATGTATGCCACCACACACCAGACGCACGTCTGAGACCATCGGGTTGGATAATAATAAAGAATGATTGATGTCGAACGCAAAACGCGTTCTCTTCGAAGCGTTCCGGGCTGCATCTCTCAACGGCTTCGTCGTCTCACATCTGTAATGCATTTCGTTGGCGATAGTGCATCATCGACACGCACCTCATCACCCGCCAACATCTCAACAGGCAGAACTGATGGTACCGGCAACATGCAAGCCTTTTAAACTGGAGACGTTTCCGTATCTGCATACTTACTCACAGGGGCATAGGAAGTCTGGCAACCGATCGATGGCCTCGGTGGACTGATTCTGGTTTTATTCTTTCTTTACGCTCCGTGTATGAAACTGTGCACGCTTGGGTTTTCTACCGCAACCTTTTCGGATCGATGGAGTCTCGACACGCGGGGTTCTTTCAAAAAGCCGGTTCGTGATTCATTTCGTAGAAGGGTGATCGTCTTCACTGTGTGAAGGAGAAATGAATTGTGGGAGTTGTAGGCGTTTCTTTAACTGGTCGCTTTCTAGTGACCGGTTCTAAAACTTACTGTCGCATTTAGATGTTTTTTTACGGTGCGATTGAAAGATGTTCTCCCATCGTAAAATGTAAAATTTATGTATTTGCGTGGGAGAATATGCATCGAATGAATTGGTGAGATCTTTTATTACAAATATGCTCATTAAAATTTGTTCAATAGTGTACAGACATTCTAAAAACAAGCGTACAACAAAACAATGATTGGAGCCAAAAACTGATCGTTTTACTCATTATTAACTTTAAAGGGTTTTTGCCTGTAATGGTGATTTATTCGGAAGTTCTTCAACACTACTGCACTACCATTCTGGAAAAGCTAAGGAAGACTCATCATTTGATAGAAGAAGTCGTCCAAGAAATTGCAAGCGAATACATTTATGGAATCTCTCTTCCTAACATCTTTAGTTCAGTTGTTCTCAAACCCAATATTTTTGCCAACAAAATGATTTCAATTGATAGAATAATTTAAGTATTTATTTTTTTATACTTACGCCAAAGTTTCAGAAATGATGATCCCACAACTTTTTAAATTCAAATTATCATTACCTGTAACAAGAGGAAAAGCAAAATTGATTAATCAAGGATCAGTAAAACGTTTATAAAAAAGTAACTGGAATTGGCGGAATTGTAACAACTATCGCATATGATCCTTTGTACGACAGAATTGAACAAATACATAATCGACCTTCGTATGGTTGATTGGATAGTCTTTATCTGTGCTGTCCGCTGGTAGAATTTGGCGTCGTTATGAATCAGCCCACAGAGCACTCCATGTGGGAAAAAAGGGGAAACAGAGGGACAACGAGAGATCCAGGAAAATATGATGTGGATAAAACAAGAATCGGAACATACAACAAAAAGTAACATAACAGGGTAGTTTGCTGTGTCGTATCGAACCATTGACCATGTTTCACTCCCAACGAAGGACCACATTGAAAAACGGCTCCAGCAAAGAGTTCACGGTAACGGGAGATCGTGCCCCGAAGATATGCGCTCCTAGAGTGCAATATGAATTACTGTGTGTCGGCATTGGAAAAAGGGAGGATTAATTATTTCATGTGTACATTCGATTGTCTGGTATAACAGTTCGGTGATATTGGCGACAAAACCGAGCCGGGTGGTGCAAGAAGAGTCAAATAGTGCACTCCGATAAGGCTGCGGGTTGTTCGTGGACGGGCCTGGACGTAGAGATGGGGTACAATGGAAAGAAACAAAATTTATGCTCTTGAAAGTCGATTGAAAGGGATTGGAAGGCTGTTGAGGAAACTACCAGAAACATGAAGGATGGTCGGTTGAGTGGAGTAGGGTGAGCTCATTGGACCGATGGTGTCCGTGCTCGCACACATAGAAACAAAGTACGTGCTCTTTGTGATGTTGGTGGATTCATGCTTCCCATCATCATTTGCTGCCGAACGGCGGAGACTGACTGCATGGCCCAAGCCAGACACACATCGTTTTGTAATGTTTGTTTTCTCTGTTTCAAGGTGGAACATTGAAATCGTGCCCTGTGGAATGTGTTCCGCCTGCTGCAAGGTTTGGCCCTTTTCGAATCGTGTACAATACAACAAAGTAGCATCACGGGCGCCCAATCATGCTGCGCTTGTTGTCAGCTTGAAGTCCCGAAAGGGTGCACCGTTTTTGATAAATTTGGTTTCGAGTAATTCGAATAAAAACAAACACACAGTAAATTTCATTAAGTCAACGCACATACACAGTTCAAAATGCTGCTCAATTGCCTACTAATAAAAAACTGATATCGAAATGTTTAATAGAAAGGATAATGTTAATTGAAGTTCAATTAGCATTCCATTGGAATTAGCTGTACTTTACGTGTCATGAACGATCATCCGATTGACAACTGTCCGTTTCTAGCCGGGTACGGCTCGTCGAACAAATCAATTTGAACGCCACTTACACCGATCATTACAAAACATCTATGCAATAACACCGGAGACGTGATTGGCTCCGAACCTTTCCACATCACAATGAAAACTATTTTTCTTGCCAAGCTAGAGTTGGTTGTTTCGAGGTGTCGGTGGCATTAGTTATGACGTGCGTTAGCACGCGGAAAGTGTTTAATATTCACCAATCACCGCCACTAACATGTACGCCGTTTCAGGCACCAATAGCTTTATCTGATGGAATGCATAATCTCTATTCATCCCACGGGATTTCGACATTAAAAAAATTCAATACCAACTGGATTGAATAGAATTATGAAAAAAAAAACACATAAACAATTCTCTACGATGCACGTTTGGGCAGTAAACAAAATAATCAAAAAAAGCCCCCACATCCCATCGTTATCAACAACATACTGGGAGGCATTTGATGAGGCAATAATAATGTTTGGCATTCCCGTGTGTTTGATGCGTTTGGTTTCCTGTGGGACCAATCGATCAGAAAACCATTAAATACATTCAACAAACGTGATGGAATATTTGTACAAACAAAATGATGATAATAATTTTCGAACAACCCACCTCATTTGTTTGGATATAGATGTAAAACAGTTTTCTTTTGCTAAACAATCGGAAGATGCACTAGGTCGGATGATAAACAGGGTTTTGTGTCCTATCAGGGGTTGTAGTTTAACAAAATGCGCTATCTCAACAGCTGACACGTTCATCTATTTCTTGGATCTGTTCTGGGAAACGATCCCACACGGACACTGGTACGTGGTAGGGTTTCCTTAATCCTATTTGTCAAACTAATCTGCTAGATTAATCTTTGCTGATTAACACGGGAAGCGATAGTCGGTGATGCATTCGGGCGTCTGTGGGTACCCTAAGGGTGCCGCTCTTTCGCTTGTACAATTGCTCGCGAGATATACCCCACTGTTGAGCCACGATTGCGTGATGTGCTTGGGTAATAGAAAATAAAGCATACAATCCCTGTTATGTTAGCGTCACAAACGGATGAAAAACGTTTGCAAAAGTTGTCGGATTCACCGAATCTGTCCCTTGTGGAGCAGCAGAAGTTCATGGTCACAGTTATGCTCAAGCATAGGTATTTTGAGCGGAGTTTAGGAACTGAGCTCAACACATTCGTTTGCACTCGCAAAAGTATTGCGTGCGGTGTAGAAGGGTCTTGCCTTCGTGTGCGGAACTCCACGGGATTGAAATTCTTCAGCTGGTTCGCGTGGGACGAAAAAGGCATGTTCCGATTGGGTTTCATTTATCAAGCCAAATATTTTCAAACCCCTTGATTTTGCCTCATACTTGATCACTTTTGAGAGTCCTTTTTAGCGGGGAAGTATGCCCGACGAAGCAGGATGGTTATTTGAAGCTAATAAAAAAAGGGTTTTTTGGGTATTCAATGTTGGATCTGCACCCTGACGCACTTTCCTCATACGGGGGCACTTGATATAAGAAAAAAGCTGACAGAAAACGGACCGAAAAGGCGATCTGTTTCATCGATGTAATAAAAACGCCTTCCACAACACCAATGAGGTCTAGTTTTGGAGCGATTGTGTTTGTGTGTTTCGTTGGGCCACATTCCGATGTGTGTATGGCATTTTTGCCTCAACCACCTACGCATCGCGGCAGGGCATCGGGTGCATATGGGGCCGGAGAGTTTGATTATTGGAAAATGTGCCGAAGATGAACAACAATTTGATCAGCATCCGCCAGTATGGGTCTTATACCATGTGGATTATGGTGGATTGAAAAATAGAAGAAATTTTACTTTTTCAAGGGAACATTGAAATTTGATTATTCGTCCGTGCATCGAGGCATTTTAAATAAGAAATGAAGAGACTTTTTATTTTACTTCGTGTGGAAAGGCCTATTCATATTGCTAGAGATAAGTTTCAAAATGTTTAACAATATCTTCTTTCCCAATGTACAAAAAACCTGAATATTTATACAGAAGAGTTCAAAAGTTTTGGGGCGGCCCGATGGTGTATGTGTTAAACGGCGCCGGTTCCACACGATAAGACCGGGTATCAAATCCTATCCGGACCGTGTCCCCCCTAGTAAGGACTGACTATCCGGCTATGTGGTAAAACAAGTCTAGTAAGCCAGAAATGGCCGACGTGATCTTAGAGGTTGTTAATCCAAGAAAGAAGTTCGAAAGTATACATTTTTGATAATAACAAAAGTGAAAGACACAACTAAAGAAATGAACCAGAAACTAAGAAAAAATACACAAAAAAACAACCATCACTAAAAGAATGAACTTATTTAATTAAGAAAAAGTAGCAATTAAGCGGCGCTGACTAATTGAAACGAGTATTAAAATTCAGACATAAACTAAAGCACTCGCCATAAACTCTAGAACGCCACAGATGATAATACCACACGCAAAAAAGCAATTAGTTTCGGGAGCAGTTTTAGAATGTAGTCCCCAAAAACTTTATACTCCCCTCGTGCTGTACGCTCCAACGCGTACACTAACGATGGTGATAACGTTGTCTACTCCATTGTGCGTTGTCGGATGTGCCGCGAGAAAACCAAAGGGGTTTGTTCCATTTCGGAAGTCACAGCAAGAGACAGAGATTTACCAATGTTTATGACACAGTCCGGAAAGTACGTGGCAGTGTGCCTACACGGAACGGGTAGTAGATTGGACTGTGCGTTTTCAGACGCATCCGTTCATCTCGTCGTTGGTGGTGCGTGCCCTGAGCAGACTAGAAACGGATTAACTCGAAAATCTCATGTCGACTACCAGGCCACCGGTTTGGTGCCGGTTTGAAGGTCGATGATAATGCGTCGCGTAAGGAAGTTGTGAGCGTACGCGCGTAATTTATGTAAAAATAGCATCGAAAACATAGTCATGGCGCAAGAATTTCATTTCGTTTACAGCAATCAAAGACATGCGAGTGTCTTTTTTGTGTATCAGTTGAGTAATTTCGTTGTGTACCGAATGATTTGTACTCGAATCAATACTTTTTAGAGCAAGCAGTCATGGTGCTTTGAGCTAGAAATCGAAAATTTTACCTTGATTTTTCAGTATTCAAACATCCCTTTTAAGAAGTAGTAAACTCGTTTTCAATCATTGTCTACTTTGTGGTTGGTGGTCCACTTGAAACGAGCCGCTTGTTGTAGTGGGTAAATTAGCTACTGCGTGTGAGAGCTCTTCAGTGCCCGAACGGTTGAAACAGTTTCCCAAATTAACACGCCACCCAAAAAAACACATTCTATCCCCAATGCGTATAGTCTCCCCGAAAGGTCAACCTCTCGCCTGGGTCTGACACTGAGGCAGGCGTTAATCATCCTACCAACCTAAGTCACGGAACGTTGGCTTTCCACGATTTTAATAGCTTTATCAGACCGCCAGTAGAAGATATGAAGAAGCATCGACCATGGTTGGGAGTTAATTTTGTGACCATTATTTTGTATATTGAGCAAATGCACATGCGGGTGCGCGATGCTGAATGTGTCAGTATCAATTGCATTCTGCTAAAGGGGGGAATGCACATCGCGTTGCATCGCGTTCGGATGGGGTTTCATAAATATTCTTGCCCTAATTAAAATTTCATGTGCAACGCCCTAGTCTCGCGTGGCCCTAACCACGGACGGCGAATGTCGAATGATTTATGTGGCTCCATTTGTCGTTTGTTCCGGACGCGCGACATCCCATCGGTTGGTCGCTAAGTTTCATCTGACGATGGCTCAATTCGATGATCTCATACATCACCGAAAGCGGATTCAATTACATTGATGTTGTTCCCGGTGGAGAATACCGAGTATGGAAATGGGAAATTCCACAGCTGCTGACGTTGCGCTAGCTACGATTCATAAGTTGAAACTCCGATTCCTTCGTTAGGAAGCGGTAGAATGGCGCTAGTACGATAAAGTTCGACACACAGTGAGAAGCAACTCCACCGTAGGGAGTGTACTTGAGAAATCCTGCCTATCTATCGCTTATCGTCCGTTTCTTCATCTCGAAAGTGGGCCACTGTTTATGGAACATCCTGCAGTGAAGCAGGAAAACTATCGTCAGTTATTTCCAGCTGTGAGTCATCGAACGTCTGTAGCAGATCCTGGAACACGGCAGCGTCGAGATGAATGAGTATGGCTTCGCTAAGACAAGAGGCGCCATCGTTTCAATCAATTCCAGTCATAAAAAAGCATCATCGCTAATGCAAAGGACGTTTTGATGAAGGTTCATCGAGCGAAAGCACAAACATCGCTGTTGTTATTTCTGGATCGTGCTGCCGGGGCTGTGTGTATCGTGTCAAGGATCCTGCTCGGCAGAAGCTTTGTGTCTGAAGCATACTTGAAAACGGTTCATTGGAGAGATAATTTCATTTACACGCCACAAACCGGTATGGAATGGATGCGACATTCAGGCACAGTTGTTATCAAGTGTTGAACTACATTTTAAGCAACAGCGGGTAGGTCTTTCGAAGTTTGAAGAGTGAAAGTATGGTTGTTCCATAAGGTATGATTACCGACATAGAAGTAAATTTGGATCAACAGACGTACGTGGAGAGTGTCTTTTAAACGCAAGTGCTTGTTCTGTGCTTTGCCGAAAGCTGCAACAATGGTAAAAGTTTCAAATATAGTAAAATGCCAACATTATTTTTCCAAACGAATTGTTAATTTGACTGACACTTTTGATTGTGGTAGCAATTTAGTTCTCAAGTTATCAAATTAGCACGGAAAGCATAAAAACCTTAATTATGTTACCAATATTTTAAAGTTCTTATCATAAATTTGCGCATACAAACTGCGTTGCATGGCCAGATTATGAAGAATCGAAATAAAATAAATTAAACGTAAGACACTCCACATTCTTTTTTATAGTTGAAATTTTGAAGTTATGAAGTTGGTTGTTCACGATTAGCTTATTCGATTTATTGCTTAACCATACAAATAAAAGACTTATTAATAAACAACTCTATAACAAGTCCTACTGAAGTTCAAATTTCGTTTTCAATCTCGATCAGACCTTCCCTGCCATATTAAGAAATTCGACGACAATGATAGAACAAAGTGATTGTGAGGAGTTAGCTGTGGTTATTGAGACTCAAATATATTATAATTAAAATTTGATAATGTTCGTTTTACGTTTTAGTTCGGTTACCATTATCATAGAACAATCAAATACTCGAGGCCTTCCGGTGTATCGAAGTACTGCATGGCCAGAACGATTAACTGATCAAATCAACTCATAATACATGTTTTCAAATTGGACCCGTCACTTTTTGAAACGGCAAAAGGTATTTTTCAATGCAATACCTTTTCCATCAGAATACAATTCATAACACAATCAAGAAAATGTATCCGTTTAATACGTCTACTACGGTCTAACGTTCCTGTAGAAGCTCCTTCAGTTATTTACGTGTTTTTAACGTCGTCCGAAAGATACCATATTAAGCAATACTGTTGATGGTCTCTGAAAAGTCAACAATCTTGAAAGTGCTCTCTCTTTCTATCCAACTACCGTGGCTTATTTTGATTAATTTAATTAACTGTTGCAAAAACTTAATCACTAGTGGCATGGTGCGAACAGGCCACTTCCTTGCTACTGTAAGCAGCAGCCGTATGTGTCACCAACTGGGGAACATTTTTCCGTCCCATTTAGCTTCCCAAGTCCTGTTAAATCAATTTTCCACACAAAGAAGGTACAACTTCTTACGGCGTCCGTTGCACTTCTGCACGCATAACACAACAAACATCACGCTAGTGGTCTCTGTGCTGGCGTAAAGTGTACGCTACTTCAAGGAAGATGCATCGCGAACGCAACTGCATGCTATAAATATCATTTCGTACCAGTTGCAGTAGTTGCATTTAGCATCGCAATGTACGCCGGCGCCCAGGCAACAATCAGCGTCCGTGGAGATCAGCGCCCAACACTCACACCCAAATAGCCACCGGAATGCAGCGCGTAGCGTCAGCACGTTGGGACAACGACATCGAAAGCGGCAAACTACGCGGCGGCATTAATCTTTGCATTCGAAAATAAATCAATGCATGACGCGTGATGCTGCTTACGGCCGTTGGCCATTTGTTCTGTGGCGCGTCGTGTTTTGCGTGTGCGTGTTTTTCTTTTTGGTCAAGCTGGGTTGACTTTCCGAAATGCGGCGCCGATTTTGTGCAGAGGTACGGGAAAGAGAGTTTGGTTTTGATGTTCTAAATTTAATCGACGCTCATTTTCCATCGCACCATTACGATTGAATTTCAAATAAATGTGAACGTGTACGTGTCTGTGTGTGTGTTAGTGTGTCTTAAAGGTATTGAAAAGATTACATTCGAACGTGTTTCAATGAAATGTTTACTGGCGGAGATCATCGCTTTTTGTGGTTTTTGTAATTCGATCACAATCGACGATTCATAGGATAAATGCAGTTAGCAACAAAATCATTGTTGTTTGAATGGTAATTTTGTTTAAAAATATTATTTTAAAATTGTGCGATATAGCGAAGGAAAAAATAAAATTATACATTTCTGGGTTTCGTTTCGAGTTCGAACTCAAAATCGCCTAAGATCAATCCAAGTTTGAAGGCAACCGCATCGGACATCTTAACGTTTGCTTCCGCCACTGATGCAGTTGATCGCCGTCAGCTTTGGACGTATGTAGGTCAGGCTGAATCTTGATCACGGAGGGTGTGCATTTTTCTCACTTTTTCCTCATTTGAGTGATCCCCAAATTCTAAAATTGGATACTTTTGCAACAAGCACATTGCGCTGATGTAGATGAAAACCGTTGGTCGGTTATGAAATCCAGATGCTTTAAATATTAACGTGCCCCATGTGGGATGTTAGGCGAGTGTCAGATATGCCGTGATGTGAGCAATGTGCTGAGTAATGGGTCGTTAAGGGTGAGTTCAAACGTTGCTGATGAGGTCACTGGACACCAATAAACTTGAACCACAGCTTTTGGCTTCCATAGTGCCAACTTTGGATAACCACATCACATCGCAGAAAGTAATACTTTTTAAATCAAATTTCACAATATGGAAGTTTACAATTCGTAATATTTAAATAACTTGTAGTCGAGAAATTACATCCGCGTGCTGAAGATGTTTTGATGAAATTGACTCAAAGTTTTTTTGTTTCTCACTTTGCTCGTAAAGATGCGAGTGGAAATGGAAGTTGAACAATATTGATTGCATTTTAAACTAGACCGCGAAGCCATCAACAGTTACTTTATGGTCGTGTCGTACGGTGGTTCCGCATCTTGCCACACTGCCGGGGGTTCTTGCTGGGGATGCCGGGTCGCTGTCGTTAAGGAAGTGGAACTCCTTTAAGTACTAGCTAGAGCCGATTCTACAACCGGTGACAATCACCATTGTGATGTCATCATTTTTCCAACAGACTGGTGGAAAATTTATTACCCAATCCGTGAGGCAAACCCAAACCCCGGGAGACAACTCCGGACACGAACCACTCGAGCTCATCTGGAAGTAGATGGTTTCGATGGTCTGTTCCCCGGGTGTGTTTGTGGCGGAGGGTGTTTATGCTCTTTACGGCCCAATTAATCTTCCACCGTAAACCGGTGCGAACCGAAGGTTCTTGGCCAAAGGGATGGGGTGGAACGGTGTCCCGCACTGGGGAGATTGTCATTAAATCCATCTACAATCATTCCGTCAAGGCTTTCGAGTGAGGTACGTTAATGTTTCCTAAAGGGTGCTGCTCGTTGGTCGAATTAAATTATGTTGTACAAAACTATCACGCTTTTGTTAGACACACTTGACGGCAGTGAGTCGCGGTGTCAGTTCATGCCGGATGCAGATTTCAGACCGGAGTTTGAAATTGGATCCACACAAACAATGTTACTCAGTTCGCCCGTGGTGGTAGGAAATTTAATTCAACCAGTAGATCTTTTCCATCACCTGCCGTTTCGCGAACGCAACTCACCTAAAACGGAGACAGAGAAAGTAGAAACGTTGTAATACAATCGCGTTCTATTTGATGTTTGCTGGCATGAGTGACTGAAGAAACCATCCCTGTCAAGACGTGCGGTGTAATGTAATTTTTGAACACATCAAACAGAAGTGGAAATGGTGAAAGAAAACAAAATGTATGGCCAACAACACGGACCTTGTGCTTTCTACTGTGGATGGATTAGTTTTCAAACCCTGTGCTTCAGCAAGATAAGGAGACCATCGGCCATTCCTTGGCTGGCAATTCAATCATCATATAAATTTAGATAAAATATGAACATATTTTCCTTTCCAAGGGCTTTCCATCTTGGATGTGTTGTGGAAGATAAAATGCTGATCGGATGTCTGACCAGTCAACGTTTTGACCTTTTCGTTACTATTCCGGCGGTACGTTTTGATGACGGTATTGGGCGAATTGGGTTTTTTTGGTTGATGGAGCTATTAATCAATAGAAGAAGTGAGGCGTGAAATATGACCAGAAGCGAATCGGTTCGGACTGTTATCTTGTTCATTCAAGAGAATAACGAACTTTACGTAACGTATGAAAGGTTAGCCCTTCAAATTCATAACCATGTTAAAGACGTTCGGTGCAATTTTCGGTTATTTCTAAACAAGAATTGATGTAAAGTAAATAGTTGTGAGCAAAACAAACAGTGGATAGATTCTGAGAGCACATGCAGCCATTAAAGATTTTGTTCAACATGATCATGCAGTAACGATGAGGTCGACGTTCCTTAAAAAAGGAATCTCAGAAACTTGCATTTTTTATTTATCCAACATGATTTTCATGTTGAACAGAGGTAGAGATGGATAACCGCATGATAACGTGGGAAAACTCATCCCACAAAGCGGCCATTTGCGTGGAGTGTAGTAAAAATTTAATTAAACTCCCTTCAAGGCGCACACAAAACACGCTGGACGTGCCATCGTGCTGCGTACTACGTCCTGTACTTTAAGAACCTACGATGGTGCGGTGTTTATGTTTGGCCCCGAGGTTTGCGTTACGTTTACATGAGCGTGAATTCACTGCTGGCGGGTCGAACTCATGAAGTGGTGCGAGATCGAGCATCAGCATCGTAAAAAGTAGAAATATTATCGCTGAAAATCGCAATAAAAATAATGCTTTCCTTTCATATCACAAATCGGTGGAGAAGATGATGTTTAGGCATGGAAACCGTGGTTGGGTAGAAGTCGTTACAGAGGAAAGAATTGATTAATCGAAACAGAACGTGAGAGAGAGAGAATATAAAAAGGGGAAAAAAGTCTAAGCGCGAGAAGTTGATTTATAAAAGGGTCTCTAATGAAGAAATTAGTCTGACCGCTGGTAGTAATCTTGGTGGAATTTTAACAGCATTCAACATACCGACAACACCCTCGCGGCCATATTGAACCGGAGCGGCGTGGTGCTGAGTCGAACGAATTGCACCGTGAATCAGTCCATTGTTGGGAGCATAAAATCATAAACATTACCGGAAGGTTTCGATTCTTTCCCCAAACCCGATTTTACGATTACCAACAAGCAGAAGAGCTCTGGGCTGTGGGTCTTTCCTTCTATTGGAATACCTCTCTTCCTTCTCTAGCACGCGGAACCGCAGACGAACGAATGCTCAAAAGGTTGATCCGTACATTCATTCCGCACCGTCTGAAGTCGATTAATGAACGTTTAAATGTGAAGGAATGTTCCTGATTTATGGTCCATTAGCTAAACGCCTTACGAACTTTATCGACCGCCGCTCAGCATTTTATCCTTCTCCGCAAGTTCTACGCTGGCTGTGGTTTGGCGATTGTTTTACAGAGGTTCAAACACTCAAAACTGTCTTTCAACAGTTGGATGGAAAATTACATACAGGATTGCGGTTCGGGGTCGTCCTGATCTTAATTAATCAATTTCCTTCCTTTATCGGGAAGTTATGTCGCACAAAACGCTTTTGCTCGGGGGAAGTGCTGTATTTCATTGCGCTCCATTTCCCATGTCATCGAGTTAATACTGTGATAGGAAATCAGTTACGGAAGGCAGCAGCAGCAGCAGCAGTAGCAGCATAATCGATAGTGCCCGTTATATTGCACTGCCTAGCCTACCCCAATTCTACCTGGGCCGCTCCGTTTTGGGGAAGGTTTATTTTTTACGGGTGAGTAGCTCCCGGCGACATGAATATTCAATTTGAACTCGAATAACTCATGCAAACATACCATTTGTCCCGTCCCGTCCTCTACACGTTCACCAGCTGATGACAAATCAATTTGTATGCGCAATAGTGCGCTTTTACCCTATTCGTTCAGCTTGAAATCAATCGGTTCTATTCGTTAGCTACACCCCGGTCGACAAAACGCGTTTCATTTGAACAGTCGAGCCTGTCGAGCCGATGGTTTCATGCCGTTAATCGTAGATGCTTTCCCGAAAATACTCTATTTCAGCAACACAAACAACAGTCCTAGGTTTGCGATCGCTTCCAAACGAACCGTTTGTCGAAGTTGAATGGAAAACCAAATATGGCTAGATTATGGTTTTTGTTCCCTGGGGGGGTGTTTTGCGAGGAAGAATGGAGCACTAATGACATCATTTGGGAGGTATACGTATTTGAATTAATCCCCACTGAGCAGTAAAGAAGTTACTCGTTTAGGAGTAAACTTTAAGTGTTATCGATTTGCTAATGGGGCGACAACAATTTTTTATTGCATTTTGAAACTCTTTTCATTGCCATTGTTCATGAAGTGTCGCTAGGTGTATGTAAAAAAATAAAAAACTATAAACGTAATATAAATTTAAAGGTGCATATAAATTAAGTAAACATTTTGGACACGATTATGGATCCCTAGATTTTTTTTCGAAACCAATATGCACTAACTCAACGAATGCTTGTCACAAAAACTATTTATTTATTTTATTTCCATCCTCAATTCTGAAAAACGGATGTTTCGATGATCAACTCTAGCATTCATCCACGGAGAAATGCACAATAAAAACAAAGGGGAAAGCACTTCTCGCGGATGCTGCAACAATATTGACGAGGAATTGAAACGTGGTGTAGATTATGTTTAGAATAACAGTTTCGATTTCCTTCATTATTCATTTGACGTGCATAAGTTTTATAAAAGAATTCAGAAGGAAAGATTTTGTTTTATTAAGGTGATTGGTGTCTAATTCGTTTATACTTTTTGAGGACATTTTCTCTTAACACATACCTACACATAAATATTTTAATTTTCAACATTGAACAATGAAAGTTGATTGATCTCGAAAAAATCCGACTTAACCATTGAAATGAATTTCTGCCCCTTATATTCGCATCTAATTTTTTGCTTCTGTTCATGCAAATAAATTATCTTCCATCGTTCAGCATCTGACAAACAAATAAAACATTTTCCCTCACAAATGACAGTTTTGGAAACTTCTAACAAAACAATAGTAAACTCCAACCTAGCGGCAAGATTGAATGTCTGCGATAGGGAAGAACCGTAAATGCTTATAGTGCATTCCACTGCGATAAGAGAGGGAAAATGGCCCAGAACCCAATTAGCTGTACAAAATATCAGCTAATATATAACCAGAATATTGTTGAACTGTCTTAAGCACACGCGCCCAAGAACCCGTTCATTGCATCGAGTAAGAGGGAAACATCTAGCGGATGCTGCTTCTCTGCCGTCTTTCTTTGCGTACATGCCCTGAAACCTGGTTCCCATTTAACTGTGCGTCACTCGTCTGTTTATTTACATCGAACAGGGGATCGCATTTGGCTAGCGTACGATGCGTTACCTCCGCGAGTGCTGTACGGCTGCAAAGAAGCCAGCTGCATACGAATCGCACGAGACACGAACAAAACCATACTCCGGTGTAACAAATGCCGGCCTGACCTCGGTGGAGGCGGCATCTAATGGTGTCATTCCGGCTCTAATCACCACCATCAATTTCCGGTCGCGCAGGGTGGCTAAGGTGTACCGCCGTTTGCCCGTGTATGATGATGGCACGATGCGGTAGAGCGGTTGAAGCGATTCTTGTTCTGGGTAGAAATTGAAATCCATCCTATCTATCGGAATGAATTTCCCATCTTCTTTTTTTTGGTAAAAAAAAACTAACGTGACTAAAACAGAGAAATATGGGAGGAAATATTTTTTTCTCGCGCTTCAATCACCACCGTGCCAGGGTACTAATTTAGATCGGGAGAGGAAAAAGAAACTTCACTCAGACGCTCATTTGAATATTACCATTATGGGTATCGGTCGTCATCGACAGTTTCTCGGCATCCGATCGATCCGACGGACTTGGGATGGTTCAGCGTTGAGGGTTTAATTGAATGTTTCACTTTGCGGTGATGGTGATGGTGGTCCTGACCGCATCAATCATGCCGTGTAATGCGTGTACGGTGCATCTCACTCGACAGGGAAATAGAGATGAAGACCGAGGACAATGGACATGAACGATGGCTTCAACAATTTCCTCCAAGGCTCGTGCTGATCAACAATCCATTTATAACACGCACTTGGGGCGCGTTCCGTAAGCAATAGAGCCTTCGTATGTGTGTGTGTGTAGCTTGTTTCGTCCTCACATTTTATTATACCAGCCTACCAGTTCGGTTGAGTGCTTCACCAAGGAATCAATCTGTCCGCGTTGGAGAAAAATGCCGCCAGCCATTTGCCCGGTCAGCCTTCTGGGAGTGTTCCTTCATTAAATCACATCGAACCCGCCGGGGTTATGCCATGTTTCAAGGTGTGTGTGTGCGAACAGTGAACGAATCCTTTTTTTCTTTGCTACACAAAAAAACACAACTGTCCCAGTTGAGGGATCACTTGCTCGTTTCACTTTGACTCAAAGTCGACCCAAAAAGATTGATCATGCTGCTGCTTTTGGTTCGGTGCTTCGTTTCCGATACGGTTCCCGTATACTCGTCTTTGGAGAGTTTTCTGTGATTTTACGTCCAAAACCATTTCTTTATGATATGCTTTTAGCCTTTTTTCTGAGTTAGGTGAGTTAGCTTTGAAAGCATGGTATAAATTTATATTTACAATTTTATCCGAATTATCCGTGGCAGCAAAAGAAAACGAGCTGTTTTGTTTTTTTTTTTTTTTTTTGGTTTTGGTCCACTGCTGAGTGCTACTGCTCCCCCGAGATTGCCCTTAATGATTATCGTTATCCTTCAGCTTTTCTTTTCAAAAAAGGCCCACATCACACGCAGTGCTTAATCTAGATGATTAGAAGACGTTGTTTGGTGAGTGGCTTGTTATTATTTTTTTCCTTTTCTTTTCTTTTTTTGTTGCTGTAGGTTTGAACTTGTTCCTTTACCAAATAAGCGGGGTACTGGCTTTTTTTTCGTCTAACGCAGAGCATAACTCATTTCGTGGAAGGAAAAAGCTACCGCGAATCAGAAGATCTTCTTCATCCTTCTAACCCGCACCATTGCAATCCGTTACGCATCACGGTTGAGGAAGTTTCGAAAGAGGAAAATTTTTGCCGCCACATCAGCTTTAATTGAGGCGCGGAAAGAAATGAGACACAGAGAGAAAAAGAGAGAGAGGGAGGGAGCGGTTGTGGTAGTGCCGCAGTTTTGCTCAAACGCTTACCGGGAGCGCATTGTTGTGGATGGCTTCTTCCGGTTTCGTATGTCCTTTTTTTGGTGACTCAAGAAACTGCCTCAAGAAACAGGTTTTGTGATCTAAAGTGGGTGTATCTAGATTGTGCTGTGTAGTGAGTGTGATTTTCAGATTGTGCTTTATGTTTTTTTCCTAATATTTTTATTACTAGTTTTCTACAGCAGCAGAAAGAAATGAAATATCTTACGACTCACATGTGATTAATTGAACCATCTTGCGACTTAGAAAACCCTTAATTTGATGGCTCTAAGACAGACGAACTGTTTACAGATTAATCGTTAATAATTTACCAAAAAAGGGCAAACTTTCCTCAAATTTCTCTGTAACATTTCCGTTCAAAAGTGTTCTACAACTTTCTCCAATTATGACGAATTGCTTACCTCAGCAAGTAGAGCGCATATTTAGAAGTTTGAATTGCCCTGTACATTCTTGTGGTGGGCATAAATTTCTATCCTCCACTTCACACCCATAAAGTTTGAAGTGGGTACAGGATCGATCGATAGAATAGAATGCCGCTGCGTGACCTCTTAAGCGTGTTGATTGATATTCATCGTATCGGGCAGCTGCGGCACGGGTGTATCGATTCATCTTGTAACCGATATCGATGAGTGGCTCTACCAGAAACGTCCAAAAACAAAATATGAACAAACAAAACAAAAAAAAAACAAAATACCTTCTATCGACCCGAAAAACTTAACCTACAAGCCATGACACGAAACATCTGACCGAAAACTGGAATCGAAATTGGAGGACTTTGTCGATGTAAAACGTTTGCGTGGTGGAAGTGATGCTGCATTCTCTCTCGTGCCACTTTGCAGTTACTTTGTGTGGAGAAAAGTGATCCAGCACAAACACACATATGTATTAACGTGATGATGAGAATGACAACATCGGTCGTCGATCGAATGCACCAGCCGCATAAGCATACATAATTGCAGTCACTACAGATTCGGAGAACATCATGACGGAATGGATGTTTCATTTCCACATCACAATCATCAAAAGAAGGGCAATGTGTGGTTGAACTCATTCTCTCTCGGTGGAATTTTTGTTCTTCGAAAACATGTGATTTCCTCGTGACCCCTTGCCACATAATGTTGCAGTCAATCCACTTTGACTCGTGTCAGACTGATGGTAAGAGGGCTCTATATTGGGATATGAATCACTTTTCCCACCAAGAAAAGATAAAAAAAACAACAAAACTTTCCCTGTTTGATCGTTTTTCTTCACCCCCGCACGCATCAGCTTCAGCATTGGCGAGCAAAGCACGAGCATGAACGAATCACATAATCATGCATCAAAAATTGCTTATTTTATGCTTCAAACATGGTCGGTTTGTGTGTTGGCAAGTGACGGATTTCGTAACGTATGTAGTGGGACAGAAACGAGTGAAATTTCCTTGGGACAGCACGTTTTACGACTACTGAACCGCTCGTTTCTGGCGATGTATATGCGTTTTTGTGTTTTGCTGTTAGCCCGGAACGAATCGGAAAAATGGTCCCTTGCGGCAAAAGTTACTGGAAATGTTAATAATCGAAAACATTGTCATCATAATGATGTATGCGAGGAAGATTATGAGTGTTTCGTTTTCGTGATGTTCATCACTTTGGTCGAACAAAAGTTCGTTGATCTTTACAACTTACATGTAAAAAAGGTACATAATAAAAATACATTTGAGAAACTATTTTCCCTACGGTATGCTCGTGTACTAATTGGTGGCCCCTCCTGACTTAATCTTTCGCGATTTAGTTCGAGTTGAATAAACGTATCCAAAGTGCAAAACCAAAACAATTTTTGTTTCCAAACCAAATGAACCACATAATCAGAGGTGACCTGCTGCCAACGATTGTTCTAACTGTGATCGGGCACGCAAATTTTGCCCAAATCGTCTGGCAGGTCGCTGAAACAGTAACATTCGCGTGGAAACAGAACTGCTGAGACATACAGCAATGGTGTGAACTCCCAGACCGGGGCGCCTTGAAGTTGTTGACAGGCGGCTAAAGGTTGAAGCAAGTCTGTCAAGACGATATAGCGGAAAACCAACACCTTCCACGCAAAACCAAATTGGCAACAAAAAAACCTTAGAAAACAACAGTAAGCAAAACATTTTCTTGCTGACAGGTAGAGGGGTGGTTTCGATTTTACCGAAAGCAAAAAAAAAATGTTCCACATGAACCTGCTGACCTGGTCAAGAACGCGCCACAACATAGGACGGTGTGGCCTTTGTGCGGTTTTTGAGCGATGTATCATGTTTCTTCTAGCGGTTGAAAGGAAATGTTTTGTTGCCAAACCGGCGGAAATTAAGTAAGCATACCGTTTTGTGTGCGTGTTTTTGTTTGCTTCTTTATCAGTTGTACTTGAGCGACTGGAACCGGCGAAATTTGTTGTGCAATTGAAATGGAAAAAAGAGGTTTTACTGTAAAGTGTTGAAATTGTTAAAGTCTGGCAAATTTTTATTCTCTTTTCTGTGTGAGGGAAAATCGAGCAAACCAAAAATTAAGAGAAATGAAAATGAGAAATAAAATATTAATCATTTCGAGACGCTAGTAACATTATTATTGCCTAGTAAAATAATATATTATTGTATGAAATAATTTATATAAAATTTCGTCTAATTGGTCTTCTGAAGTAAATGAACAACCTCGAGGAAAACCTCGATTTTCGCTGCGCATGAGAGTTGACCGAAATCGAACTCACCAAAAAAGTAGCAACACCGAGTATTATGCACAAAAATGTTTTAATTTGTTTTTGTGCGTTTGCGATAGTCCGCATAGAAAGTAAAAAGTGCATTTAATGTACCATTAGAGGCAAAGAACGCACCCTGTGTACGATGCTATCTTTCTTTCTCCTTAATTTTTATACGATGTTGTGTCATTTCGATTGGAACGTGTCTTATCTTTGCCTGACATCCTTTTGTCCACTGATAACGGACACGGTTTTAGAATCTCGTGACTCAAAACGACCAATCCTGATAAGATCTTACAGAGAAGGTAACATATTTCACTGGGAAAAACGCTATTCCAAGGGGAAAGTGCGGTTGCCCAAAGTCATGCCCGCTCCTGCAGTGGTCATGGTCGAATGATAACCAACAACACCATTGACAGACATAGATAGTACAGGGAGTTATTAAAATAAGTCAAATGTTGCTCGTAAAAAAACCCCGAACACTTCCAGAGAAGTATGCTAAAAGGTTTCGAACTTTAACGCCGGCCATTTTGACCCTCTGAATCGATCTGCCGGCTATTGGCATGGTGAGTGAGTCAATAAAAAAAACTTGCCACACACACACGGCTTAGTCCTTACCCACACCGCTCTCCCGACACCACAAGCCCAAAATGTCACCCGCGTCTACCGAATCATGATTTATGCTCCTGTCGGTGGCGTACATTATGCGGGAAGTAAACTGCGCAAACTGCCACAGTTTTATGTCCATGGGTTTAAGCTGCCAGCGCAACGGACTCCACCGTGCAGCAGGGCTACACACGGACCGTACCGTAAATGTGAACCAAGAAGACGAAAGGGAATCGGCCGGTGTTGTGCTCATCCACGGTTTCCTAAAAATAAATTGCATGCTTTTGCGCGGAAGAAAGACGCCGTTTCAAGCAACCGTGTGGAATGGAAAGAAGAAGTTCCACCTCCACCTCAAGAAACGCCGACCACACAATAGATTCAAGCTTTGCTTAAGCGGTTAAAACTTTGTCGTAACTGCAGCGGAGAACCATTCTTTAATGCAAAAATGGCTTCCAACAATAAACTTCAAACTGAACCAACTTCGGGCAAAATGTTAGTCAGCGAATTGAACTTGTCGTGGCGATGGTTTACCCGCACTAGACCGTGATGCGGCGACCGACGAGAGGACATTCACTCCCGGGGCACGCCTTGTGACGCGTATCGCAACTAATGCGCAACGCAGCGAGCGTATCATGTGTGGAGCGCGCTATTGGTACGCGCGCATTTTAATTAATGTCCACACAGTGTTTCGAGCCCGTGCGCAGTGCGACTATGAGAGGGTGCCTTCTCGGTAGCATAACATGGAGACGTTGGCCACGGTAAATGAACAGCGATCGAACCGCAGCTGTTCGGTTGTGCGACTCGGGACCCGGGAACCGAGTGACTCGTACTTGGGTACGGATTTTTTTATTAGCATTTATTGCAGCTGGACGCAGGGCGCAGTCGGTTCGATCACCCTTTGCTTTTATTTGTGCCTTATTAGATAATGAATAAAGCGAATGGGAAATTGAATTAATATAATGTACAACAGGAAGTGACATAACCAATTTATAAAAGTCGTATGTGAAATATTTTGTTGCGTTCTATAAATCATTAAGTACGATCGAGCAGTCGGTTCAACGATCGCTGAGTGGTCGTGTATGTGGAAAACAACCAAAAAAAGGTTGAAAACTCATCTCGTCATCTTTACCAAAAAACAAAAAAGAAAGAAATTATAATCCACTCATGAGCAAGACCAGATCAACGGAAAGTGCTTGCATCGAGTTATCGCTTAGTTTGTCGATCTTCAGCAACAAGGCAAGAACCTGGCAACCAGTTATGGTACGATAGGACAAAAAAAAAGAAACTACCCCATACATGCGTACCGCTGGTTTTAAGCCACTTGATGGTGCTCTCTGTCCTGATGTCGTTTCCACCGATCGAGTGGTTTATCGCGATGTATTTCATTTTTATTTTACAGACAAACTTCCCGCCCTAACGACTCCATCGGGATTGCTGGCAGGACAATGCTTCGTTTTGATTCGGGCTCGCGCTTGGAGGCGGCTTCTCGGTCCAGCACAACGTACGTTAGAGGAATGTTAGGATTAAGACTTATTTTTCCATCTCCCACTTATATTCTGGCTTCGCGTGTAGATATGGCCTGATCTTACAAGTATTGTCTGCTTTCGTCGGTTGTGGGCAAGCAATTACTCGCCTGCATATGGAACGGATGTCATCTGGTTAATCCGCTGCACGATCGAAATATGAAGCTTGGTACAAATTCTCCCAGCAAATCGCCGTAACTCGCCGACACGGTGTGACGGTGAAGTATTTTTACTCCACTAACCCACCACCAGGGGTTGCCAATTTTGTCGAAGTGGGTAGTCAAGCAAATCCTCTTACCGTCCTCGCAGCAAGGATCCAAACAACAGACGGACAGAGTGGGGAGAAAAAATAAATCAATCCAACCGAAGTGCGTCGTGTCGAGGATTCCTGTTGGAACGTTGTGCATAAGGGTAAAAGCAATTTGTTTGTTTTTTTTCGTTCAGATCGCCACATGAAGCGAAAGGGTTAAACTGTACCAGTCTTAGTTCCTGCGAGATCAAAACCATTGCTCTCGTCAGTTCGCGCTGGTTGAGCCTTTTACCAAGAGGGGAGTAAAGTTGATGAAGCTGCATGCAAATCAAGCGAACCAACTCAACAAGGAGGCGCATTAAGGGTTGGCACTTGATCGGTGCAGAGTGGCGTTGCGGGTGATGGTGAAAATCGCGAGCGAACGTTTCTGACAAGCGAACCATTTGAAGGTTGGCGGATTTGGTACTGAGCTCCGACGATATTGAGTGGAACAAGGGTTGTGTGTTGCAGATAAAAAAAACCCCATGCAACTGGTGCTTAATTGAAATCTGCCCAAGTCACTCGAACCGGCCAGACAGACGAACGAGTTTTAATTGAAATGTTTTGTCTGGAGCCTTACGAATCTGGTGGCCTGGTCTGCCTTAAAATTTGTGCAACGATAACTGTCGGCGTATCGGGAGACTTTTTACATGGCTGAGCCAAAAAAAAAACAAACAAACACATAAAACGAAGCGTTGACCATTTTGATTTCAATACACGTTGATATAGCTGGGAGTTCTTCGTTTTACTCCAAAAAAGTGGCGATAAAGATGGACGATAAAGTAGTAAAGTTATGGGTATTAAATATGTAGACGGGATGTGATCGAAAGTGAAGCCGATAGGTTCTACCTGTCCTTCATTATAGTTGGTTGGAGCCCGTTTCAAGGATGCGAATTCTCTGTATGAAGCGTCCTTCAAGTGGTGTATAAATTACAAAACTACAATTTTCATGAGTCTGCAGCTCACACGGAGAGTGAGAAGCGTGTTTCGTGACTCGTTTGTACCACTTATCCGCCACCTGAGGAAAGATGATTTCGAGATTGAACAACCTGTACGGGTTACGGTGCTGATATAAGAAGGCTTAACGTTTAGCATGTTTACAGGTGTGTTGTGGCAGATAGAAGAAATTTGTATTCACGTGGCAGTGGTTCGCAAAAACAAAATCCAGCGAAACAAACATAGGCAAAGCTGGGACCAAATTTAATCTGCAGCTGTTTAAAGTTTCATTTCTAGTATCGTGCCACCCACTGGTAAATCCCTTTTTCTTTCGTCTGCCTTTGGTTTTAAAATTTTGTGTCCACAGTTCGAAACACGAAGCTGGTTTTCCAGTCATTTACAGGAAGGACACTATGCACGTTGCAAAGATTTGGTGCTTACGCAAGAGCTGGCACTGGCATGGTGTAGGACGTGACACATTCTTCGAAATGTCCCATCCTACACGTGGCTGGCCTGTCTGTGGATCACTGTATAGGATGCGTTACGCGGCGTGTGGTTACGCTTGCTCCACTTCAACAAGACGCAATGCTTTTGCAAAATTAATGAGTTTCGCACATTTGGGGGACTGGCGAGTTCCAAGAATACAGTCGGGCATGCTGGTATTTGCAAAACTTACCCTTGTGGCGGAGGGTCAGGAAGTTGTTCGTCTCGTGACTGTTTGGAAAATGAAGGAGCCGGCTCGAAAGCAAGATTGTTTTACGGCAACTGGGAATATTTGGTTCCCACCGCACGGGTAAGTATATTTTCACTATCACTTAAGATGACAACCACAAGAGCGTTTTGTTTGCGTCACCACGCTCGATACGTCTCGTTTGCTGGAACTAATGTGGGTGGAAAGGGAGATAGAGAGAGAAAACAACAAAAACCATAAAACACAAACAGCTCAAACGATGCACAATATTCTTTGCACAAAACTTTTCGCCGCGACACCGGGACGGTAACACTGAAACTTGTGGATATTTTAACAAAACACCGGCAGCATTCGTGAAGTTGCGAGTTGCACCATGCGGTTTACCGGGTTTGCTGTTATCTTTACGGGTATGATCTATGATCACTATACCCATTCACTAGGTAGGAAGGTGTAACGAACAGCCGTCTGTGTTAAGTGGCCGAGGATCCGTCAGATACGCCTTCACATTAAAACTTTAAAAATCGCTCGCACTATACACACGTCCACATAGAGACATCTTTAAACCGCACCTTCTGAAACGGAACTGTGGGGACACATCCGGCCGTGTGGTAATTATTCGTACGCAAGGCAGGTGAGCCTTATACGCAGGTAAAACACACACACATACATACACACAAACACGCACACACGGATTTGCGGGGCCCTTTCAAGGGGATGGTTTCAAATTTCTCGATCCAACAAATCCCAGCGAGAAGAGCATTTGGTTCTCCTTCCGGTTTATTTTTGTTTTCTAGCGAATTCACCGGTATCGCAATCGTTTCGTGGATAAAATTTGTGCGAATCGGTTGGATGCTTCGTAATGAATTTAATGTACAATCATCTTTCTCGGCCCTGCTAGGAACGGACACGCCGGGCAGATCGCTCGCTTATGCTTGCCAGAATGGATATGCTACGCTGCTACGTGAACACGGTGGTAAACAGAACATTAAACCACTCACAAACATACAGACACTCATACATATGCGTACACGCACGAACTTCTCAAGCCCTCATCTGACTGGTGCCGGGAACGGGAACACACGTTTGGTACGACAAAAATCACGGACGCCACACAAAATTTACCACAAACTCACCGATGGCCAAATCGGCACGGGTTTTCGATTGTGCAAGGTAGTGGTGAGTGAATAACCTTTAGCTCCACCACAGGATGAATAAGTGCGACCGGCGACCAACGTGCCGGTGCGTTTTGGCTGTTTGATTTGTGTACGCAAATTGGACACGGAACGTTCAACTGCGTACGGGCACTTCTCCGACGAACCGTACTGCGTAAGGATTTCGAAGAAACTGAGCGCATTT